>NC_141538.1:3287500-3606250 GCF_021556685.1 Rattus norvegicus | reverse complement strand
GTGTGCAGGGGGCCCAGACTGTGCTAAGCGTTTTCCTCTAGAGTCAGAAATGTGGGCAGAGAGTAGTCTCCTCTGGTTTCCCAAGCATGTATGAACCTCTGAATGTCCATCTCTCCCTCCCACGGTATTTGTGTTGAGAGAGCTCTGTGACCTGTTCCACTCATATCTGGGTGCTATCTGGACCACAGGGGTCCTGCAGCTTGACTTCTCCCAACTTCCCATGCCCAGAGCAAATATTCAGTTTCCTCTTGGGCCAAGGATGTGGGCAAAGGTGGGCAGAAGTGGTGGTCTCTCCTGCACTACAGTATCAGGATTGCACACAGTTCTAGGCAATCAGGTCTCTCTCCCATGGGGTTTGGGAGCAGGAACTTGTGGGCCTTGATCAGCGAGTTTTGGGTACAAGATAGAAACCAGAAAGATCTGGTCCCAGAGGAAGTTTGACTTTGTGTGCCCTGAGTACACAAGGCAGGCCACTTGGGGCAGAAACATTGGTCTTACTTCTGGACTTGGGCCTGAAATCACTCCTTGGAGCTGGGTTTCATCTCTCTGTGCGGGCAGAAACCAGAAGGCCCTGCCCCCACTTCCCCTGGGTCCCTGTGAACAAGGGGCCCAGATGGCACTAGGTCAGAAATGCAGGCAGAGTGTATTCTCTGATTTCCGAGTCATGTCTGCTCCTCCGAATGTCGAGCTCTCCTCTCACAGGATTTGCATGCAGGGAGCACTCTGACTGAGTTCGCTCAGATCCAGGCACAGTGGGGACTGCCTGAAATTTATTTTTTATTGTATGGTCAAGTACCATGATGAGAATGACTTTTAGAATAAAGATTATATTTTGCTTTATGATTCCAAAAGTATCTGAGCCTGGAAAAGATAGAAGCATGACAACAAATGCTTATAGTGGAGACAGGAATAGTAAAAGGAATAAAATCTTTATATCCACTCATATTAACAGTAGAAAAAAGAAAGAAAAAGAGAGAGAGAGAGAGAGAGAGAGAGAGAGAGAGAGAGAGAGAGGAAGGAAGGAAGGAAGGAAGGAGGGAAGAAAGAAAGAAAGAAAGAAAAAAAGAAAGAGAGAAAAAAACCTGGCATTGAGGAAACATAATATATCAATTCCCAACCACTGTGCCATAATTTCATCATGAAGTCTGCATCCCTTAAAGTTTCAATAACTTCCCATAAAATGTTACCAAAAAGGAAATAAGTACTCACATGCTCCAGTCTATTTCAATATGTAATAAAATAGCTCCATTAGCATGGATAAATTGTCTTTCAAGTCTTATTATGTCCTATGTCATCCAATGTTTAATAATAACTTCAAATAACTTGAACAATTTAAGAATGTGGGGCATTAATTTTAAAATTCAGAGCCTGCCCCACATGTGGCCCATACATATACAACCACCAAACTAAATATGATAGATGAAGCAAAGAAGTGCAAGCCAACAGGAACCCCAAGGTAGATCTTTCCTGACAGACACAGCCAGAATACAGCAAATACCTAGGCAAATGCCATCATTAAACAACTGAACTGAGAGCGGAACCCCCGTTGAAGGAATCTTAGAAAGGACTGAAAGAGCTTGAAGGGGCTTGAGACCCCATATGAACAACAATGCCAACCAACCAGAGCTTCCAGGGACTAAGCCACTACCCAAAGACAATACATGGACTAACCCTGGGCTCCAACCTCATAGGTAACAATGAATAGCCTAGTAAGAGCGCCAGTGGAAGGGGAAACCCTTGGTCCTGCCAAGACTTAACTCCTAGTGAACATGATTTTGGGGGGAGGGTGGTAATGGGAGGATGATTGGGAGGGGAACGCCCATAGAGAAGGGGAGGGGGAGGGATTAGGGGGTTGTTGGCCTGGAAACCAAGAAAGGGAGAAACAATCGAAATGTAAATAAGAAATACCCAAGTTAATAAGATGAAAAAATAGAATAAAAATTATAAGAAAATAAAAAGAACTACAAAAAAAGAGAAAATATGCGATTTTCAAATGTCAGAGCGTGCTGATGGTATAATAATTTCCTCTGAGCGCGGAAGGAATGAAAACTGCAGGTCTCTCCTCTCTCCTCTACAATTGTGACATTTGTAGAGTAAATAGTGACATTTAAGATTTAGCTGACCCTTTTCACCATAGCTAAATTTATCAGTATATGTCTTCATACAAATAAATGTTCATTTGTTTCATTCATAATTATAAGTCTTCTCAAATTAACAGTCAAGATTCACCATAATAGTGAATGTTAAGATGATAAACACAGGTGTCTGAAAATACAAAGTTAGTGTTATACTAGATTGACCACATGGCCTTGTATATTATGTTCCTAATCAACAATGTTTCATAAACTCGTCCTTAACTCATTAAGATTCCAAGTTATTTTAACACTGTGCTAATTCTCAGACGAAAATGTAAACACATTTGCCTTCTAAAGGTATAATCTTTTATTTCTTTAATTTATTTTTAATTTTTAATTGTTTATTTTATTTATTTACATTTCAAATATTATTCCCCTTTCCAGTTTCTGATAAGCAAACCCCCATAACATTCTCCCTTCCCCTGTTTCTTTGATGGTACTACCCTACCTACCCACCAACTCACTCTCTCCTCCCGGCCATGGCATTCTCCTATACTGGGGCATCAAGCCTACAGAGGACCAAGGGCCTCTTTTCCCATTGAAACAGAATAAGGCCATCCTGTGCTACATATGTGGCTGGAGCCAGAGTTCCCTCCATGTGTATTATTTCGTTAGTAGTTTAGTCCCTGAGAACTCTGTGTTGTTTGGTTGATTGATATTGTTGTTCTTCCTATGGGGTTGAAATCCTCTTCAGCTCCTTCAGTCCTTCCACCATCTCCTTCACTGTGTTCCCCGTCAGATATTTGGCTGTATAGGTATCAGAGTCTGGCAAAGTCTCTTGGGGGACAGCTATATCAGGTTCCTGTCAACAAGTACTTCTTGGAATCAGCCATAGTGTCAAGGTCTGGTAGCTGCATGGAATGAATTCCTAGGTGAGGCACTTTCTGGATGACCTTTCCTTTAGTCTCTGCTCCATTCTTTGTCTCTGTATTTCCTTTACACAGGAGCAATTCTATGTCAATATTTTCAAAATGTGTGGTGGCGCCATCTCTCAACCAGGGGCCATGTGTAATCTCTGGATATAATCTTTATAGCTTCTCCCTCCGCTTTGTAGGGTATTTCAAGTAATGTCATCCCCATTGGGTCCTGGGAGTCTTTTGCTTTCCTGACATCTGGGACTTATTGGTGGCTAGCCCCAGTTCCTCATCCTGCATTACTCCACACAAACTTTTAAGTAAGTCTCGGTGTTAATAACAATACTTCACCCTTCACTGCATAATATTCAAAACTCTGTTTTTATGATTTTTTTAATAAAACACTGAACATTAGATGACACTTTTTTTCATTCTTCTTAGGTCCCTCAGTCTGTATATAGTGAGAGTTGTGGGCCTGGATTCAGTTAAGTGACCCTAGAGGGCAAGCCCATCTGCTGCTACAAGTGCACACCTTGTGCAGACAATGAGATTTCTAATGAGACAGCTAAATACAATTTTATGGGTAACTTCCTATTTCTCCATAGGATTCCACAGCATGCTAGAAAATGAAAAAGGTCTGAGTAGAATTTAGATATGAATCTTTTTGTTCTCTTATAAAAAATTTTAATGTCATAATTCATTGCAATCCCCTTTAAAACCTCACCACAGCCATTACAAGTCATGCTTGACATATCTTTACTCCAGTGCCAATATTGGTATAGGAAGATACAATACTTTCTTCTGTACTCTTTAGTATTTTTCATTCCTTTTTTTCATTTAACGTGTATTAATAAAGTATCAAAGATCGTTTTTCAAAATATACTTCAATGATTTTAAGAATCATTTAAGGCTCAGATCTGTTGCAACTTCAAGGGATTATTAACAACATATTTCTTATTTTTAGTTGTTTGACAATCTCGTACAATGCATTTTCATCACATTTCCTACTCACACTCCTTGTAGGTATCTTTTCCCTTCCCTAATTGCCAAAATATGTAATTATAGTATCTAATACACCTCATGATACTTATCTATACTTATTTGGGTGCATGTCACTTAAAAAGGTAGGTAACTGACCATATTCTGCACATTGAAAAGAACTTATTCTCCTGCTAGTACCTCATTTTCTAGGGGTTGGAGTGTCTTCAAAGATCCCTGCAATATCTATGCTGAAATTTGGTCTTGATTAAGCGAGCATGCATCTAATACACTTTTTCATTTGTTATGAATTTATGAAATCAATTTCTATGTGTTCAGAAAACAGTGTTATTTTGTAGTTTTCTATACACTGAAGATCTTGGTAACTTTCTGGCTTCTCTTGGATTAGAGTTTTACAGAACTTTTTATTTTGTTACTGGACCTTTTATGAAAGATTAGGGTTTGTGGTCTTTTAAGGAGTTGTACTGCTAGGGTCTGGCTTTAGGTTTTAAACTTTCATGTGACATTCTTTTTTCTGCTGCTGCTTTCAAATCAGCATATATATTCAGCATGTGTTCTAATGTGATCTGTCCTTTGCTGCTTCTATGTTTCCTGCTAGTGTGGAAATGAACAAATACTCCAATTCTATACGCACATACCATATTAATTAATTAATTAATTAATTAAATAATTAACAATCCTGTCATGGTCCCCACTCTGTGGCTGGCCTCCAGCAGTCATTGTGTTCACTGGGATGCCTTTCCTCTATCCTTAGTCTCTTCTTCATTTTTCCCTGCAGTTCTCCTACACAGGAATATTTCTGGGTCAGAATTCAACAGAGGTCTGAAGCAGTGGGGGTTGAAAAACTGGGAGTAGCCACTAGAAAGTCCCAGATGTCAGGAAAGTAATAATTTCTCATGACTCAATGGAGATGAAATTTACTAAAATAACCAATGAAAGGGGAGAAAGTACCTAGAGACCATATTCAGAGTTTAGCCAAAGCCCCCTGGTTGAGAGATTGGGCCTCCCACACATCTCAAAAAGAAAAAAAAAAATTCGAGTCCAAAGGAAAGGCAGGAACTGAGAGTGGAGCAGAGACAGAAGGAAAGACTATCCAGAGATTCCCTCACCTAGGAATTCACCCTATCTGCTGATGCCAAATTCATGTACAATTGCTGATGCCAGGAAGCATTTGCAGGCAAGAGGCTGTTATAGCAGTACCCTGAGATGCTCTGCCAGAGCCTGACTAATATAGACACAGATACTCTAGCTGACAACCATTGAACTGGCACAAGTATCCCAATGGAGGAGTTAGGACAATGATTGAAGAAGCTGAAGGTGTCTGTAACCTCACAGGAAGAACAAAAATATCAGCCAACTAGACTCCCCTCCCCAATCCCACATACATACAGACACACAGATCGTAGGAACTAAAACGCCAAGCAAAGAGTACACATGGAGGGAACCAGAGCTCCAGATGCATTTGTAACAGAAGATTGCTTAATCTGGCATCAATGGGAGAGGAGACCCTTGGTCAATTGGAGGCTCAATGACTCATTGTAAAGGAATTCTAGGGCAGTTAGGGAAGAGTGGGTAGGTGGGTCAGGGAGCTCCCTTATAGAAGTTGGGGGTCCGGGGTATGATAGGGGCTTTGAAGAGGGGGAACTAGAAAGTAGGATAACATTTCAAGCATATGGATGTTATTTTATGTAATATAAAATACACATATATACATGCAAGAGGAAAGCACAAGTTAAGTTAATGGTTTGACTACCAGTACTAGGCAATTTTATTAAAGGCCGTAATGCCTCCCCCCTCATCAGATGTTTATCCAGCTAGATACCATCTTCTTGTCTCTATCAATGCATGCCCAAACTAGGCTCATGGCTCCACCTTCTTGCTCTGTCAGGGTTGGTGGGGAGCAGAAGCTCCAGGTTTAGTAAGAGACCATATGGAGATTGCACTTGGTTCCTTGGTGGGCTTTTAGGATTCATAAACATTTCCTGGCACAACAGAATCTTTATTTGGTGTCCTGTCAGAGGGGGTTCGAATGCATTTTCACGTAACAACAAACATAACAAAAGCCCAACTTTGTCAGGGATTACTCCTCTAGGAGACTGTATTTAAACAATGTCCCTGACTTAAGCAGGGGAGGTATTTGAACCTCCTCATCCAGCCCCTGCACTGCTTGCTAATGTACACCACCTGACTTGAATGGTCCTCTTCTCACTAAAATGTGGAGTCATTCTCTTTTGTAAGGGACTATTTCAGAAGTATACACTTGCTTAACAATGCATTTTATGCTGAAAATGGAAACAATTTGTTCTGTACAATGGAGCTTTGTTTTGCTTTTTCGTTTCATTAGTTCATTCTCATAACAGCAAGTTTTTATCCAAATATAGTTTCCTTTGCCCTAAGGGAAAAGATACACTTTACATGTACAAATAAATAAAAGCTATATTAGTCTAATGATCAGATATGTTTGGAAAAATCCTCCAAATGTAGATGACCTCCTGTGTCCTTTCAAAAGTGCACTTTAAGTAATTTTATTGTATTATTTATTAATGTTGTTACTTTGTGTTGCTTAAGATGAATATATCGACCACTACTTTATGCCAGTCAGACATTCTGCTCAATTCTTTATTTCAGTAATGTAGGCTTAGCAATCAGGAACCCAAAGAGGATTCAGAACTTTCCTCTATCTACATAACAGCTATGATACCTGAAGTACAATAAGCTCCCCGAGTTTCTGTTTCTTCACCGTTGGAGATAAACCTCCATGTTCATGAATGGTTTGTCAGCAAAGGTTTCCTGTACTAGACTTTATCCCTAGTATGCTGATGCTGTAAAATGACAATCCTTTAGAATTGCTGCTTAATGACACTACAGAATCTGCTCTCATAAATGGATAAAAGTAGCTGTCATTGCAGGACTGAGATATTTTAAGGGTGAGTTGTTACAAATTCAGCTTCTGATTGTTCTCTGCCCATGGTTTGATGTTGAAACTTTTCCAGCCACACACACACACACACACACACACACACACACACACACACACACACCACTCTGTTACCACAACTTCCTCATTGAAGTCAGCTAATATTGATACTACTTTTGAATTTCAAAAAGCAGTGAGCTAAATAACCTCCTTTCCATTAATTTTTTTAACCTACCTAGGTATTAGTAAAAAACACAGTATAACACCTAAAGAAATGTTTAACATATTTAGTCATAAGGGAAATGGAAATCAAAACAACCCTGAGATTTCACCTCACACCATTGAGAATGGCTAAGATCAAAAACAGGTGACAGCAGATGCTGGCGAGGATGCGGAGAAAGAAGAACACTCCTCCATTGTTGGTGGGATTGCAGACTGGTACAACCATTCTGGAAATCCGTCTGGAGGTTCCTCAGAAAATTGGACATTGAACTGCCTGAGGATCCAGCTATACCTCTCTTGGGCATATACCCAATAGATGCCCCAACATATAAAAAAGGCACGTGCTCCACTATGTTCATAGCAGCCTTATTTATAATAGCCCAAAGCTGGAAAGAACCCAGATGCCCTTCAACAGAGGAATGGATACAGAAAATGTGGTACATCTACACAATGGAATATTACTCAGCTATCAAATACAACGACTTTATGAGACAGAAGGAACACCCATTCAGAGCCTGCCCCACATGTGGCCCATACATATACAGCCACCCAATTAGACAAGATGGATGAAACAAAGAAGTGCAGACAGACAGGAGCCAGATGTAGATCGATCCTGAGAGACACAGCCAGAATACAGCAAATACAGAGGCGAATGCCAGCAACAAACCACTGAACTGAGAATAGGACCCCCGTTGAAGGAATCAGAGAAAGAACTGGAAGAGCTTGAAGGGGCTCGAGACCCCATATGTACAACAATGCCAAGCAACCAGAGCTTCCAGGGACTAAGTCACTACCTAAAGACTATACATGGACTGACCCTGGACTCTGACCTCATAGGTAGCAATGAATATCCTAGTAAGAGCACCAGTGGAAGGGGAAGCCCTGGGTCCTGCTCAGACTGAACCCCCAATGAACTAGACTGTTGGGGGGAGGGCGGCAATGGGGGGAGGGTTGGGAGGGGAACACCCATAAGGAAGGGGTGGGGGGAGGGGGATGTTTGCCCGGAAACCATGAAAGGGAATAACACTCGAAATGTATATAAGAAATACTCAAGTTAAAAAAAAACAGTATAATAGAGAAACCTATCTTGTTGACATGTGATATTAATCTGAACTAGGTCTTTATGCTCACAGTGTTCAGAGTTGTTCAACTAGGTGGCTGGGCCTAACATCCCTAAAAGTTCCTGGAAGTCCTAAAAGGTCTATTAAATAGTTAAGGAATAGTGAAATGCAGAGAATGCAGAGAAAGGTTTACTCAATGTTGCCAAACCAGGAAGGGAAGAAATTTAGAGGTCTAATGATCCACATTACACCACAGTGAGAACTATGCATAAGAAAGCAGTCCTGTTATAGGTGTAGGCCTTCCTATCAACAGCCATCATTATCTTAGCCTCTCTTGAAAGGGGACTGACAAGCTGTTAGAACTACTCAAAATCTCCTCCTGGGAAACAAGCAGCCCCTCTGGGAGGCATTAGTGCCTCAGCTTTTCAATTTCCTAAGCTAGTTACCTAGAGAAATGGCAGGTTCTTGTGACTTTCTTTCTCAAATGCATGATAGCTAAAGTGAGGAGCACAAAACTCTCCCTTTAGAATTCCTTTGGTCCTACAATGAGGGTTATAGAATGTGACCTGAAAATTATTTGGAATCCATAAAGAAAAAAAATATAGGACTGTCACTGACATCTAGAGGCTACCGAGCAATCTCAATTTTCTCTAATTCCTTGAAGTGGAATCAGGACAATTGGCTTTGCAGCAAGTCATAACTATTGCTGACCTTCCTACAACTCAGGAGTTGAGCTCCAGGAAGACCCTGATGAGGAAAGAGTTCACTGGAATAAAGGCAGCTGGAGACATTTGCTCCATCCTCTACATGTCGCTAATATCATCCTCAGCAAGAGGATGGTAAAGTAGTAGGCACTGGGAGGCCTAGGTCAACTTCTTTTGATGTACGCACAAGCCACAAAAGCAGAGGACTCTGCTCCCAACAACTCAGCTCCTTACATTCCCTCATCTCACCCTGAGAAACGAGGGTTTCAGATATAATTTCTTGTCATGGAAATCAGGTAGACATCTTAGCAAACTGTTGTCCTGTCCACAATACCTGAAGTCCAGGTCATAAATAATGAGAGTCCTTGTCTCACCATTACTAGTACCATTGTCCATGAATCTCTAGGTAACAGGTTTCCTGGTGACTGAGTTTCTCAACTGAGGAAGAGAATTTGTATGTTACCTGGCTTAGAAAAATCAAAAGGGTGATGGTGGTCACAATTCCTGTTTCCATATTTTCCATACTACCTTCTAGGGAATCAGTGAGAACACGCAGAAGGACATTCTGAAACCTTCTTCAGAGATCTCTGAGAAGAGATGCACAATTCTGCCATGTAGCCCAGACTCTTTTTTGGAGTCCCTACCATATGTTGTTTATCTCTGGCACTGTGACTAGAAATCTCCCAGACCCCTATTAGGATAATTTATCTATGTGCCTGTCTGTCTCTCTGTCCACACTGATAATAAACCTTCTAACAAACATCTTACCACCAACAATCCAGCCCAGTGTTCCCCTTGAGTCCCACAGCTTAGACCTTTGAAAATGTAAAGGAAGGAAGAACAGATCTCAATTGAACTGTGATGGGGAATGAAGTCTTGTTTACAATTTGGAGACCTGGGACCTTATATATTTTTATCCCAATTCTTTCTATTGATGAAATAAAAAACCTAGATCAAATAGAAAAAAGCACTTAATATTTAACTTATTATTTCTGAGGGTCAGAATCTATGGTTACAGAGTAAAGAGCTGGTAAAAGGTACAAGTCATATCTTGTTCTGTAAGTTGGAGACAGAGAATGCTAACTGAGAATGTTGAAATTATTTTGGACCTCAAAGATTGTGCTAAATGACATACCTCTAACAAAAGACCTCCTCTACTAATACTTCTCAAATGGTTCCTTCAAATTGAGACCATATATTCAAAATAGGAGCCCATAGAGCCCATTCTCATCCAAACAACCATAATCTGGTTTGCAGTCTATGATTGTGTAATAAGAGATAGATTTGAACTACAAAGAATGCATGTCTCAGCAATAAAATACTTGAACTTGCCAGCAAAAGTAAGAGCCATCAGGAAAAATCAAGTCATTCTCTTCTATGTCCTTTGTGTTAGCTGTCACACCAAAACATAGTCCAGACACTTGGGTTTAAGTTGATTCTACTTGGAGCCAAGTTGACCAGCAAGATCAGCCATCACACACACCTTGAGCTTGAAGAACGGCAGCAAAGGCTTTATCTAGACCCGGGCACAGAGAAGCTTGAGAAGTACCATCTGTCTACATCACTTCCTAATGGGTCATACTACTGAACAAAGTATCTGACTCCATGCATTTAATGGCTGTATGACTACCTCATTGCTGTCACAGTACACACTCATGTCAAGTAAAACTATCAATGCTTCAATCTCTATATAATGTCCTTGGCAGGAATAAAGATATTCTAAAGAGACAAGGTGAATCTTGCTTTAGCTATCTGGCTGTGGAGATGAAATTCTCTTAGGATTTGGAATTTCTCAAGGCATGAACTACTTACCATCTGTGGAGCAAATCTCAAATCTAATCAGAATGTAGGTGGTACCTCCTATACTAGGCTACCATTTTAACCAATACTTGTACCAATGTGGTTTATTTCATACGTGTTAATTATTTTCTTCCCCAGTATGTTACATTATGCTAAGTCTCAGAGCCACTGATACAAACAGAATGTGTAAGATAGGTTCTAAATGAACTGACCATACAGTGGTAGAAAGGAAGAAATTCCCAATGAGTACCTTCCCCTTATCATGTGAACCTGAAAAAGAATATAGGTCTGGTCCTTATTGGCCAGTCTTGTGCCATCCACAGGAATCTACATGCAAATTCCACTCCTTCCCTATACTTGCTTTCTCTTCTCTCCCTGATATTAACCATGTAGCTGGATAAAGTTAAACTCACCTTCAAGTTATACATCCAGAGCTGGATATTCATGACAATTGTAAATACTATCAAGTTCACACATTATCTTTGACCACCTAAATAAATCACCAAATTTCTTTATAGATGAATGCAAGTGATGCATTTTGTGCCATCACCAACTGGAGATGCTCTAACTGATCTATCTTCATGGAGGTACAGGATAAGGTAAACAGAACTGTTCTAAAGTCTATAGAATATTACACCCTAATCCCCATATAACGTGCTGTAATAAGCACTCAATAGCTGTCTAATAAACAGTTTCCCTTTTTAGTGACTAATCATTTTCACAGAATAACAATCTCTGAGGATACTCTTTGAAATGAATTTCTTAAGGGCCTTGATTCATCCATAGTTACACTGTTGAAAACTAAATAACAGAGCCATCAGGAATTTCACAGACATGGGCAGCCCTTGATTTGCATGCTCTAAAGTTTCCCAGCCTCCAACTGCAGGGATGTGTTTACATGTACTGCCAGAACCTGAGCTGCAATCTCAAGATATTAGTTCTAGAAACTGAAAATAATTTATGATAAATAATCAGATCAAGTGAAAACCTGAAAGTAGAGAAATTAAATAAGAAAAGATGGCGAGGCAGTCAGCCTTTGAGGTTCAATGTCATGTGGAAGAATATTCCCCAAGGCAATATCTTTTTCAATTTTACTCCCTCCATGGGCACTTGAAAATGTCAAAATTACATTCCAAGTTGTAAATAACCCGTGACTTATACTGTGTGTACTCAGGATAAGAGTCTGTAGATACACGGTTTTTGAGAATGGGTAAACTCTGTGTTCAGTCATATCTCACTAGGAATCTTTCATCTCATAGGCTCCGTTCCAGAACATTTAAAAGCATTACAGATTGGAAATATGGCCTCCAATAACCCACATTCACATTATAATGATCCTGGGCAACATGTCTCTGAACTACTCCACCTCACAAAATGTGTGTTAAAGGTATGCATTAGAGTCTGAGCATCCCTAAAAAGATAGGTTAGCTATACAATCTCTGTTGGCAAATAGATAATAGTGAAAGCAAGAAAATCAGGACTATTCAATGCAGCCTCAGAATGAAGAAAGAGGAGGAGAAGGAGGAGGAGGAGGAGGAGGAGGAGGAGGAGGAGAAGGAGAAAGAGGAGGAGGGGGAGAAGAGAAGAGGAAAAAAGAAAGAAAGAAGAGGAAGAAGAGAAGGAAGGAAGGAAGGAAGAGAGAGAGAGAGAGAGAGAGAGAGAGAGAGAGAGAGAGAGAGTATGTGTGTGTGTTTCTGATCCAGGGATAGTCTGGTCAATAACTGACCCATCATTATTTTCATGAACATAAACACATGGCCTCTACCTTTGATGTCTGAGAAAATCAGGAAATGTCCCTGGTAGCTGCAAAAGAGACAAAGTAGCTGCAGCTAGTTAAGAATAAGAGAGTGGGCTAAGAAAAAAGTCATTCCCAGGTCAGGATGCTCCACTTTTTGATACAGATTCCCTCCTTTTGGGATTTTTTTTTATTAACTTGAGTATTTCTATATACATTTCGAGTGTTATTCCCTTTCCCAGGTTCCGGGCAAACATCCCCCTCCCCCCTCATAGGCTTTTATACAACCAGGCACTGCTGTAAGTCATTGAAGAGCTGAATTTGTGATCTGGGCCTGAGGGCTGGATCTTGCCTTGAACCGGAGAGCAAATTGGAGCTCCAGCTGCTCCCATGTGGGAAAGTGCTTGGCTTTACTCCAGGTTTTGGCTTGGTGGTGGTTGTGTCTGGGACTGCAGAGAGGCCTCTATGGGAGATTAGACAGCAGCTCTGTGTGTAAAGGCCATCTCTGTAGCTAATCATGGTGTATTCAGTTGAAAAGAGACAGTCCACGGTTTTAAGACCTTTATTGTCATGGTAGAAAGTAGATAGGTAAAACCATACTCCACTTCTCAGGGTGGGCCCAAGATTAAATACCTTTTGCTGGGAGGAATATCTGTGAAAGAAAGTTTATTGTCTAACCCCTCCAGACTTTTAGGTACCTCATTAAAATGGAGATCTCTGTCTTGTGCTAATGTGACCTGTGGTCATGCCTCTTTTCTTATTGTCTGAGATGTTAAGGTTACATGTGGAAGGGCTTGGGACATTACGCTAACATGACACATGGCCACAAATCTGTGGGGGTCTCCAGTTAGTGACAGTGGCTTGGTACCTGGGACCAGGCACATATCCTACCAAACCTTCAAGTTCTCTGAAGCTTCTAGCCTTAGCTTAGTGGAGAACCATGATACCTTTTATGATCACATCTCCCCCTTCTACTTTTTTTTTTTAATGAGAGGCATCACTGAGTGACTGTTTCAATTATAGTGCATATTTGAGTAAGGTATAACTATAAAACCTGGGTTGGAGGGATAGCACAAATAAGCCAGAAGAGTAATGAGAGGTGGAGTTGGGGGTTGGGAATACAAAGGATTGTTGCACCAATTAATTGTTCTGTGGGTTGTACAGTTTATAAGAGTATTAACATCAGTTTTAAACATTTGATTAATCTAAGTGGGCATCGTGTTTTGTTTACGATTATGTAACTGTCCCCAAGTTTATTAGCCATTTGACTTTGACAAGAGAGTTTATCTGTAGCTGGGAGTTCCCAAGTCTGTCCTCTGTGGGTCTGAGCTGTCATATATAGATCTCATCACATTTGTCTCAGGAGTCTTCTGTCAGCAAGGAGATGGTGCTCAGTCTGGATGTGTGACAGCAACATTATCCTTTTCTTTTGTAGAGATAAGCCTGTAGGGTAATCACAACATAGAAGAAGAGCCCCAAAGGTGATGTTTACATTGCATAAGGTGGTTAGTGTGTGTTAAGCCTGTAATGGTTTGCTTGAGAGGAAATCATGGTCCATTTTTATGATCCAAAAAATCAAGTGTGTTTGAGGATTTTAGACATGGAATGAAACCTTTAACTCTGCTTTGTATGTCTGAGGAATATATATTATGTTAATTATGTATGTGGGATAAGCAGTAATAGTTTGTCTGTAAAAGAAAAATGGTTGTTAATTAAATATCAAATACTGGTTATTAGTATAGTTGGTTTGAACTATGGGAGTAGATTAAGTATGATTTTGAACCTTAAAAGAAATCTTAAACAAATTGAAAAATCTTGGACATAAGTCGTAAATGCTAGGGAAAACAACATTTAAATAAAAAAGCCTGAAAAATTTGGAGTTGAAATGCCAAACACTGTCATAAGTGCTCCTGTTAGGGAGAACAGGCATTTAAACAAAGCCGGAAAACTTTTGAGTTATTCAGGTGTGTTTTTCCTTTGACTCCTTAGCAGCAAGATCTTATATATATATATATATTTTAGCAGCTTCTAGGTGCATGAAGGAAGGCCTGCTCTACTATGCTGCTACTGTGTCCTCTTGCAGACTGGACCCCTTGTTTTGCCCAGTTATTTATTTATTTATTGGCTGGCATATACTAAATGTAGAACAGAAGCAGAAGATGAAAGACCAACTTTGATGAAAACCTCAAATGTAGAACCACAGAGGCTGGATAGCACAGTTATCACGAGGGCCAGAGAGAGTGAGAGGCAGCACACATAGCTATGTTCTCTCTGTGCTTCTAGCTGAAGCTGCAGCAGTCCACTGGTCAGTGTGACAGGGCAAGGGCAGATCTAGTGTTTTGGGCCCATGAGGACTGAAGGAGTCCACTGGTTGAGCTCAAGGTGACAGGCTGACGAAGCAGAAAGCTCAGAGCTGGTGCTACTTTCTGAAAAGCAGCTGTTACTGTGTAGGAGCACTTGTTGTGGTTTTGTGGGAGGGGCAGAGAGTGAGTGCTATTTGCAGGTAGATTTGGAGAGTATAGCTGAGAATTAAAGCCTAGGTCTTTTGAACTAGGTCAGGGGTTAATCAGGTATTTGAGACATGTGGAGTTACAATGTGGGTCTATGTGTGGGACAACAATTGGGTTTGTCCCCATGTTGTAGCATTTGTTGTAGGGTTGTGTGTCCCACATCTACTATACCTTAGGGAGCTTGCTTGGTGAGCCAGGATGTGGGACATTGACTTTGCTTAACCCATGCAGTCACCCAACAGGGACAGGTGTTAGAGCATAGGGAAACAGTGGCATACTACCCAAGGATGGGAAACTAAAATCTGAGACAAAAGATAATGAAGTCTTACATGTCAGAGGAATCAGAAATTAAGGACTCACCAAGAAAGTACTCAGAAGTGATATGACAACCAAGAAAATGAATGCCTCAGAATATGAAAAGGACAAGCCTCCTGACTGTGTAATAATTAGCCCACTTTCATAAGAGGGACTTAAGTATCGAGCCAAATGCTATGAAGAATAGTTTAGTAACATGTGAAAGAAAGTCATTCTTGGATGCTTCTTTTTTGGGATCTAGACCAGTTTAAAAATATTAGTTTATGGCCCATTACAAGAAGAATCTCTGCATATCTAATGTCCGCAGGTAACATTTTAGAATACGTGTCTATTCCTAGTTATATATAAGGTGCTCTCTGGCAGGGTCCTTTCCATATAGCCAAACTAAAGAAATTTGTATCTATGTATCCATATATTTATGTATGTATTGGTAAGTATTTCTGTGAACCTATGCATGGTAATAATTGCATCTCCATCTCTTCTCATTACATGACTTAACACGTGATTTCAAAACGTTTCTTGGTTTCAACGATATCTATATCCATGTCTATATCTCGGTTTCAACGATAGTATAAGAGAGACCTATAAATTAATATGTAATCGATGGTATTTTTATTGTTACTATGATAAAATGCCTGAAAAAGGTAACTTAATGAAGGAGGGGATTACTTTTACTCACACTTTGAGGGTAGAGCCCTTCAGAGCAAGAAAAACATGGGACAGGGGTCGGAGGCAGAGGTGGTCATACTTCACCTGCACTCAGGTATGAAATATGAGCATTGGTGATGATCCCGTTCTTTTTATGCTGTCCAGGACCCCAACCCACTCAATGGTGCTACGTACAACTCTGGCTGGTCTTCTCCTCTCAGAGAAGCCAAAAACAAGCCACATAATTTGCTTCCATGGAGATTCTAGATCCTGTCTAGTTGACTATTAAGATTAACCCACACAGCCAGCAATTTTGTTGGAAATCCCAGAAGACAAGCATTCCACACAGTTTACATCTCTTGATCACAGTGATTTCAATAATAAGAAAAAAAAAGATGCGGTACCTGATATGGTACCAAAAGATAATCCGTGTTTCTAAGAAATGCACAATCTACATAGGGAGAGCAAGTTATTACCCTACCATTTGGCTTTAGGGGTAACTGAAACAAAAAAACCTCAGGACAAAATCAGATATAGGAACCAGGCCAGAGTTTACATAGGCTGCAGGCAAGGCTTTTACTGTCATTTTCACATAATTGAAAGATCACCTTTTATATGTTGTAAATAGCCACCCACTTCTAGTCTCCCACTCTATGTGCCTGGAGGCTATTTTGCTCCAAATAAATTGGGAATAATGAAAGTCATATATAGGCTAATTACACTGTTTTTCAGTTGTTACATAATGTGTAGATGTCTCGAAGAATCACAATCCTGCCTTATTCATATAAATACAATTAACGATTCCATAACAATAACAAAAGAAATATTTAAGGCCCCTGCCCCATCTGAGATCTGTCCTCTCTGTATGAATGAGTGAAAATGCAAAGCAGTGTGAGGGTAACGAAAACAGAATCAGATCTGTGATAGTCTGGAAAGGACCAGGAGCTGGGTTTGTGAAAACAGTTGGGCACCAGCTCTACAATGTAGAGTGAGATTACTAAAGGAGAGAACACCAGAAAAGGGTTGGAAAACACCAAGGACGTCTTATAGTACCAAGAAAGTGTTTTTGAACCCTAAAAGACCTGTCAGGAACAAATCTGATGCAATCCAATTTGTTTATTGGAGATAGCTCAGGCTCAGTACACTGCTGAGCTGCAGGAAGAAGATCCCTATACACTCATTGGGACAAGGTTTTATAGAAAGCAGCAAGTAAGATTGCAAGATTTTATAAATAACAGGTAGCAAGGGGTGAGTGTTTCTTGGCTGTCTACCATTTATGTCCTATGATTTGTGGCCTTAAGCATAACTAGCTGATGTTGGGAGCCAAAACTTAAACTTTATTTCTTATTGATGGTTGTTATGCAGGGGTAGATTTGTACCTGATGGTGCAAATTTGTTGGGGAAAATAACCTGAAAACTGGCGCTGGGTACAGGTTTGTTAAAGATATTAACATGAAAATGCAGGACTTCATGGGGTTAGCCTAGGAAATGGAGTTAGGCACTGTTTTGTGTTTGTTTGTTTGTTTGTTTGTTTGTTTGTTTGTTTGTTTGTCTTGGGGGTGGTAACTTGGAAAGTAATGCTAGATACTGGCTTTGGGTCAAACTTAGGTCAGGTTCTCTAAGATGGAGTCTGTTCCCAAAAGACTTGGTCTCTCAATTTGAGGAGTCACATAGATCTATAAGCTCTGAAAGCAGATTCTACAGGTAAGAAAAGATGTTAGAGAGTGCAGGAATCTATGATGTTCTCTAATTTGGCACGAGGCACTGTAGTATGTACCATTTTAGTGATCTTTGAGAAGATCAAATGTCTCTGAGCTGCAGCATCTCAAGTCAGAAGCCAGAGGACAAATTGAATCATAACAAGCAAGAGGTGTCTTCTGAAATAATCCTATTTAGTTTGATGCATCATAGTGGATATTGCTCTATGGAGGAAAGTGTCCAGATTCTGAGGATGTTCCATTAAACAACACAGGAGCTTGGATCCAGACAGGAGTAGGATATCTGAAAGAATGATTAGTCACAATGGCCATTATTGTGTGAAACCAAAGTTCCACCTGTAATGATGTAGAATACCATTTGTACCATCCTTTCAGGGATCACCATGAATAAGAAAAGAGAAGGATAAGGCTCAAAGGAGGGGAGTTAGGACCCCGAAACAGAAAGACAGTGTGGAGTAATTTAAAATAAGAATTCAGCAGTAGAATTCTGGAGGACAGATTGGAAATAGTTCTCACTCAATGTGAATATGCAGATATTTGGCCTTGTGAGACTAACTGTAAAGTATCAACCCTGTCTTTGCCTCTACCTTAATGTTAACAAAGCTCCATGAAGCCAGGTAACGGAACATGCAATTTTGAAAACAGGCACACAGCACAACGAGGCATGTTGAATATATGGCTTTATGTTGGACATATTGGAATATAGATGAGTATTTTCTCCATGTCAGTGGACTATTATTAAATCCTTGTTCATTTTCCATAAAACTTTATATTGAACTGACGTCAATGGAAAGTGCTGGGACACTGAAGGTGAAAGCAGGTTAAACTGAGGTCTATACTAATTGCCTCTAATAAACACATCCTTAGGTTTCCTCACCTTATGAACACTTCACTGAGCTAAAGATTACAATGTATGGTTCAGCAATAGTGAACGAATTTGAAGGATTTGTTGTGTATCATTAAAAAAAATATCTCTATCATATTATAAGTGATATTTCCCTTAAGCAAGGTAGAAAGAACCACTCAAAGTCAAACTTCAAGACTCGTGTTTTCTTGAGTGCCAATATAATGGAAGAGAGATAGCTGGTCAGGGAAGTTACACAGATTTTCACTCTGGGGTTCTCCTTTAATAGACAGTCTTGCAAATACATCCATATCCAAATGTATAGAAAGGAGATTTTTTTTAAAAACTTGTTTTTGAAAATTCTCATTGATGATAACAATTTTTGCCCTTCATGAACAGCAGGAAACATTCGTGTCATAGAATAACACGTCAGGCTCTCAAGGTTTCATGCCAGCTACACATTGAAACCTCAAACTCTCAACACAAAAAGTTTTTGGGAAATATGAATGGCTTTCATATAATAAATACTTCAGAACCTCATTCTCAGCACAAGAGGTTTCTTCTTCATATCTATGAACACAAAATGGATTTTTACAATTTGTTAAAGATTTACTGTGTCTCTTACTTACTGACTTTCATGGATGAATGAATATTATCCTTCAGCTGGAGGTGATTGGCACAAGTGGACAATACACCTTGATTTCCACCTTGGAAATATAGATCAGGAAAATACTAACAACGGAGATATTGGTGCATCCAGGGAGAAAAAATGAGATCATAAATCCAGAGAAGGCTAGGTAAAGGAGCTTCTGGAGCCAAAAACATCAGCCAGAAAGTCAAGGACATCTGTCCCAAAAAAACAGGGTTATGGCTGCAGTTGAGGTAGGATGTACTTGTGTTAAGATGTTACAATTAAGAATCCCACGGGGTGAAAGATGGATTAGTTAATAAGGTATATGTTTGCATTCAATCATGAAGATAAGTACTTAGATTTCTAATTCAAAACAAATAAACAACCTCTGCACCCCCCCAAAAAAAAACAAAATCAAAAACAAAAACAAAACACACCTAATCTCAGTCATAAGGAGGCAGAGATAAGCTTCTTGGTACACAGTGGCCAGCTAGTCTTACTTAATTAAATGAGAAATTCAAGCTCAAATGACAAACTCAAGAAATGTAAAGAATGACACTGAAGAAATGGCTAAATAGAACACTGATTACTCTTCCAGAGTAATTTTGGAATAATTGTAATCACAGGTTTCTACCCTGACTTTGATCATTCAAATAAAAGATAAAAAATCTTTATGTTTATAAGATTCAGACAGCATTAGGGCTAGGAAGATATTTACTCTATGCCACTTATGTTTACTTCCTGGCCAATAACCCCATGATATGACTTACAATCTTCTCTCTAGGCCACTCGTATTTCAAGTGGACAGCTCTCAAAGCCATATTTTCAGGATTCCTACTCCATGATGTATTCTCCTCTCTCTGCCCGATCTCCTTTCTCCTATCCCACCCAATCTACATATCTTCTGATCAGCTACAGAGTGTTGGCATTTTTATTCAACCAATAGTTTTAAATTATGAGAAAAGGTCACATAGCATTACTTAGTTTTGTGAGCATGTGATGATTGTCTAGTCCTTGATGTAATCCAGAGCTTGGGGGCCAGCATTAAAATACTGAACAATAGAACAAATCTCAATATGAATTTTATGGAAATGATAATATTTACATTAGATAAAAAAATTGATTTTCCAAAATGAAAAAGGAAAGATGAAGATAAAACCAGGAACTTCTTTTATTTTACAGAAGGCCCAAGTAAAACAGAGATATTTGAAAAATAACTTAAAGATAGCCTTTGCTTGACTATAAGTTACCAAATTTCCTGAGGTAGCAATTAAATACGTTGATTAAAAAAAAGTCCACTACTTAAAACCATAAGTCTTTCTTCTAACATTCATTTGATTTTTCTAAAACACATAAGAACAGACTCAGATTTAATAACTACTTAACTTTTCTTGCAAATTTGTCAAAAACTTTAACCACTTAGAAAGTAAGGTATAATGATCTCAGGATATATTTAATTTTTCTGTCTAGTCAGTGTTTAAATGTTTCTTAAAAAGTAAACTAAAACCCATTACCTGCATTTTAGAAAATAAATAAATAGTAATCAAAATTTATGTACCCTAAAATAATAATCCATGTATTCCATGTGGGAGAAAGGGTGAAGATCCCTTACCTCTTTTGATGCTTGTTGGTTTTAAAAAAAATATTTATGTTGTTTTAAATTGTGTAAGAGAGTGAGTCACACACACACACACACACACACACACATGGAGATAGAGACAGAGAGAGAGAGAGAGAGAGAGAGAGAGAGAGAGAGAGAGAGAGAGAGAGAAACACATAAAGTTTCCCTGAAGAACAGAAAGATGGCTCAAAACTGCAAAGCTGAAATATATATTTTTCCTTAGAGAGCTAGGTCTGTCTCCCAAGTGGTTTAATTAACATAGACTTATACAACTCTCCTAAATTTGGTTGGTCAATTTAGACAAAGAAAGAGAAAATCAATCAAGGTACTTCTTTAACCACACTTGAAGGAAAGTTAAGTCTGTGCAGCCAAGTAAATATTAAAAGTAGAAAATGGAGATTAAATGGGAACCATACTGGAAAGAGCTACAAAGAGACCAATTAAATACCCACAACCTACCCAGGTCTATATTCAGGGTTCTAAAGTGGTCTTAAGTGTTAAACAGAAGGTCACAGAAATGCATCTCTATACAGTCTCCTTGCCTATCACTGAGCTATCATTGTCTCTTTGGAAACATATGAAAGAGTGGAATCTTTCCTAGAGTAGAATTTTCACATGGCTGTCCCAAGCTTTCTCCCATCTCAGCATGAAATTCCTGGGAAAATTCCAATTTCTCAAGGCCTATTGTCTCAGTGGTCTGATAGCCACAATGAGAGGCACAAACATCTCTTTAAAATATCTTTATCCCAAATATGACCAAATTAAAGGGTGTGAAATCCTCAAAGAATTTATAAAATATAATTTTTAATTTTAGAATTCTTAAGAAAATAAAGATGAGAACATTAAAATTAATACAAATAGTTTGATGGATTTTGCTTTATCATTAAAGTTATAATGAACAAATATCAAAACTTAATTAAACATGTTTATCCCTTCCATGCCTGGTATGCTCACAGATGCTGTGAGCATCAAATATGGTTTGAATATAAGATAGGAGAACTAAAATACCCAAGTTAATAAAGATGGAGGAAAAAAAGATAAGAGAACTATGCATAATGTTTGGTTTGCATAACTAGAATTTCTTCAGGAATAAATATGAGTGTGGGCCTATAGAGATGTTTCTGAGGTAAAAATTTTATACAGAGCCATGTACTGATTGCAGAACTCATGACTGATTGCCTGCAAACACTACAACTCCTGATCCAGGGAATGTGATGCTCTTTTCTAAACTCAACAGTCACCCTTACCTGACAACACACACAAACTCAAACACACACACACACACACACACACACACACACACACACGCACGCACGCACACACACACACACACACAAACAAAAACACACACCACATAATGTAAATAAAATTGAATGAAAGAAAACTTTTAACATGTCAGTGTTCTTAGGTAAATTTAGTTTGTAACAGTTCACATTGCTCCTTAATTTCTCAAAGCAGATCCTGTGTCAATCCTCTGTGGCACTGCAGCTAGAGCAGAAAGCCTACAGATTTCTAAGCTCACTTGTTTACATGTACAAAGAAATGAAGATCCAGGAAAGACAGAAGACCAAGCCGCAGAAAAAAAATGGTAAGTGACAGCCTAAGGATGGGAGTTCACTGAGTGGACATTGGCTTGGTTAGTTTCTACCAGGAGCAATAAAGCCATCATCTTGTGGAGATTGTTTTTTTGTTGTTTTGTTTTTGGTTTTTTTTGTTTTTTTCTTGTGTAGTTGTCTCCCTCTAACTCTCAGCCTCAGAATTTATGACTCTTAAAGTTGTTTTGGGTTCAGAAAAATAGTATGATTGGGAGGTGGGTTTCTTTTTGTTTGTTTTGTTTTGATTTGTTTTTATGTCAGATGATCAGACACTTTTGTCTAACTTCCTAAATCTTCTATCATCATCACCTCTTTTTCCTTGGAGTTACCCATGACGAAACTAATCATGGGTGCATCTGAAAGGCTTTCCTTCTCTCTGTACCTCTTTCAGAAAGCAAAGCAAGTCACCATGGAGATTATACCAAGAAGTTACCATAAGGAGATTAGAATAAAAAAAATAAAGAAGGGTCAAGAGATGGCTCACTGGTTAAGAACATTGGTTGATCTTCCAAAAGACACGAGTTCAATTCTCAACTCCCCTACAAAAGAAAGATTAAAACATTTGTAACTAAAGTTGCACATGAACCTGTGTCTTCTTTTCTATGGGCACCAGGCATGCAGAGAGTATACAGTCATATATGAAGATAGCATATACTCGGAAAATGTTTTTAAAAATAATAGAATGAGTAGCTCCACCTACAGGGCTCTTATAGGTCTTCTAAGACTCTTAAAAACCCTTACCCGGTACCATATAGCATGTATGTATTTGCACTCCTGTGTGTGTGTGTGTGTGTGTGTGTGTGTGTGTGTGTGTGTGTGTGTGTGTGTGTGTTTGTGCATGTGTATGGAAAGCAAAGGATTGTTTTTCCTCAGACACCATCTACCTTTCTTTCTTTCCTTCCTTCTTGTCTTCCTTCCTTCCTAACTTCCTTCCTTCCTTCCTTCCTTTTTTTCTTTCTTTCTTTCTTTCTTTCTTTCTTTCTTTCTTTCTTTCTTTCTTTCTTTCTTTCTTCCTTTTCAAGGCAATAGAGACATGGTGTCTTATTGGCATAAGAATTGACTAGCAGGCTAAGATGGGTTGACATCAACCTCAAGGATCAACTGGACTTCATTTCTCCATTGTGGAAATTACAATCACACACAACAACACTTGAACTGTATTCCATTTTATTAAATTGGGCATTTCTTATTTATATTTCAAATTTTATTCCCTTTCTCAGTATCCAGGCCAACATCCCCCTAACCCTTCCCACTCCCCTTTGATATGGGTGTTCCCCTCCCAACTCTACCCCCATTACTGCCCTCCCCCCAACAATACCATTCACTGGGGTTCCAGCCTTGGCAGTACCAAGGACTTCCCCTTCCACTGGTGCCCCTACTAGGCTATTCATTGCTATGTATGAATTTGGAGCCCAGGCTCAGACAATGTATAGTCTTGGGGGAGTGGCTTAGTCCCTGGAAGCTCTAGTTGGTTGGCATTGTTGTTCGAATGGGGTCTAAAGTCCCTTCAGCTCTTTCCGTCCTTTCTTTGATTACCTCAACAGGGGTGCCATTCTCAGGTTAGTGGTTTGCTGCTGGCATTTGCTTCCGTATTTGTTATATTCTGGCTGTGTCTCTCAGGAGAGATCTACATCCGCTTCCTGTTAACCTGCCCTTCTTTGCTTCATCTGTCTTATCTAATTTGGTGACTGTATATCTATGGGCCACATGTGGGGCAGGCTCTGAATGGGCATTCATTCAATTTCTGTTCTATACTTTGTCTCCGTATCCCCTGCTAAGTTTTTTCTTGTTCCCCTTTTAAAGAAGGAGTGAAGCATCTCCAATTTGGTCATCCTTCTTGAGTTTTAGGTGATCTGTGCATCTTGGGCAATCCTAGCATTTCGGCTAATATCCAGATATCAATTAGTGAATACCATGTGTGACTTTCTGTGATTGAATTACCTCCCTCAGGTTGTTATTTTCTAGTTCCATCCATTTACCTACGAATTTCTTGAAGTCATTGTTTTTGACAGCTGAGTCATATTCCATTGTGTAGACATACCACATTTTCTGTATCCATTCCTCTGTTGAAGGGCATCTGGGATCTTTCCAGCTTTTTGATATTATAAATAAGGCTGCTCTGAGCATAGTGGAGCATGTATCTTTCTTGTATGTTGGAGCATCATTTGGGTATAAGCCCAAGAGAGGTATAGCTGGGTCCTCAGGTTGTGCAATGTCCAATTTTCTGAGGAACCTCCAGACTGATTTCCAGAATGGTTGTACCAGTCTGCAATCCCACCAACAATGGAGGAGTGTTCCACTTTCTCCGCATCCTCGCCAGCATTGGCTGTTATCTGAGTTTTTGATCTTAGCCATTCTCACTGGTGTGAGGTGAAATCTCAAGGTTGTTTTGATTAGCACTTCCCTTATGACCAAGGTGTTGAACATCTCTTTAATTCAATATTCCTCAAATGAGAATTCTTTGTTAAGCTCTGAACCCCATTTTTAATAGGCTTATTTGTCTCCTGGCAGTTTGAGTATGTTCTTTGCATATTTTCGATATAAGCCCTCTATCAGATATAGGATTGGTAAAGATCTTTTCCCAAACTACTGGTTGCCATTTTGTCCTAACAACAGTGTCCTATGCCTTGCAGAAGCTTTGAAGCTTTTTAAGATCCTCATTTCTCAATTTTTGATCTTAGACCATGAGCCATTAGTGATAGAGCAATGAACTAGCACTCAGATGTCCAGGACTCCTATCATCCAAAGTAGGTAAAACTAGTATTCAAGGCATGTAATGTACCTGATTTAGATATATGTTGATTATCAAATTGCCATAACTCTCTCCTACTTACCAAATATGTAAATGCTTGTGTCCATAGAGCACTTAAAATCCAATAATATTGCCTTTCCCGGTTTCTGGACCAACATCCCCCTAACCCTTCCCTCTCCCCTTCTTTATGGGTGTTCCCCTCCCCATCCTTCCCCCATTACCGCCCTCCCCCCAAAAATCATATTCACTGGGGATTCAGTCTTAGCAGGAACAAGGGCTTCCCCTTCCACTGGTGATTTTTACTAGGATATTCATTGCTACCTATGAAGTCAGAGTCTAGGGTCAGTCCATGTATAGTCTTTGGGTAGTGGCTTAGTCCCTGGAAGCTCTGGTAGGCTGGCATTGTTGTTCATATGGGGTTCGAGCCCTTTCAAGATCTTCCAGTCCTTTCTCTGATTCCTTCAACAGGGGTCCTGTTCTCGGTTCAGTGGTTTGCTGCTGGCATTCACCTCTGTATTCGCGGTATTCTGGCTGTGTCTCTCAGGAGAGATCTACATCTGGCTCCTGTCAGTCTGCACTTCTTTGCTTCATCCATCTTGTCTAATTGGGTGGCTGTATATGTATGGGCCACATGAGGGGCAGGATCTGAATGGGTGTTCCTTCTGCCTCTGTTTTAATCTTTGCCTCTCTCTTCCCTGCCAAGGGTATTCTTGTTCCCCTTTTAAAGAATGAGTGAAGCATTCACATTTTGGTCATCCGTCTTGAGTTTCATGTGTTCTGTGCATCTAGGGTAATTCAAGCACTTGGGCTAATACCCACTTATCAATGAGTGCATACTATGTGTGTTTTTCTGTGATCAGGTTACCTCGATGTCTTCTATGAAGGTCTGATAGAATTCTGCACTAAACCCATCTGAACCTGGGCTCTTTTTGGTTGGGAGACCTTTAATGTCTGCTTCTATTTCCTTAGGAGATATGGGGTTGTTTAACTGTTTTATCTGTTCCTGATTTAACTTCGGTACCTGGTATCTGTCTAGGAAATTGTCCATTTCCTACAGATTTTCAAGTTTTGTTGAATATAGGCTTTTATATTAAGATCTGATGATTTTTTTGAATTTCCTCTGAATCTGTAGTTATGTCTCCCGTTTCATTTCTGCTTTTGTTAATTGTGACACACTCTCTGTGTCCTCTCGTTAGTCTGCCTAAGGGTTTATCTATCTTGTTGATTTTCTCAAAGAACCAACTTTGGTTCTATTGATTCTTTCTATGGTCCTTTTTGTTTCTACTTGGTTGATTTCAGCTCTGAGTTTGATTATTTCCTGACTTCTACTCCTCCTGGGTGTATTTGCTTCTTTTTGTTCTAGA
The DNA here is from genome assembly GCF_021556685.1 of Rattus norvegicus. Classification (NCBI taxonomy): domain Eukaryota; kingdom Metazoa; phylum Chordata; class Mammalia; order Rodentia; family Muridae; genus Rattus; species Rattus norvegicus. Next base: position 3,579,825 of record NC_141538.1, on the reverse strand, counting down.
GCTTTTAGGTGTGGTGTCAATCTGCTAAAATATGCTCTTTCCTGTTTCCCTCTGCAGGCACTGAGCACTATGAGTTTTCCTCTTAGCACAGCTTTCATTGTGTCCCATAAGTTTGGGTATGTTGTATCTTCATTTTCATTAAATTCTAAAAAGTTTTTAATTTCTTTCTTTATTTCTTCCTTGACCAGGTTATCATTGAGTAGAGCATTGTTCAATTTCCACGTATATGTGGGCATTCTTCCCTTATTGTTATTGAAGACCAGTTTTAGGCCGTGGTGGTCCGATAGCACGCATGGGATTATTTCTATTTCTGTACCTGTTGAGGCCCGTTTTTTGACCAATTATATGGTCAATTTTGGAGAAAGTACCATGAGGAGCTGAGAAGAAGGTATATCCTTTTGCTTTAGGATGGAATGTTCTTTAAATATCAGTTAAGTGCATTTAGCTCATGACTTCTCTTAGTCTGTTTATGTCTCTGTTTAATTTCTGTTTCCATGACCTGTCCATTGATGAGAGTGGGGTGTTGAAATCTCCTACTATTATTGTTTGAGGTGCAATGTGTGTTTTGAGCTTTAGTAAGGTTTCTTTTACGTATGTAGGTGCCCTTGTATTTGGGGCATAGATATTTAGGATTGAGAGTTCATCTTTGTGGATTTTTCCTTTGATGAATATGAAGTGTCCTTCCTTCCTTTTTTGATGACTTTTAGTTGAAAATTGATTTTATTTGATATTAGAATGGCTACTCCAGCTTGCTTCTTCCAACCATTTGCTTGGAAAGTTGTTTTCCAGCCTTTCACTCTGAGGTAGCATCTGTCTTTGTCTCTGAGGTGTGTTTCCTGTAGGCAGCAGAATGCAGGGTCCTCGCTGCGTATCCAGTTTGTTAATCTATGTCTTTTTTGGGGAGTTGAGGCCATTGATGTTGAGAGATATTAAGGAGTAGTGAATATTGCTTCCTGTTATATTCATATTTGGATGTGAGGTTATGTTGCCAAGACGATTAGTTTCTTGCTTCTTCTAGGGTGTAGCTTGTCTCCTTATGTTGGGCTTTACCATTTATTATCCTTTGTAGTGCTGGATTTGTAGAAAGATAATGTGTAAATTTGGTTTTGTCATGGAATATCTTGGTTTCTCCATATATGTTAATTGAGAGTTTTGCAGGATACAGTAACCTTGGCTGGCATTTGTGTTCTCTTAGGGTCTGTATGACATCAGTCCAGGATCTTCTGGCCTCCATAGCTTCTGGCGAAAAGTTCTGGTGTGATTCTGATAGGTCTGCCTTTATATGTTACTTGACTTTTTCCCTTACTGCATTTAATATTCTTTCTTTACTTTGTGTGTTTGGTGTTTTGACTATTATATGACGGGAGGTGTTTCTTTTCTGGTCCAATCTATTTGGAGTTCTGTAGGCTTCTTGTATGCCTATTGGTATCTCTTTTCTTAGGTTAGGGAAGTTTTCTTCTATGATTTTGTTGAAGATATTTACTGGTCCTTTGAGCTGGGAGTCTTCACTCTCTTCTATACCTATTATCCTTAGGTTTGATCTTCTCATTGATTCCTGGATTTCCTGTATGTTTTGGACCAGTAGCTTTTTCTGCTTTACATTTTCTTTGACAGTTGAGTCAATAATTTCTATGGAATCTTCCGCTCCTGAGATTCTCTCTTCCATCTCTTGTATTCTGTTGGTGAAGCTTGTATCTACAGCTCCTTGTCTCTTCTTTTGGTTTTCTATATCCAGGGTTGTTTCCATGTGTTCTTTCTTGATTGCTTCTATTTCCATTTTTAATTCCTTCAACTGTTTGATTGTGTTTTCCTGGAATTCTTTCAGGGATTTTTGGGTCTCCTCTCTATGGGCTTCTACTTGTTTATTTATGTTTTCCTGGAATTCTTTCAGGCGTTTTTGCGATTCCTCTCTGTAGGCTTCTACTTGTTCTCTAAGGGAGTTCTTCACGTCTTTCTTGAAGTCCTCCAGCATCATGATCAAATGAAACTAGATCTTGCTTTTCTGGTCTGTTTGGATATTCCATGTTTGTTTTGATGGGAGAATTGGGCTCCGATGATGCCATGTAGTCTTGGTTTCTGTTGCTTGGGTTCCTGTGCTTTCCTCTCGCCATCAGATTATCTCTAGTGTTACTGTGTTCTGCTATTTCTGACTGTGGCTAGACTGTCCTATAAGCCTGTGTGTCAGGAGTGCTGTAGACCTGTTTTCCTTTTTTCTTTAAGCCAGTTATGGGGACAGAGTATTCTGCTTTCGGGCATGTAGTTTTTCCTCTCTTCAGGTCTTCAGCTGTTCCTGTGGGCCTGTGTCTTTAGTTCACAAGGCAGGTCACTTGCAGCAGAAAAGTTTGTCTCACCTGTGGTCCCGAGGCTCAAGTTCGCTATCGGGGTGCTTCCCTTGAGCTCTCTGCAGCAGCAGCAACCAGGAAGATCTTCGCCGCCGTTTCCAGGAGCTTCAGTGCACCAGGTTTCAAGATGGCGTTTGGTGTTTTCCTCTGGAATCAGTAATATGTGCAGAGTGAAGTCTCTTCTGGTTTCCCAGGCGTGTCTGCCTCTCTGAAGGTTTAGCTCTCCCTCCCACGGGATTTGGGTTCAGAGAACTGTTTATCCGGTCTGTTCCTTCAGGTTCTGGCGGTATCTCAGGCGCAGGGGTCCTGCCGCTCCTGGTCCCTCCCTCACAGGAACCCAGAGTCCTTATACAGTTTCCTCTTGGGACAGGGATGTGGGCAGGGGTGGGCAGTGTTGGTGGTCTCTTCTGCTCTGCAGCCTCAGGAGTGCCCACCTGACCAGGCAGTGAGGTCTCCCCTTTTATTGTTGAGGATAGTTTTAGCTATCCTGGGTTTTTTGTTGTTCCAGATGAATTTTGCAAATTTTTCTGTCTAACTCTTTGAAGAGTTGGATTGGTATTTTGTTGGAGATTGCATTGAATCTGTAGATAAATTTTGGTAAAATTGACATTTTTACTATATTAATCCTGCCCATCCATGAGCATGGGAGATCTTTCCATCTTCTGAGGTCTTCTTCAGTTTCTTTCTTCAGAATCTTGAAGTTCTTATTGTACGGATCTTTTACTTGCTTGTTTAAAATCACTCCGAGGTAGTTTATATTATTTGGGGATATTATGAAGGATGTCGTTTCCCTAATTTCTTTCTCGGCTTGTTTCTTTTTTGTGTAGAGGAAGTCTATTAGTTTGTTTGAGTTAATTTTATCTCCAGCCACTTTGCTGAAGTTGTTTATCAGCTTTAGTAGTTCTCTGGTGGAACTTTAGGGATCATTTAAATATACTATCATATCATCTGCAAATAGTGATATTTTGACTTCTTCTTTACCAATCTGTATCCCCTTGATCTCCTTTTGTTGTCTGATTGCTCTGGCTAGAATTTCAAGAACAATATTGAATAAGTAGGGAGAGAGTGGGCAGCCTTGTCTAGTCCCTAATTTTAGTGGGATTGCTTCAAGTTTATCTCCATTTACTTTAATTTTAACAACTGGTTTGCTCTATATGGCTTTTGGTATGTTTAGGTATGGGCTTTCAATTCATATTCTCTCCAGGACTTTTATCATGAAGGGGTGTTGAATTTTTTCAAATGCTTTCTCAGCATCTAGTGAAATGATCATGTGGTTTTCTTCTTTCAGTTTGTTTATATAATGGATCACATTGATGGTTTTCCGTATATTAAACCATACCGGCATGCCTGGGATGAAGCCTACTTGATCATGCTGGATGATTATTTTGATGTGCTCTTGGATTCAACCGAATCCAGAGTTTTACTGAGTATTTTTGAGTATTGAGTATTTTTGCATCGACATTCATAAGGGAAATTGGTCTGAAGTTCTCTTTCTTTGTTGGGTCTTTGTGTGGTTTAGGTATAAGAGTAATTGTGGCTTCATAGAAGGAATTCGGTAATGCTCCATCTGTTTCAATTTTCTGTATTAATTATGATAGTATTGGTGTGAGGACTTCTATGAATGTCTGATAGAACTGTGCACTAAACCCGTGTGGACCTGGGCTCCTTTTGGTTGGGAGACCGTTAAGGACTGCTTCTATTTACTTAGTAGTTATGGGGTTGTTTAAATGGTTTATCTGTTCCTGATTTAAGTTCGGTAACTGGAATCTGTCTAGGAAATTGTCTATTACCTGCAGATTTTCAAGTTTTGTTGAATGCAGGCTTTTGTAGTAAGATATGATGATTTTTTGAATTTCCTCTGGTTCTGTAGTTAGACATATCTAACTGCTTGAAGTTCATGTCTCCCTTTTCATTTCTGATTTTGTTTATTTGGACACACTCTCCGTGCTTTCTCGTTAGTCTGGCTAAGGGTTTATCTATCTTGTTGATTTTCTCAAAGAACCAACTTTTGGTTCTGTTGATTCTTTCTATGGTCCTTTTTGTTTCTACTTGGTTGATTTCAGCTCTGAGTTTGATTGTTTCCTGCCTTCTACTCCTCCTGAGAGTCTTTGCTTCTTTTTGTTCTAGAGCTTTTATGTGTGCTGTCAAGCTGGTGACATATACTCTCTCCTCCTTCTTTCTGCCGCCCACTCAGAGCTATGACTTTTTCTCTTAGCACAGCTTTCATTGTGTCCCATAAGTTTAGGTATGTTGTACCTTCATTTTCATTAAATTCTAAGAAGTGTTTAATTTCTTTCTTTACTTCTTCCTTGACCAGGTTTATCGTTGAGTAGAGCATTGTTCAACTTCCACATATATGTGGGCGTTCTTCCATTATTGTTATTGTAGAACAGCTTTAGGTCGTGGTGGTCTGATAACACGCATGGGATTATTTCTATCTTTCTGTACCTGTTGAGGCCCGTTTTTTGACCAATTATATGGTCAATTTTGAAGAAAGTACCATGAGGAGCTGAGAAGAATGTTTATCCTTTTGCTTTAGGATAGAATGTTCTATTAATATCTGTTAAGTCCATTTGGTTCATGACTTCTCTTAGTCTGTCTACATCTCTGTTTAATTTCTGTTTCCATGACCTGTCCATTGATGAGAGTGGGGTGTTGAAATCTCCTCCTGTGATTGTGTGAGGATCAATGTTTGTTTTGAGCTTTAGTAAGTTTTCTTTTACATATGTAAGTGCCCTTGTATTGGGGGCATAGATATTTAGGATTCTGAGTTCATCTTGGGGATTTTTCCATTGATGAATATGACATCTTTTTTGATGACTTTTACTTGATGTTATTTGATATTAGAATGGCTGCTCCAGCTTGCTTCTTCCGACTATAGGCTTGGAAAGTTGTTTTCTAGGCTTTCACTCTGAGGTACTATCTGTCTTTGTCTCTGAGGTGTGTTTCCTGAAGGCAGAAGAATGCAGGGTCCTCATTGTGTATCCAGTTTGTTGATCTATGTCTTTTTATTGGGGAGTTGAGACCATTGATTTTGAGAGATATTAAGGAATAGTGACCCTCTCTTATATGAGGATAGAGATTTTCTTGGTTTTGTTTTGTTTCAAAATTTTATATATTTATTTATTTACATAATTTTCTATGAATATACATTGTTGTATACAGGTATGCATGGTTATGTGGATGGGTACGAAGGTTTTCCGAAGTCTTTCCTAGTCAATGTGTCTCTAAAATCACCTGAAACCATGGAAGTTGTGGACATTTCTTCAAAGAGTCTACACACAATAGTATAAAATTGTTCTTTTTAAGAGCTGCTGAAATGCTTATTTGGTAAAGATGCCTAACTCCAAATCTGGGAACCAGTTTTCAATCCCTAGGACCTAAAGTGTGGGAAAAACAAACTAACTCCCCATTATTCTCTTGCCACCTCCACATGTATCACACACACACACACTTAAACACACACACAGACAGACACAGACACAGAATAAATAAATAAATACATAAATAAATTAATAAATAAATATGCCAAGAAAATCTCTTTCATTTTCTAAGCTACAAAAACAAGGTGACATGAATCTCTACTTATCCCTTTTGCACTGGGGCTACTGCATGAATTCTAGAAGAAAGACAGTTTTCATTTTTCTTAGGTATACCCTGGTGACATCAACAGGCCCCAGTAAATAGTTCCAAACCCTGGTAACATAGAGTACCTCCTAGTCTCTTTGGGTCACAAAACAAGAAATACCATAACACATGGATGAAGGAAAAGGACTTATAGGGAGGGTGCTCAACATTAGCCAGATGGGGATTCAGAGGGTGGGAAAGCAGTCAATATCCATTATGTGCATGTATGAAATGAATATAGAAGAACCGTGGTCGCATTAAACAAATCTCAAAATGACCCTTGTCTCCAATACTATGACTGCTGGAAGGTGGGGTGTATGAGACGGATCTTCTGGTATTTTAAATATATGGTGAGGTCTTTGGGGCATACTTCTACTATAACAGCACAAATATATATATTTGCCAAAATTGAGTATGACAATTTACAAAAATACTATTTAAGAAATCTTTTAACAAATTATCATACTGTAAATTCAAAACGAAATCCTGCAATCTGTGGGGATTTAATTGAGGGAGAGGGTGAAAAAATAAGACATCTGCCTTTGGTTATCTTAACAAATTATTGGCATCACTTTGTGAAACATTAAATAGACTATTTATTGTTGTTCATTATTGTTTTCTTTTTTTTATGTTTTCTTTCATAATCCTTTAAGTAAGCCCATAATTTTGTTTTGGGACCCATTTGGGCCACATGGAAGGTGCCATTTAGAAATCAATTCAGTATATTATTTACAAATCCAGGAGGTGTTGCACAGGAGATGGCTTCAAAGAGTCATGTGCTTACCTCAAAGATTTAGGATGGAAGTCTATAGAGCAGATTACACAAAATAAATAAATAAGCCGAGTGGGTATAGCAGGTCGCCTTTATAGTGGCAGTCTAAAGGTCCTTGTACCATGGGTCTCAAGGAAAGAGGTTTAGCTTAGGTACATTAATGGTTTTTGAGAAAGTCAACAAGATAGATAAACCCTTAGCCAGAGTAATGAGAGGACACAGAGAGTGTGTCCAAATTAACAAAATCAGAAATGAAAAGGGAGACATAACTACAGATTCAGAGGAAATTCAAAAAATCATCAGATCTTAATATAAAAGCCTATATTCAACAAAACTTGAAAATCTGTAGGAAATGGACAATTTCCTAGACAGATACCAGGTACCGAAGTTAAATCAAGAACAGATAAACCAGGTAAACAACCCCATATCTCCTAAGGAAATAGAAGCAGTCATTAAAGGTCTCCCAACCAAAAAGAGCCCAGGTCCAGACGGGATTAGTGCAGAATTCTATCAGACCTTCATTGAAGACCTCATACCAATATTATCCAAACTATTCCACAAAATTGAAACAGATGGAGCACTACCAAATTCCTTCTATGAAGCCACAATTACTCTTATACGTAAACCACACAAAGACCCAACAAAGAAAGAGAACTTCAGACCAATTTCCCTTATGATTATAGATGCAAAAATACTCAATAAAATTATGGCAAACCGAATCCAAGAGCACATCAAAACAATCATCCACCATGATCAAGTAGGCTTCATCACAGGCATGCAGGAATGGTTTAATATACGGAAAACCATCAACCTGATCCATTACATAAAGAAACTGAAAGAACAAAACCACACGATCATCTCATTAGATGCTGAGAAAGCATTGGACAAAATTCAACACCCTTTCATGATAAAAGTCCTGGAAAGAATAGGAATTCAAGGCCCATACCTAAACATAGTAAAAGCCATATACAGCAAACCAGTTGCTAACATTAAACTAAATAGAGAAACTTGAAGCAATCCCACTAAAATCAGGGACTAGACAAGGCTGCCCACTCTCTCCCTACTTATTCAATATAGTTCTTGAAGTTCTAGACAGAGCAAACAGACAACAAAAGGAGGTCAAGGGGATACAGATCGAAAAAGAAGAAGTCAAAATATCACTATTTGCAGATGATATGATAGTATATTTAAGAGATGCCAAAAGTTCCACCAGAGAACTACTAAAGCTGATAAACAACTTGAGCAAAGTGGCTGGTGATAAAATTAACTCAAATAAATCAGTAGCCTTCCTCTACACAAAAGAGAAAGAAGCCGAGAAAGAAATTAAGGAAAAGACACCCTTCATAATAGACAAAATAATATAAAGTACCTCGGTGTGACTATAACCAAGCAAGTAAAAGATTTGTACAATAAGAATTTCAAGACACTGAAGACAGAAATTTTAGAAGACCTCAGAAGATGGAAAGATCTCCCATGCTCATGGATTGGCAGGATTAATTTAGTAAACATGGCCATTTTACCAAAAGCGATCTACAGATTCAATGCAATCCCCATCAAAACACCAATCCAATTCTTCAAAGAGTTAGACAGAACAATTTGCAAAATTCATCTGGAATAACAAAAAACCCAGGATAGCTAAAAATATCCTCAACAATAAAAGGACTTCATCGGGTTTCACTATCCCTGAACTCAAGCAGTATTACAGAGCAATAGTGATAAAAACTGCCTGGTATTGGTACAGAGACAGACAGATAGACCCATGGAACAGAATTGAAGAGCCAGAAATGAACCCACACACCTATGGTCACTTGATTTTTGACAAAGGAGCCAAAACCATCCATTGGAAAAAAGATAGCATTTTCAGCAAATGGTGCTGGTTCAACTGGAGGTCAACATGTAGAAGAATGCAGATCGATCCATGCTTATCACCCTGTACAAAACTTAAGTCCAAGTGGATCAGGACGTCCACATCAAACCAGACACACTCAAACTAATAGAAGAAAAACTAGGGAAGCATCTGGAACATATGGGCACTGGAAAAAATTTCCTGAACAAAACACCAATGGCTTATGCTCTAAGATCAAGAATCGACAAGTGGGATCTCATAAAACTGCAAAGCTTCTGTAAGGCAAAGGACACTGTGGTTAGGACAAAATGGCAACCAACAGATTGCGAAAAGATCTTTCCAATCCTACAACAGATAGAGGCCTTATATCCAAAATATACAAAGAACTCAAGAAGTTAGACTGCAGGCAGAAAAATAACCCTATTAAAAATGGGGTTCAGAGGTAAACAAAGAATTCACAGCTGAGGAATCCCGAATGGCTGAGAAACACCTAAAGAAATGTTCAACATCTTTAGTCATAAGGGAAATGGAAATAAAAACAACCCTGAGATTTCACCTCACACCAGTGAGAATGGCTAAGATCAAAAATTCAGGTGACAGCAGATGCTGGCGAGGATGTGGAGAAAGAGGAACACTCCTCCATTGTTGGTGGGATTGCAGACTGGTAAAACCATTCTGGAAATCAGTCTGGAGGTTCCTCAGAGAATTGGACATTGAACTGCCTGAGGATTCAGCTATACCTCTCTTGGGCATATACCCAAAAGATTCCGCAACATATAAAAAAAAGACAAGTGCTCCACTATGTTCATAGCAGCCATATTTATAATACCCAGAAGTTGGAAAGAACCCAGATGCCCTTCAACAGAGGAATGGATACAGAAAATGTGGTACATTTACACAATGGAATATTACTCAATCAAAAACAATGACTTTATGAAATTCATAGGCAATTGGTTGGCACTGGAAAATATCATCCTGAGTGAGGTAACCCAATCACAGAAAAACACACATGGTATGCACTCATTGATAAGTGGCTATTAGCCCAAATGATTTAATTACCCTAGATGCATAGAACACATGAAACTCAAGAAGGATGATCAAAATGTGAATGCTTCACTCCTTCTTTAAAAGGGGAACAAGAATACACTTGGCAGGGAATAGAGAGGCAAAGATTAAAACAGACACAGAAGGAAAACCCATTCAGAGCCTGCCCCACATGTGTGACCCATACATATACAGCCATCCAATTAGACAAGATGGATGAAGCAAAGAAGTGCAGGCTGACAGGAGACGGATGTAGATCTCTCCTGAGAGACACAGCCAGAATGCAGCAAATCCAGAGGCGAATGCCTGCAGCAAACCACTGAACTGAAACGGGACCCCCTTTGAAGGAATCCGAGAAAGAACTAGAAGAGCTTGAAGGAGCTCGAGACCCCATATGAACAACAATGCCAAGCAACCAGAGCTTCCAGGGACTAAGCCATTACCTAAAGTCTATACATGGACTGACTCTGGACTCTGACCTCATAGGTAGCAATGAATATCCTAGTAAGATCACCAGTGGAAGGGGAAACCCTTGGTCCTGCTAAGACTGAAACTCCAGTGAATGTGATTGTTTGGGGGAGGCCAGCAATAGGGGGAGGATGGGGAGGAGAACACCCATAAAGAATGGGAGGGGGAGGGATTAGGGGAATGTTTGCCTGGAAACCGGGAAAGGGAATAACATTCGAAATGTAAACAAGAAATACTCAAGTTAGTAAAAAAAAAAAAAAAAAAAAAAAAGCAACAGTATAGGCATGTGAAAATAAAAGCTAACAGGAAAAAAAAATACTCAAGTTAATAAAGATAGGGAAAAAATTAATGAACTATGGGTTCAGCGAGCCCACTTCAGAAAATTATGTACAGAGTAATCAATTAAAGTGACTGGTATCAGTTTTGAAATTCCACATGCTTATGTACATAAATATTCATATGCAAGTATGACATAAAAAAAGAATGTACATGAAACACAGAACATACTCAGAATAAAGAAAGGAAAGTAGGAAAAAAGGACAGAAGCAAAGAAGGGAGAAATTAAAGGAAGGAATGAGTAAGGAGTCATTATTACACTACCAAGGCTGCCATTCAATGTAAGGCTAAGTTCCCAACTCTGCTGTCCTATTCTAACATTATTTTACTGTCTTACCTTTGAATCTCTGACAAAGGTTCAACTGTGAGACAAGTGTTGCGAGCATGCAAGGAAGACCAGGCTACAAACCCAGAAGAAATTACTCAATTTCATCTCAGCAGGTCAGATCTCTCCCTGACACCTTGTTGTATCACTGAGAGCGAACAAAAATTGCATTACCCATTGAAGTCCAGGACGTTTGGATTTGAAACAGGCATTGTGTGCAGTTTGTTCCAAGAGAATCCTAAGACGTTCTTTCTGTTTTACCTGACAGCATTGTGATTAATGGCTTTACTGTTGAAGTTTCTGGATCATTGAGTAAATTTTAAGGTCACAGGCACATTATCACTCTGTCTTCAGAACATTTGCTCACTCTGTGCTCTCAACACCAAGGTCCAAATGAGCATCCCCTATGAAGGGTATGTTTCCATTTAGATGCCACAGTTACCATGGACCCAAAATATAAAGCCTTAATCACCCTAGCTATCCTTCACCTTGTCTACCCTCACAAGGTAGCATCCCCTCTAGGGCTTCCCCTCGCCAGAAAATCCTCTTTCATGAGCTGATTTATGGACTAGTGAATATGGTACATGCGGCACAAGTTTGTAGATTGGATATCAAAATTCCTGTACCAAGAGAAAGACTGAATGGGCATGGCAACCTACCTGTTATTCAGACAGCATTGTACCCCAGGAACAAACTGGCTTTCTTGATGTACTGGTTTTCCAGCAGCTCTGAGTTTCATTTTAAGACCTTGCCTCCATGAATAAGTTACAATGAATTAATGAGCATGAATATATTTGCCATCGCACATGGAAGACATACCTTCACATTCATGCAATACACACACACACACACACACACCACAAAACAACACAAATCTATATACATAAGAAAAATTAAATACCTTTCACAGAAATTCATTCCCACACATGCTGAAAATCCACAATCAATATTAAAAGATTCAAATATCCTAGTAAGAGCAGAGTAAACTGGGAGCTAGTAACAGACAAGTTCTTGGACAACTACAAGTCAATGGCAAGCAGTCAGCCAAGCATCTGTACACTTTACCTAGATTCTGAAGGAAAATACACAATTCAGCATGTCAGTGGTAGGCAGGTATCCACTATCAAGTGGCAACCACTCAGCCCACCTTGCAAGGGGGATCCTTGGATATATGCAATAGGAGGTGCCTATAGAAGCTAAGATTGAAACTCTTGTACATAGTAGTGAGGCAGAAAGTGGCACCACTAATAATCTATCCACTACAAAGCAGTGTGAGAGTAACGAAAACAGAATCAGATCTGTGATAGTCTGGAAAAGACCAGGAGCTGGGTTTGTGGAAACAGTTGGGCACCAGCTCTACAATGTAGAGTGAGATTACTGAAGGAGGAACACCAGAAAAGGGTTGGAAAACACCAAGGACATTTTATAGTACCAAGAAACAGCTTGTGAACCCTAAAAGACCTGTCAGGAACAAATCTGATGCAATCCAATTTGTTTATTGGGGATAGCTCAGGCTCAATACACTGCTGAGCTGCAGGATGGTTTTTAGTGAAGAAGATCCCTATACACTCATTGGGACAAGGTTTTATAGAGAGCAGCAAGGAAGATTGCACAATTTTATAAATAACAGCTAGCAAGGGGTGTTTCTTGCCTGTCTACCATCTATGTCCAATGCTTTGTGGCCTTAAGCATAACTAGCTGATGTTGGGAGCCAAAACTTAAACTTTATTTCTTATTGATGGTTGTTATGCAGGGGTAGACTTGTACCTGATGGTGCAAATTTGTTGGGGAAAATAACCTGAAAACTGGCGCTGGATACAGGTTTGTTAAAGATATTAACATGAAAATGCAGGTCTTCCTTGGGTTAGCCTAGGAAATGGAATTAGGCACTGTTTTGTGTTTGTTTGTTTGTTTCTTTGTCTTAGGGTTGGTAACTTGGAAAGCTAGATACTGGCTTTGGTTCAAACATAGGTCAGGTTCTCTAAGATGGAGTCTGTTCCCAAATGACTTGGTCTCTCAGTTTGAGGAGTCACATAGATCTATAAGCTCCGAAAGCAGATTCTACAGGTAAGAAAAGATGTTAGAGAGTGCAGGAATCTATGATGTCCTCTAATTTGGCCCGAGGTACTGTAGTATGTACCATTTTAGTGATCTTTGAGAAGATCAAATGTCTCTGAGCTGCAGAATCTCAAGCCAGAAGCCAGAGGATAAATTGAATCATAACAAGCAAGAGGTGTATTCTGAAATAAACCTATTTAGTTTGATGCATCATAGTGGATATTGCTCTATGGAGAAAAGTGTCCAGATTCTGAGGATGTTCCATTAAACAACACAGGAGCTTCCAGTTCCGATCCAGATAGGAGTAGGATCTCTGAAAGAAGGATTAGTCACAATGGCCATTATTGTGTGAAACCAAAGTTCCACCTGTAATGATGTAGAATACCATTTGTACCATCCTTTCAGGGATCTCCATGAATAAGAAAAGAGAAGGATAAGGCTCAAAGGAGGGGAGTTAGGACCACAAAACAGAAAGACAGTGTGGAGTAATTTAAAATAAGAATTCAGCAGTAGAATTCTGGAGGACAGATTGGAAATAGTTCTCACTCAATGTGAATATGCAGATATTTGTCCTTGTGAGACTAACTGTGAAGTATCATCCCTGTCTTTGCCTCTACCTTAATGTTAACAAAGCTCCGTGAAGCCAGAACATGAAATTTTGAAAACAGGCACACAGCACAACGAGGCATGTTGAATATATGGCATTATGTTGGACATATTGGAACATAGATGAGTATTTTCTCCATGTCCGTGGACTATTATTAAATCCTTGTTCACTTTTCCATAAAACTTTATATTGAACTGACATCAATGGAAAGTGCTGGGACACTGAAGGTGAAAGCAGGTTAAACTGAGGTCTATACTAATTGCCACTAATAAACACAGCCTTAGGTTTCCTCACCTTATGAACACTTCACTGAGCTAAAGATTACAATGTATGGTTCAGCAATAGTGCATGAATGTGAAGGATTTATTGTGTACCATTAAAAATTAACATCCCTATCATATTATAAGTGATATTTCCCTTAACCGAGGTAGAAAGAACCACTCAAAGTCAAACTTCAAGACTCGTGTTTTCTTGAGTGCCAATATAATGGAAGAGAGATGGCTGGTCAGAGAAGTTACACAGACTTTCACACTGGGGTTCTCCTTTAATAGACAGTCTTGCAAATACATCCATATCCAAATGTATAGAAAGGAGATTTTTTTTAAAACTAGTTTTTGAAAATCCTCATTGATGATAACAATTTTTGCCTTTCATGAAGAGTAGGAAACATTCGTGTCATAGAATTAACACATCAGGCTTTCAAGGTTTCATGCCAGCTACACACTGAAACCTCAAACTCTCAACACAAAAAGTTTTTGGGAAATATGAATGACTTTCTTATAATAAATACCTCATTCTCAGCACAAGAGGTTTCTTCTTCATATCCATGAACACAAAGTGGATTTTTACAATTTGATAAAGATTTACTGTGTCTCTTACCTACTGACTTTCATGGAGGAATGAATATTATCCTTCAGCTGGAGGAGATAGGCACAAGTAGACAATACATCTTGATTTCCACCTTGGAAATATAGATCAGGAAAATACTAACAACAGAGATATTCGTGCATCCAGGGAGAGAAAAAGAGAGCCTAATTCCAGAGAAGGCTAGGTAAAGGAGCTTCTGGAGCCAAAAACATCAGCCAGAAAGTCAAGGACATCTGTCCCAAAAAAACAGGGTTATGGCTGCAGTTGAGGTAGGATGTACTTGTGTTAAGATGCTACAATTAAGAATCCCATGGTGGGAAAGATGGATTAGTTAAGAAGGTACAAATTTGCATTCAATCATGAAGATAAATACTTAGATTTCTAATTCAAAACAAATTAACAACCTCTGCTTCCCCCCCCAAAAAAAAATCAAAAACAAAAACAAAACACACCTAATCTCAGTCATAAGGAAGCAGAGATAAGCTTCTTCGTACACAGTGGCCATCTAGTCTTACCTAATTAAATAAGAAATTCAAGCTTAAATGAGAATCTCAAGAAATGTAAAGAATGACACTGAAGAAACGGCTAAATAGAACACTGATTACTCTTCCAGGGGATCTCAGTTCCGTTTTTACCATACGAGGGATAGTCTACAATTGTCAATCATGCCAATTTAAAGGGGATCAAAGGCCATATTCTGTTCTCCATTGGCACCAGGAACAAATATCGTACATAGACATACATTTAAGACAAAATATCATACAAATAAATATAGTAATAAAATACTTTAAATAATATAGTACAGAATTTGAGAGGAATACAACTCTCACTGACTCTCTCTCCCGCAAATTCATCCCACATACCCCCAAGATTTCATCACAAACACACACACACACACACACACACACAAATGCACACACATGCACACATACACATACATATACATAAGAATGAAGGGACCACCTTCTAAATCACAATATGAAGAACACACTCATTTCTCCATGCCTACTAGAACAAGAGAGCATGATCACAGTTCATAACAAGGCTGCAAAAGTGGCAGAAGTGCCCTGTACTTTGGTATATCTATGGTTCCATGAAGAGATTTAAAATATGCTTCAATACAGAGGCATAATGAAAAAAAAAACCAAAGAAACAAACAGAGAAGCTCACATATGTTTCTAAAGGATGGTCCAAACTGGAGAATAGTAGAATATGAATCCCCACATTGAGTTTAAATGCCTTAAGGACCACTCCAGTCTGTGAGCTAAGGATTTATTTTTTCTTTCCTGCCTCTATGACACAATGCCTAACAGATAAAATATAAGAGAAAACTAGTTTATTTGACTTCTGGTTTCAGAGAGACACAGTTCACCATGGTAATGTTATGAGATAGTGATTCTTAAGATGGAAGAAGAGATATGACACCTTAGAAATATAAACATACACACACACACACACACACACACACACACACACACACACAATCATTACCAGTACCCGCACAGAAATAAAAAAAAAGGAGATCAAGACAGAGATACAGAAATTTCAAAATTCTGTAAATATTTTACAGGATTGTGAAATCTTTGAGTCAGGCACCATCATCCCTGAATGTCAAATGCATTACCTAATGTAATGGAAGTCAGGCACAAAGGTTATGTACTTGAAAAGGTGGATGCCAGGTTAAGATTCATAGTTGTCCTGAGCCATTTTTGAATATAGTCAACAATGCTATTTATTTACTCAAGGCCAAACTCTTGGGCCAAGGCAATATTCAGACTACATACGGTAATCAAATGAATATATAAAAATCAAGTGGCAAAAAAAAACTTGCCTTATATAACCAATATATAAGAATTTCATATTTTTACAAAGTCTAAAACAGTTAACCGTAGTTTGTTACTTTATTTCATAATTGTAATTTGAATTCAATCTTCTTTTTGGAAACCAGCAAATATCTTATGCTGTTTTGTTGTTTAATAGTATAAAATATTTTATTTTACTAATGGAGAAAATAGCAATGAAGAGTCCATACGATTCCTCCAGAGGACCGCAGTTTTGTTTATAACACTCATGCATGAATTACAACTGCCTACAGCTCACGTTTTAAAGGACTCAAAACCTCACTCTGACTTCCACTGGAACCCACAAACACATTACATATGCACACAGAGACATATCTAATGTAAAATAAATCACAAAATGTGAACCCAGTAAAGAGTAGGGGGATGGAAGGGTATAAATATAAATACATATTGTATTAAAAAGTTTAAAAGAAAGAAGTGTCTTTTAACTAAAGCATGACAATTTTGCAATAATTGTAAGCACAGGTTTCTACCCTGATAAAAGCTAAAAAATCTTTATGTTTATAAGATTCAGACAGCATTAGGGCTAGGAAGATATTTACTCTATGCTACTTATATTTACTTCCCGGCCAATAAATCCATGATATGACTTACAATCTTCTCTCTAGGCCACTCGTATTTCAAGTGGACAGCTCTCAAAGCCATATTTTCAGGATTCCTACTCCATGATGTATTCTCCTCTCTATACCCGATCTCCTTTCCCCTATCCCACCCAATCTACATATCTTCTGATCAGCTACAGAGTGTTGGCATTTTTATTCAACCAATAGTTTTAAATTATGATAAAGGTCACATAGCATTACTTAATTTTCTGAGCATGTGATGATTGTCTAGTCCTTGATGTAATCCAGAGCTTAGGGGCCAGCATTAAAATACTGAACAATAGAACAAACCTCAATATGAATTTTATGGAAAGAATAATATTTACATTAGATAAAATAAATTGATTTTCCAAAATGGAAAAGGAAAGATGAAGATAAAACCAGGAACTCCCTTTATTTTACAGAAGGCCAAGGTATATCAGAGATATTTGAAAACAAAACAAAACAAAACAAAACAAAAAACTTAAAGATAGCCTTTGCTTGACTATAAGTTACCAAATTCCCTGAGGTAGCAATTAAATATGTTGATTGAAAAAGTCCACTACTTAAAACCACAAGTCTTTCTTCTAACATCCATTTGATTTTTATAAAAGTCATAAGAACAGACTAAGATTTAATAACTACTTAACTTTTCTTGCAAATTTCTCAAAAACTTTAACCACTGGAAAGTAAGCTATAATGATCTCAGGATATATTCAATTTTTCTGTCAAGTCATTGTTTAAATGTTTCTTAAAAAGTAAACTAAAACCCATTACCTGCGTTTTAGAAAATAAATAAATAGTAATCAAAATTTAAGTACTCGAAAATAATAATCCATGTATTCCATGTGGGAGAAAGGGTGAAGATCCGGTCCCTCTTTTGATGCTTGTTGGTTTTAAAAAAATATTTATGTTGTTTTAAATTGTGTAAGAGAGTGAGTCACACACACACACACACACACACACACACACACACACACACACGGAGAGAGAGAGAGAGGAGAGACAGAGAGACAGAGAGAGAGCAAAACACATAAAGTTTCCCTGAAGAACAGAAAGATGGCTCAAAACTGCAAAGCTGAAATATACATTTTTCCTTAGAGAGCTAGGTCTGTCTCCCAAGTGGTTTAATTAACATAGACTTATACAACTCTCCTAAATTTGGTTGGTCAATTTAGACAAAGAAAGAGAAAATCAATCAAGGTACTTCTTTAACCACATTTGAAGGAAAGTTAAGTCTGTGTAGCCAAGTTAATATGAAAAATAGATTAATATGGAGATTAAATGAGAACCATACTGGAAAGAGCTACAAAGAGACCCATTAAATACCCACAACCTACCCAGGCCTATATTCAGGATTCTAAAGTGGACTTAAGTGTTAAACAGAAGGTCACAGAAATGCATCTCTATACAGACTCAGTCCAGGATATCCTTACCTATCACTGACCTATCATTGTCTCTTTGGAAACATATGAAAGAGTGGAATCATTCCTAGAGTAGAATTTTCACGTGGCTGTCCCAAGCTTTCTCCCATCTCAGCATGAAATTCCTGGGAAAATTCCAATTTCTCAAGGCCTATTGTATCAGTGGTCTGATAGCCACAATGAGAGGCACAAACATCTCTTTAAAATATCTTTATCCCAAATATGACCAAATTAAAGGGTGTGAAATTCTCAAAGAATTTATAAAATATAATTTTTAATTTTAGAGTTCTTTTGAAAAAAGATGAGAACATTAAAATTGATACAAATAGTTTGATGGATTTTGCTTTATCATTAAAGTTATAATGAACAAATATCAAAACGTAATTAAACATGTTTATCCCTTCCATGCCTGGAATTTCACAGATGCTGTGAGCATCAAAGATGATTGAGTATAAGATAGGAGAACTAAAATACCCAAGTTAATAAAGATGGAGGAAAAAAAGATAAGAGAACTATGCATAATGTTTGGTTTGCATAACTAGAATTTCTTCAGGAATAAATATGAGTGTGGGCCTATAGAGATGTTTCTTAGGTAAAAAGTTTTATACAGAGCCCTGTACAGATTGCAGAACTCATGACTGATTGCCTGCAAACACTACAACTCCTGATCAAGGGAATGTGATGCTCTTTTCTAAACTCAACAGTCACTCTTACCTGAAAACACACACAAACTAACATACACACACACACACACACACACACACACACACGCACATGCACACGCACACGCACACACAAACACACCACATAATGTAAATAAAATTGAATGAAACAAAACTTTTAACATGTCAGTGTTCTTAGGTAAATTTAGTTTGTAACAGTTCACATTGCTCCTTAATTTCTCAAAGCAGATCCTGTGTCAATCCTCTGTGGCACTGCAGCTAGAGCAGAAAGCCTACAGATTTCTAAGCTCACTTGTTTACATGTACAAAGAAATGAAGATCCAGGAAAGACAGAAGACCAACCTGCAGAAAAAACTGGAAAGTGGCAGCCTAAGGATGGGAGTTCACTGAATGGACATTGGCTTGGTTAGTCTCTACCAGGAGCAATAAAGCCATCATCTTGTGGAGCTTGTTTTTTTGTTGTTGTTTTGTTTTTGTTTTTTTTTTGTTTTTTCTTGTGTAGTTGTCTCCCTCTATCTCTCAGCCTCAGAATTTATGACTCTTAAAGTTGTTTTGGGTTCAGAAATATAGTACGATTGGGAGGTGGGTTTCTATTTGTTGGTTTTGTTTTGATTTTTTTTTTATAGTTCTTTTTTTTTTTTTCAGAGCTGGGGACCGAACCCAGGGCCTTGTGCTTCCTAGGCAAGCGCTCTACCACTGAGCAAAATCCCCAACCCCAGATTTGTTTTTATGTCAGATGATCAGACACTTTTGTCTAACTTCCTAAATCTTCTATCATCATCACCTCTTTTACCTTGGAGGTACCCATGATGAAACTAATAATGGGTGCATCTGAAAGGCTTTCCCTCTCTCTGGTACCCCTTTCAGAAAGCAAAGCAAGTCACCATGGAGATTATACCAAGAAGTTACCATAAGGAGATTAGAATAAAAAAAATAAAGAAGGGTCAAGAGATGGCTCACTGGTTAAGAACATTGGTTGATCTTCCAAAAGACACGAGTTCAATTCTCAACTCCCATACAAAAGAAAGATTAAAACATTTGTAACTAAAGTTGCACATGAACCTGTGTCTTCTTTTCTATGCGCACCAGGCATGCAGACAGTATACAGTCATATATGCAGATAGCATATACTTGGAAAATGTTTTTAAAAATAATAGAATGAGGAGCTCCACCCACAGGGCTCTTATAGGTCTTCTAAGATTATTAAAAAGCCCTCACTCGGTACCATATAGCATGTATGTATTTGCACACCTGTGTGTGTGTGTGTGTGTGTGTGTGTGTGTGTTCGTGCATGTGTATGGAAAGCAAAGGATTGTTTTTCCTCAGACACCATCCACCTTTCTTTCTTTCCTTCCTTCCTTCCTTCCTTCCTTCCTTCCTTTCTTTCTTTCTTCCTTTTCAAAGCAATAGAGACATGGTGTCTTATTGGCATAAGACTTGACAAGCAGATGGGTGGACATCAATCTCAAGGATCAACTGGATTTCATTTCTCCCTTGTGGAAATTACAAACACACACAAAAACCCTTGAATTGTTTTCCATCTTTATTAAATTGGGCATTTCTTATTTACATTTCAAATTTTATTCCCTTTTGCAGTATCCAGGCCAATATCCCCCTAACCCTTCCGCCTCCCCTTCGATATGGGTGTTCCCCTCCCAACTCTACCCCCATTACTGCCCTCCCCCCAACAATACCATTCACTGGGGTTCCAGCCTTGGCAGTACCAAGAACTTCCCCTTCCACTGGTGCCCCTACTAGGCTATTCATTGCTACGTATGAATTTGGAGCCTAGGGTCAGAACATGTATAGTCTTGGGGGAATGGCTTAGTCCCTGGAAGCTCTAGTTGGTTGGATTGTTGTTCAAATGGGGTCTCAAGTCCCTTCAGCTCTTTCCATCCTTTCTTTGATTACTTCTCCTGGGGTGCCATTCTCAGTTTAGTGGTTTGCTGCTGGCATTCGCTACTGTATTTGTTATATTCTGGCTGTGTCTCTCAGGAGAGATCTACATCCGCTTCCTGTCAACCTGCCCTTCTTTGCTTCATCAGTCTTATCTAATTTGGTGACTGTACATCTATGGGGCACATGTGGGGCAGGCTCTGAATGGGCGTTCATTCAATCTCTTTTCTATACTTTGTCTCCCTACCCCCTCCTAAGTTTATTCTTGTTCCCCTTTTAAAGAAGGAGTGAAGCATCTGCAATTTGGTCATCCTTCTTGAGTTTTATGTGATCTGTGCATCTTGGGTAATCCTAGCATTTCGGCTAATATCCACATATCAATTAGTGAATACCATTTGTGACTTTCTGTGATTGGATTACCTCACTCAGGTTGTTATTTTCTAGTTCCATCCATTTACCTATGAATTTCTTGAAGTCATTGTTTTTGACAGCTGAGTAGTATTCCATTGTGTAGACATACCACATTTTCTGTATCCATTCCTCTGTTGAAGGGCATCAGGGATCTTTCCAGCTTTTTGATATTATAAATAAGGCTGCTCTGAACATAGTGGAGCATGTGTCTTTGTTGTATGTTGGAGCATCCTTTGGGTATAAGCCCAAGAGAGGTATAGCTGGGTCCTCAGGTAGTGCAATGTCCAATTTTCTGGGGAACCTACAGACTGATTTCCAGAATGGTTGTACCAGTCTGCAATACCATCAACATTGGAGCAGTGTTCTTTATCCACACCCTCACAAGCATCTGCTGTCACCGGAATTTTTGATCTAAGTCATTCGGACTGGTGTGAGGAGGAATCTCAGTGTTGTTTTGATTTGCATTTCCCTTATGACTAAAGGTGTTGAACATCTCTTTAATTCAATATTCCTCAGCTGAGAATTCTTTGTTAAGCTCTGAACCCCATTTTTTTTGACTTTTATTTCTTTTTTTTATTTTTTATTTATTTATTTATTTATTTTTATTAACTTGAGTATTTCTTATATACATTTCAAGTGTTATTCCCTTTCCCGGTTTCCGGGCAAAATCCCCCTCCCCCCTCCCCTTCCTAATGGGTGTTCCCCTCCCAACCCTCCCCCCATTGCCGCCCTCCCCCCATAGTCTAGTTCACTGGGGGTTCAGTCTTAGCAGGACCCAGGGCTTCCCCTTGCACTGGGGCTCTTACTAGGATATTCATTGCTACCTATGGGGTCAGAGTCCAGGGTCAGTCCATATATAGTCTTTAGGTAGTGGCTTAGTCCCTGGAAGCTCTGGTTGCTTGACATTGTTGTACTTTTGGGGTCTCGAGCCCCTTCAAGCTCTTCCAGTTCTTTCTCTGATTCCTTCAACGGGGGACCTATTCTCAGCTCAGTGGTTTGCTGCTGGCATTCGCCTCTGTATTTGCTGTATTCTGGCTGTGTCTCTCAGGAGCGATCTACATCCGGCTCCTGTCGGTCTGCACTTCTTTGCTTCATCCATCTTGTCCAATTGGGTGGCTGTATATGTATGGGCCACCTGTGGGGCAGGCTCTGAATGGGTGTTCCTTCAGTCTCTGTTTTAATCTTTGCCTCTCCCTTCCCAGCCAAGGGTATTCTTTTTCCTCATTTAAAGAAGGAGTGAAGCATTCACATTTTGATCATCCGTCTTGAGTTTCGTTTGTTCTAGGGATCTAGGGTAATTCAAGCATTTGGGCTAATAGCCACTTATCAATGAGTGCATACCATGTATGTCTTTCTGTGATTGGGTTAGCTCACTCAGGATGATATTTTCCAGTTCCAACCATTTGCCTACGAATTTCATAGACTCGTTGTTTTTGATAGCTGAGTAATATTCCATTGTGTAGATGTACCACATTTTCTGTATCCATTCCTCTGTTGAAGGGCATCTGGGTTCTTTCCAGCTTCTGGCTATTATAAATAAGGCTGCGATGAACATAGTGGAGCACGTGTCTCTTTTATATGTTGAGGCATCTTTTGGGTATATGCCCAAGAGAGGTATAGCTGGATCCTCAGGCAGTTCAATGTCCAATTTTCTGAGGAACCTCCAGACTGATTTCCAGAATGGTTTTACCAGTCTGCAATCCCACCAACAATGGAGGAGTGTTCCTCTTTCTCCACATCCTCGCCAGCATCTGCTGTCACCTGAGTTTTTGATCTTAGCCATTCTCACTGGTGTGAGGTGAAATCTCAGGGTTGTTTTGATTTGCATTTCCCTTATGACTAAAGATGTTGAACATTTCTTTAGGTGTTTCTCAGCCATTCGGCATTCCTCAGCTGTGAATTCTTTGTTTAGCTCTGAAGCCCATTTTTTAATAGGGTTATTTGTTTCCCTGCGGTCTAACTTCTTGAGTTCTTTGTATATTTTGGATATAAGGCCTCTATCTGTTGTAGGATTGGTAAAGATCTTTTCCCAATCTGTTGGTTGCCGTTTTGTCCTAACCACCGTGTCCTTTGCCTTACAGAAGCTTTGCAGTTTTATGAGATCCCATTTGTCGATTCTTGATCTTAGAGCATAAGCCATTGGTGTTTTGTTCAGGAAATTTTTTCCAGTGCCCATGTGTTCCAGATGCTTCCCTAGTTTTTCTTCTATTAGTTTGAGTGTGTCTGGTTTGATGTGGAGGTCCTTGATCCACTTGGACTTAAGCTTTTTACAGGGTGATAAGCATGGATCGATCTGCATTCTTCTACATGTTGCCCTCCAGTTGAACCAGCACCATTTGCTGAAAATGCTATCTTTTTTCCTTTGGATGGTTTTGGCTCCTTTGTCAAAAATCAAGTGACCATAGGTGTGTGGGTTCATTTCTGGGTCTTCAATTCTATTCCATTGGTCTATCTGTCTGTCTCTGTACCAATACCATGCAGTTTTTATCACTATTGCTCTGTAATACTGCTTGAGTTCAGGGATAGTGATTCCCCCTGAAGTCCTTTTATTGTTGAGGATAGCTTTAGCTATCCTGGGTTTTTTGTTATTCCAGATGAATTTGCAAATTGTTCTGTCTAACTCTTTGAAGAATTGGATTGGTATTTTGATGGGGATTGCATTGAATCTGTAGATTGCTTTTGGTAAAATGGCCATTTTAACTATATTAATCCTGCCAATCCATGAGCATGGGAGATCTTTCCATCTTCTGAGGTCTTCTTCAATTTCTTTCCTCAGTGTCTTGAAGTTCTTATTGTACAGATCTTTTACTTGCTTGGTTAAAGTCACACCGAGGTACTTTATATTATTTGGGTCTATTATGAAGGGTGTCGTTTCCCTAATTTCTTTCTCGGCTTGTTTCTCTTTTGTATAGAGGAAGGCAACTGATTTATTTGAGTTAATTTTATACCCAGCCACTTTGCTGAAGTTGTTTATCAGCTTTAGTAGTTCTCTGGTGGAACTTTTGGGATCACTTAAATATACTATCATGTCATCTGCAAATAGTGATATTTTGACTTCTTCTTTTCCGATCTGTATCCCCTTGATCTCCTTTTGTTGTCTGATTGCTCTGGCTAGAACTTCAAGAACTATATTGAATAAGTAGGGAGAGAGTGGGCAGCCTTGTCTAGTCCCTGATTTTAGTGGGATTGCTTCGAGTTTCTCTCCATTTAGTTTAATGTTAGCAACTGGTTTGCTGTATATGGCTTTTACTATGTTTAGGTATGGGCCTTGAATTCCTATTCTTTCCAGGACTTTTATCATGAAGGGGTGTTGAATTTTGTCAAATGCTTTCTCAGCATCTAATGAAATGATCATGTGGTTTTGTTCTTTCAGTTTGTTTATATGATGGATCACGTTGATGGTTTTCCGTATATTAAACCATCCCTGCATGCCTGGGATGAAGCCTACTTGATCATGGTGGATGATTGTTTTGATGTGCTCTTGAATTCGGTTTGCCAGAATTTTATTGAGTATTTTTGCGTCGATATTCATAAGGGAAATTGGTCTGAAGTTCTCTTTCTTTGTTGTGTCTTTGTGTGGTTTAGGTATAAGAGTAATTGTGGCTTCGTAGAAGGAATTCGGTAGTGCTCCATCTGTTTCAATTTTGTGGAATAGTTTGGATCATATTGGTATGAGGTCTTCTATGAAGGTTTGATAGAATTCTGCACTAAACCCGTCTGGACCTGGGCTCTTTTTGGTTGGAAGAGCTTTAATGACTGCTTCTATTTCCTTAGGAGTTATGGGGTTGTTTAACTGGTTTATCTGTTCCTGATTTAACTTCGATACCTGGTATCTGTCTAGGAAATTGTCCATTTCCTGAAGATTTTCAAATTTTGTTGAATATAGGTTTTTATAGTAAGATCTGACGATTTTTTGAATTTCCTCTGAATCTGTAGTTATGTCTCCCTTTTCATTTCTGATTTTGTTAATTTGGACGCACTCTCCGTGCCTTCTCGTTAGTCTGGCTAAGGGTTTATCTATCTTGTTGATTTTCTCAAAGAACCAACTTTTGGTTCTGTTGATTCTTTCTATGGTCCTTTTTGTTTCTACTTGGTTGATTTCAGCTCTGAGTTTGATTATTTCCTGCCTTCTACTCCTCCTGGGTGTATTTGCTTCTTTTTGTTCTAGAGCTTTTAGGTGTGCTGTCAAGCTGCTGACATATGCTCTTTCCTGTTTCTTTCTGCAGGCACTCAGCGCTATGAGTTTTCCTCTTAGCCCAGCTTTCTTTGTGTCCCATAAGTTTGGGTATGTTGTATCTTCATTTTCATTAAATTCTAAAAAGTTTTAATTTCTTTCTTTATTTCTTCCTTGACCAGGTTATCATTGAGTAGAGCATTGTTCAATTTCCACGTATATGTGGGCATTCTTCCCTTATTGTTATTGAAGACCAGTTTTAGGCCGTGGTGGTCCGATAGCATGCATGGGATTATCTCTATCTTTCTGTACCTGTTGAGGCCCGTTTTTTGACCAATTATATGGTCAATTTTAAAGAAAGTATCATGAGGAGCTGAGAAGAAGGTATATCCTTTTGCTTTAGGATAGAATGTTCTATAAATATCCGTTAAGTCCATTTGGCTCATGACTTCTCTTAGTCTGTCTACATCTCTGTTTAATTTCTGTTTCCATGATCTGTCTATTGATGAGAGTGGGGTGTTAAAGTCTCCCACTATTATTGTGTGAGGTGCAATGTGTGTTTTGAGCTTTAGTAAGGTTTCTTTTACGTATGTAGGTGCCCTTGTATTTGGGGCATAGATATTTAGGATTGAGAGTTCATCTTGGTGGATTTTTCCTTTGATGAATATGAAGTGTCCTTCCTTATCTTTTTTGATGACTTTTAGTTGGAAATTGATTTTATTTGATATTAGAATGGCTACTCCAGCTTGCTTCTTCTGACCATTTGCTTGGAAAGTTGTTTTCCAGCCTTTCACTCTGAGGTAGTGTCTGTCTTTGTCTCTGAGGTGTGTTTCCTGTAGGCAGCAGAATGCAGGGTCCTCATTGCGTATCCAGTTTGTTAATCTATGTCTTTTTATTGGGGAGTTGAGGCCGTTGATATTGAGAGATATTAAGGAATAGTGATTATTGCTTCCCGTTATATTCATATTTGGATGTGAGGTTATGTTTGTGTGCTTTCATTCTCTTTGTTTTGTTGCCAAGACGATTAGTTTCTTGCTTCTTCTAGGGTATAGCTTGCCTCCTTATGTTGGGCTTTACCATTTATTATCCTTTGTAGTGCTGGATTTGTAGAAAGATATTGTGTAAATTTGGTTTTGTCATGGAATATCTTGGTTTCTCCATCAATGTTAATTGAGAGTTTTGCTGGATACAGTAACCTGGGCTGGCATTTGTGTTCTCTTAGGGTCTGTATGACATCAGTCCAGGATCTTCTGGCCTTCATAGTTTCTGGCGAGAAGTCTGGTGTGATTCTGATAGGTCTCCCTTTATATGTTACTTGACCTTTTTCCTTTACTGCTTTTAATATTCTTTCTTTATTTTGTGCGTTTGGTGTTTTGACAATTATGTGATGGGAGGTGTTTCTTTTCTGGTCCAATCTATTTGGAGTTCTGTAGGCTTCTTGTATGTCTATGGGTATCTCTTTTTTTAGGTTAGGGAAGTTTTCTTCTATGATTTTGTTGAAGATATTTACTGGTCCTTTGAGCTGGGAGTCTTCACTCTCTTCTATACCTATTATCCTTAGGTTTGATCTTCTCATTGAGTCCTGGATTTCCTGTATGTTTTGGACCAGTAGCTTTTTCCGCTTTACATTATCTTTGACAGTTGAGTCAATGATTTCTATGGAATCTTCTGCTCCTGAGATTCTCTCTTCCATCTCTTGAATTCTGTTGGTGAGGCTTGTATCTACAGCTCCTTGTCTCTTCTTTTGGTTTTCTATATCCAGGGTTGTTTCCATGTGTTCTTTCTTGATTGCTTCTATTTCCATTTTTAATTCCTTCAACTGTTTGATTGTGTTTTCCTGGAATTCTTTCAGGGATTTTTGCGATTCCTCTCTGTAGGCTTTTACTTGTTTATTAATGTTTTCCTGTGCTTCCCTAAGTGTGTTCATGTCTTTCTTGAAGTCCTCCAGCATCATGATCAAATATGATTTTGTAACTAGATCTTGCTTTTCTGGTGTGTTTGGATATTCCATGTTTGTTTTGGTGGGAGAATTGGGCTCCGATGATGGCATGTAGTCTTGGTTTCTGTTGCTTGGGTTCCTGCGCTTGCCTCTCGCCATCAGATTATCTCTAGTGTTACTTTGTTCTGCTATTTCTGACAGTGGCTAGACTGTCCTATAAGCCTGTGTGACAGGAGTGCTGTAGACCTGTTTTCCTCTCTTTCAGTCAGTTATGGGGACAGAGTGTTCTGCTTTCTGGCGTGTAGTTTTTCCTCTCTACAGGTCTTGAGCTGTTCCTGTGGGCCTGTGTCTTGAGTTCACCAGGCAGCTTTCTTGCAGCAGAAAATTTGGTCTTACCTGTGGTCCCGAGGCTCAGGTTCGCTCGTGGGGTGCTGCCCACGGGCTCTCTGCAGCGGCAGCAACCAGGAAGACCTGTGCCGCCCCTTCCGGGAGCTTCAGTGCACCAGGGTTCCAGATGGTCTTTGGCTTTTTCCTCTGGCGTCCGAGATGTGTGTGCAGGGAGCAGTCACTTTTGGTTTCCCAGGCTTGTCTGCCTCTCTGAAGGTTTAGCTCTCCCTCCCACGGGATTTGGGTGCAGAGAACTGTTTATCCGGTCTGTTTCTTTCAGGTTCCGGCGGTGTCTCAGGCACAGGGGTCCTGCTGCTCCTGGGCCCTTCCCCACGGGAGCCCAGAGGCCTTATACAGTTTGCTCTTGGGCCAGGGATGTGGGCAGGGGTGAGCAGAGTTGGTGGTCTCTTCCGCTCTGCAGCCTCAGGAGTGCCCACCTGACCAGGCGGTTGGGTCTCTCTCTCACCGGGTCTGGGAGCAGAGAGCTGCTGCGGGCCGGGATCCGCGGGTGTGGGACTTCCGGTAAACACAGAACATGCCCGGTCCTAGAGAAATTCTGCTTTCCTGTGTCCCAAGCTCACCAGGCAGCTTTCTTGCAGCAGAAAATTTGGTCTTACCTGTGGTCCCGAGGCTCAGGTTCGCTTGTGGGGTGCTCCCCACGGGCTCTCTGCAGCGGCAGCAACCAGGAAGCTGAACCCCATTTTTAATAGGGTTATTTGTCTCCTGGTTTTGTAGGTGTGTTCTTTGTATATTTTTAATATAAGCCTTCTATCAGATATAGGATTGGTAAAGATCTTTTCCAAAACTACTGGTTGCCATTTTGTCCTAACAACAGTGTCCAATGCCTTGCAGAAGCGCTTTAGCTTTTTAAGATCCTCATCTCTTGATTCTTGATCTTAGAGCATGAGCCGTTAGTGATAGAGCAATAAACTAGCACTCAGACGTCCAGGACTCCTATCATGTAGAGTAGGTAAAACTAGTATTCAAGGCATGTAATGTACCTGATTTAGATATATGTTGATTGTCAAATTACCATAACTCTCTCATACTTACCAAATATGTAAATGCTTGTTTCCATAGAGCACTTAAAATCTGTTCTCTTAGAGTAATTTGGTTAAAAAAATAGAAAATTATTGTTCATAATCATCATGAAAGGTTTTCTTGTTATCAACTATATTTACTTAACATAGTACAGTTAGAAAGCTGTTACTGTGCTTAGGATTCAATTCATTCACTAAAGTACTTGCTATGCAAGCATGAGCTCCATAAACCACAGAAAAATATCAATCATGATGGTACACACTTCCAATCCCATCATTGGGCAACAGAGATAGGAAGATCCCTGGGGGCTCTCTGGATAACCGATAGCCAAGATTGTGAGTTCCGGGTCAGTAAGTGGGCCTGCCATAAATGAAGAGGACAATTTTTCTGAACCAAACATATACGGTGTACCCTGATCGTCATGCTTTGTGACTGCCCCCTCAAAAATGTTCCATAAACAGATATATTAAGGAAGTATTGCTTTAAAATGTTTAGGGATTCCTATACAGGAAAATAAACTAGGAGTTTGCAGACATCTGACAATAAAAATATTAAACTGAATATGGGTAACTTAAAGACAGGTAAGTGCAGAACTTCTCTCTTGCCACCTCACCCAAGCACCAGGCACAGAAACACTCAGGGTAATGTTGGGTAAATTTAGTCACATTTTGTCTTTCTGGGAGTGACAAAGACTATAACAATGTAGGTCAAAATCTTCCAGGCACATAAATGTGCAAGACAAAGGGAAACAGAATAAATTCTTTGAGAATTACCTAGGCATCAGAATTGCAGATTGTTGTATTGGACAGTCAAAGAGACACATCACATGTCATCCTCTGCCAAGCTCAACATTACAGATATGTGTTTTCTTTTGTTTCTTCTAACATTCTTCATCTATCTTCCAAATTGCTTCTTCCCCTTCATCTTACATTTCAGATGGATTCATGTCTGACCTTATGGCAATGTGTTTATACCTTTTCTGAACAGTCCCTACAACTAGCTTTGTTTGATTCTTACATGTGGATTGGACTCTTCCCTACACATTACACCCTAGTCCTTACTCCCTTGTCCCTACTCCCAATTTGGAGTAGATGAGAGTCTCTAAAACCTGAAACATAAATACAAAGACAAAAGTTTCCTGCCACCTGCCTGAAGCCCACATCCATCATCCCTCTGTATCCTTAACCATGCCATGGTGTCAAGGACTCACCTTGGTTAGATCCAGGTTTCTAAGAGAAGGGTTATTTGTGAGTTCCAAAACAAATGACTTTAAATCAAATCATGAAGCTGGGGGCCTATGTTCTGGTCAAGATGGCTCCCTACTCTGCTTTCTATAGATAGTCTTGACTCTATAGTCTGTTGCACATAACTTTGCAGTAAAGACAGCTCTCTCTTGAGACAGAACTCTCTGGTTGAGACTCTACTGTCTGTTTGTAAAAGCTATCTGGATAGATCAAGTATTTTCTGACCAAAGTTAGAAAAGTTTCTATAAAAATTATTGGATTTTCCTTCCCAAGTTAGAAATCCTATTATAAAAATTCTAAAAATAATTGTTGGATTTTCTGATCAAAATTAGAAAGCTAGAAAATATTCTAAAAGTGTGTGTGTTCACTCTTCATAAAACTTTCTTTGCATAGCTGCTAGAAAACATCCTAAATATACTATATTAGCTCTCCTAATCATTCTAAGGATTTCTCAACAAGGTTTGTGCTTCTGGGAGTTACATGTCTATAAAAGTCTACAGTTTGTTGAGACATTAGCCACATCTTGCTTGCTTTACTCAGGCTGTCTCTGATTATCATGGAGTCAGTACCCTTGATAGAAAGGAAATTCCTCCAAGGAGGAAGTTCGAAAAGGGTACATCTACACTGTTCTACATACTAAACTTACAAATCAATCCTCATGCAAGCCCAAGCCATGCTGGTTCTGTTATAGTAACAGGAACACTTTTCTGCCATCACTTATACATGGCCAAAAAGGACTCTGTTCTCCCACACACCGCTTTTTCTATCTCTCTGATGTCTAATAATAACAGTACATTCCTGTGATCCTCTAACACTCAAAACTAAGATATTGGGGCTAGAGGAATGGCTAAGTAATAAAGAACAATTGTTGCTCTTCAAGAGAAAATTACTTTGGTTTCAGGCAAACATGTATGCCAGTTCACAACCCCATTTAACCCCAGCTGATGCCATCATCTGGCCTCTTAGGACAACACCACTCAGTGATATACATAATATAAAAATATTTTTTAAATGGTTGTGAGGGACTTGTACATGGCTTGGTCAGCAAGTATATGTAACTCTAAGTGCAGACCATAACCCCTCAGCAAATGGAAGGTTCAGAGTCATGTACTTACATGCAATCCCAGCCAATTTGAGATAGAGACATGGTCATCCCTTAAGGTTGCTTTCAGGGAGAGACCCTTTCGCAAAAAGTTATGTGAACAATCTCCACACACTCACAGGGAATTATGGATGTATCAGAAGCACAAAAGAAGAAAGAAAAAAACGACCAGTAATTGTGAGTCAATGCTTTATGGTGCTTTGCAAATCAACAATTTCAAGTCATGCTCTCTACAAAGTTAATTTTGGTTCTTTGTTTTGTTTCCTGATTTCTTAGGAGTATTTCACTGTGTCACGCAGATTGACGTTTCATTTATTGTCCTCCTGTCTCTATTCCCAGAGTCCTGGGATATGAGTGTCCAACACTATGCGTTCTTCAAAAATTAATTTTTATTTCTCTCTGCAGGCTTAAAAAAGACATTAAAATTAAGACAGTAAAAGCCCATAACTTTAATAATGTGCTTCAATAAGATATAGAAGAGCAGCTGCTATTATTTTGGGAACCCCACAAAATTATCAAAGTCGCTCAATTCTTAGCCGTATCATTCGTGTTTCCTTCAGCAACTTAATAGGTTACCACATCCACTTTCCCTTTCTGACTCAAATATATCTCCATTGCTCTGTAAGTTTAATATGTAGGTGAAATGGAGCCTTCAAATATTAAATCTGAGTTTCACAAAGAGTAGTAATGAAAAAGTAAGACAGAAACCTTTGTCATAATGGTTGGGGACAAACATAAAGATGAGAATCAACCAGAAAAATGAAGTCCAAGTTGTTTAGGGAATCAGTTGTGCTCTTTCAACTTCAAGGAACTTTTCATTTAGCCTCTCCTCTTTTTCTTTTTCTGTTTTTCTTTTTTTTTATTAAGTTGAATATTTCTTATTTACATTTCCAATAATATTGCCTTTCCCGGTTTCCAGGCCAACATCCCCCTAACCCTCCCCCTCCCTTTCTTTATGGGTGTTCCCCTCCCCATCCTCCACCCATTACCGCCCTACCCCCAAAAATCACATTCACTGGGGGTTCAGTCTTAGCAGGACCAAGGGCTTCCCCTTCCACTGGTAATTTTACTAGGATATTCATTGCTACCTATCAGATCAGAGTCCAGGGTCAGTCCATGTATAGTCTTTAGGTAGTGGCTTAGTCTCTGGTTGGTTGGCATTGTTGTTTATATGGGGCCTTGAGCTCTTTCAAGCTCTACCAGTACTTTCTCTGATTCCTTCAACGGGGGTCCTGTTCTCGGTTCAGTGGTTTGCTGCTGGCATTCACCTCTGTATTTGCTGTATTCTGTCTGTGTCTCAGGAGCAATCTACATCCGGGTCCTGTCGGTCTGCACTTCTTTGCTTCATCCATCTTGTCTAATTGGGTGGCTGTATATGTATGGGCCACATGTGGGGCAGGATCTGAATGGGTGTTCCTTCTGTCTCTGGTTTAATCTTTGCCTCTCTATTCCCTGCCAAGGGTATTCTTGTTCCCCTTTTAAAGAAGGAGTGAAGCATTCACATTTTGATCATCCGTCTTGAGTTTCATTTGTTCTAGGTATCTAGGGTAATTCAAGCATTTGTGCTAACAGCCACTTATCAATGAGTGCATACCATGTGTGTTTTTCTGTCATTGGCTTACCTCACTCAGGGTGATATATTCCAGTTCCAACCATTTGCCTATGAATTTCATAAAGGCATTGATAGCTGAGTAATATTCCATTGTGTAGATATACCATATTTTCTTTATCCATTCCTCTGTTGAAGGGCATCTGGGTTCTTTCCAGCTTCGGGCTATTATAAATAAGGCTGTTATGAACATAGTGAGGCACGTGTCTTTTTTATATGTTGGGGCATCTTTTGGGTATATGCCCAAGAGAGGTATATGTGGGTCCTCAGGTAGTTCAATGTCCAATATTCTGAGAAACCTCCAGGCTGATTTCCAGAATGGTTGCACATGTCTACAATCCCACCAACAACAGAGGAATGATCCTCTTTCTCCATATCCTCGCCAGCATTTGCTGTCACCTGAGTTTTTGATCTTAGCCATTCTCACTGGTGTGAGGTGAAATCTCAGGGTTGTTTTGATTTGCATTTTACTTATGACTAAAGATGTTGAACATTTCTTTAGGTGTTTCTCAGCCATTCGGCATTCCTCAGCTGTGAATTCTTTGTTTACCTGTGAACCCCATTTTTTAATAGGGTTATTTGTCTCCCTGCGGTATAACTTTTTGAGTTCTTTGTATATTTTGGATAGAAGCCCTCTGTCTGTTGTAGGCTTGGAAGATTTTTTTCTGAATCTATTGGTTGCCATTTTGTCCTAACCACAGTGTACTTTTCCTTACATAAGCTTTGCAGTTTTATGAGATCCCATTTGTTGATTCTTGATCTTCAGCATAAGCTGTGGCTGTTTTGTTCAGGAAATTTTTCCAGTGCCCATGTATTCGAGATGCTTCCCCAGTTTTTCTTCTATTAGTTAGAGTGTATCAGGTTTGATGTGGAGGTCCACTTGGACATAAGCTTTGCACAGTGTGATAAGCTTTGATCGATCTGCATTCTTCTTCATGTTGACCTCCAGTGGAACCAGCACCATTTCCTAAAAATGCTATCTTTTTTCCATTGGGTGGTTTTGGCTCCTTTATCAAATATCAAGTGACAATAGGTGTGTGGGTTAATTTCTGGGTCTTCAATTCCATTCCACTGGTCTATCTCTCTGTCTCTGTACCAATACCATGCAGTTTTTATCACTATTGTTCTGTAATACTGCTTGAGTTCAGGGGTAGTGATTCCCCCTGAAGTCATTTTATTGCTGAGGATTGTTTTAGCTATCCTGGGTTTTTTGTTATTCCAGATGAATTTTGCAAATTTTTCTGTCTAACTCTTTGAAAAATTGGATTGGTATTTTGTTGGGGATTGCATTGAATCTGTAGATCAGTTTTGGTAAAATGGCCATTCTTACTATATTAATCCTGCCAATCCATGAGCATGGGAGATCTTTCCATCTTCTGAGGTTTCTTTCAATTTCTTTCTTCAGTGTCTTGAAGTTCTTATTGTATAGATCTTTTACTTGCTTGTATAAAGTCACTCCGAAGTACTTTATATTATTTGGGAATATTACGAAGGGTGTCATTTCCCTAATTTCTTTCTCAGCTTGTTTCTCTTTTGTGTAAAGGAAGTCTATTAATTTGTTTGAGTTAATTTTATCCCCAGCCACTTTGCTGAAGTGTTTATCAGCTTTAGTAGTTTCTCTGGTGGAACTTTAGGGATCACTTAAATATACTATCATATCTTCTGCAAACAGTGATATTTTGACTCCTTCTATACAAATCTGCATCCCCTTGATCTCCTTTTGTTGTCTGATTGCTCTGGCTAGAATTTAAAGAATAATATTGAATAAGTAGGGAGAGAGTGGGCAGCCTTGTTTAGTCCCTGATTTTAGTGATTTTGCTTCAAGTTTATCTCCATTTAGTTTAATGTTAGCAACTAGTTTGCTCTATGTGGCTTTTACTATGTTTAGGTATGGGCCTTGAATTCATATTCTTTCCAGGACTTTTATCATGAAGTGGTGTTGAATTTTGTCAAATGGTTTCTCAGAATCTACTGAAATGATCATGTGGTTTTCTTCTTTCAGTTTGTTTATATAATGGATCACATTGATGGTTTTCCATATATTAAACCATCCCTGCATGCCTGGGATGAAGCCTATTTGATCATGGTGGATGATTGTTTTGATATGCTCTTGGATTCAGTTTGCCAGAGTTTTGTTGAGTATTTTTGCATCGATATTCATAAGGGAAATTGGTCTGAAGTTCTTTTTCTTTGTTGGGTCTTTGTGTGGTTTAGGTATAAGAGTAATTGTGGCTTCATAGATGGAATTCGGTAGTGCTCCATCTGTTTCAATTTTCTGTATTAGTTAGAATAGTATTGGTGTGAGGTCTTCTATGAATGTCTGATAGAATTCTGCACTAAACCAGTCTGGACGTGGGTTCCTTTTGGTTGGGAGACCTTTAAGGACTGCTATTTTGTTAGTAGTTATGGGGTTGTTTAAATGGTTTATCTGTTCCTGATTTAAGTTCGAAAACTGGTATCTGTCTAGGAAATTGTCTATTACCTGCAGATTTTCAAGTTTTGTTGAATGTAGGCTTTTGTAGTAAGATCTGATGATTTTTTGAATTTCCTCTGATTCTGTAGTTAGACATGTCTAACTACTTTAACTTCATGTCTCCCTTTTCATTTCTGATTTTGTTAATTTGGACACACTCTCTGTGCCCTCTTGTTAGTCTGTCTAAGGGTTTATCTATCTTGTTGATTTTCTCAAAGAACCAACTTTTGGTTCTGTTGATTCTTTCTATGGTCCTTTTTGTTTCTACTTGGTTGATTTCAGCTCTGAGTTTGATTGTTTCCTGCCTTCTACTCCTCCTAAGAGTCTTTGCTTCTTTTTCTTCTAGAGCTTTTATGTGTGCTGTCAAGCTGGTGACATATACTCTCTCCTCTTTCTTTCTGCAGGCACTCAGAGCTATGAATTTTCCTCTTAGCACAGCTTTCATTGTGTCCCATAAGTTTGGGTATATTGTACCTTCATTTTCATTAAGTTCTAAGAAATCTTATTTTCTTTCTTTATTTCTTCCTCGACCAGGTTATCGTTGAGTAGAGCATTGTTCAACTTCCTCGTATATGTGGGCGTTCTTCACTTATTGTTTGTTATTGAAGAACAGCTTTAGTCCGTGGTGGTCTGATAGCACGCATGGGATTATTTCTATCTTTCTGTACCTGTTGAGGCCTGTTTTTTGACCAATTATGTGGTCAATTTTGGAGAAAGTACCATGAGGAGCTGAGAAGAATGTTTATCCTTTTGCTTTAGGATAGAGTGTTCTATAAATATCTGTTAAGTCCATTTGGTTCATGACTTCTCTTAGTCTGTCTACATCTGTGTTTAATTTCTGTTTCCATGACCTGTCCATTGATGAGAGTGGGGTGTTGAAATCTCCTCCTATTATTGTGTGAAGTGTAATGTTTGTTTTGAATTTTAGTAAGGTTTCTTTTACATATGTAGGTGTCCTTGTATTTGGGGCATAGATATTTAGGATTGAGAATTCATCTTGGTGGATTTTTTCCTTTGATGAATATGAAGTGTCCTTCCTTACCTTTTTTGATGACTTTTACTTGAAAATTGATGTTATTTAATATTAGAATGGCTGCTCCAGCTTGCTTCTTCCGACTATTTGCTTGGAAAGCTGTTTTCCAGGCTTTCACTCTGAGGTAGTGTCTGTCTTTGTCTCTGAGGTGTGTTTCCTGTAGGCAGCAGAATGTAGGGTCCTCATTGTGTATCCAGTTTGTTGATCTATGTCTTTTTATTGTCCTTTTCATTTTCTAAGCTACAAAGAACAAGGCGACATGCATCTCCACCTATCCCTTTTGCACTGGGGCTACTGTATAAATTCTAGAAGAAAGACAGTTTTCATTATTCTTAGGTATGCCCTGGTGACATCAACAGGCCCCAGTAAATAGTTCCAAACCCTGGTAACATAGAGTACCTCCTAGTCTCTTTGGGTCACAAAACAAGAAATACCATAACACATGGATGAAGGAAAAGGACTTATAGGGAGGGTGCTCAACATTAGCCAGATGGGGGTTCAGAGGGTGGGAAAGCAGTCATTATCCATTATGTGCATGTATGAAATGAATATAGAAGAAACTTGGTCGCATTAAGCAAATCTCAAAATAACCCTTGTCTCCAATACTATTACTGCTGAAAGGTTAGGTGTATGAGACGGATCTTCTGGTATTTTAAATATATGGTGAGGTCTTTGGGGCATACTTCTACTATAACAGTACAAATATATATATATGCCAAAATTGACTATAACAATTTACAAAAATACTATTTAAGAAATCTTTTAACAAATTATCATACTGTAAATTCAAAACGAAATCCTGCAATCTGTGGGGATTTAATTGAGGGAGAGGGTCAAAAAATAAAACATCTGCCTTTGGTTATCTTAACAAATTATTGGCATCACTTTGTGAAACATTAAATAGACGATTTATTGTTGTTTCATTTTGTTTTCTTTTCTCTTTATGTTTTCTTTCATAATCCTTTAAGTAAGCCCATAATTTTGTTTTGGGACCCATTTGTAGGTATTTTGGGCCACATGGAAGGTGCCATTTAGAAATCAATTTAGTATTCAATATATTATTTATAAATCCAGGAGGTGTTGCAGAGGAGTCGGCTTCAAAGAATCATGTGCTTACCTCAAATAGTGAGGATGGAAGTCTATATTGCAGATTCCACAAAACAAATAAATAAGCTGAGTGGGTATAGCAGCTCGCCTTTATAGTGGCAGTATGATGGTCCTTATACCATGGGTCTCAAGGAAAGAGTTTTAGCTTAGGTACATAAAATTGGTGAACTATGGGTTCAGCAAGCACACTTCAGAAAATTATGTACAGAGTAATCAATTAAAGTATCTTTTATGAGTTTTGAAATTCCATATGCTTCTGTACATAAATATTTATATGCAAGTATGACATACAAACAAGAATGTACATGAAACACAGAACATACTCAGAATAAAGAAAGGAAAGTAGTAAAAAAGGACAGAAGCAAAGACGGAAGAAATTAAAGGAAGGAATGATTAAAGAGCCATTACTACACTACCAAGGCTGCCATTCATTGTAAGGCTAAGTTCCGACTCTGCTGTCCTATTCTAACATTATTTTACTGTCTTACCTTTGAATCTCTGAAAAAGGTTCAACTGTGAGACAAGTGTTACGAGCATGCAAGGAAGACCAGGCTACAAACTCAGAAGAAATTACTCAATTTCATCTCAGTAGGTCAGATCCCTCCCTGACACTTTGTTGTATCACTGAGAGCAAACAAAAATTGCATCACCCATTGAAGTCCAGGACGTTTGGATTTGAAACAGGCATTGTGTGCAGTTTGTTCCAAGAGTATCCTAAGACGTTCTTTCTGTTTTACCTGACAGCATTGTGATTAATGGCTTTACTGTTGAAGTTTCTGGATCATTGAGTAAATTTTAAGGTCACAGGCACATTTTCACTCTGTCTTCAGAATATTTGTTCACTCTGTGCTCTCAACACCAAGCTCCAAATGAGCATCCCCTATGAAGGGTATGTTTCCATTTAGATGCCACAGTTACCATGGACACAAAAAATAAAGCCTTAGTCACCCCAGCTATCTCTCACCTTGTCTACCCTCACAAGGTAGCATCCCCTCTAGGGCTTCCCACTCGCCCGAAAAACCTCTTTCATGAGCTGATTTATGGATTAATGAATATGGTACATGTGGCACAAGTTTGTAGATTGGAGATCAAAATTCCTGTATCAAGAGAAAGACTGAATGGGCATGGCAACCTACCTGTTATTCAGACAGCATTGTACCCCAGGAACAAACTGACTTTCTTGACGAACTGGTTTTCCAGCAGCTCTGAGGTTCATTTTAAAACATTGCCTCAATGAATAAGTTACAAAGGAATCCAGGAACTCACACAATGTCTACCCTAATGAATGAATGAACATGAATATGTTTACCATCGCACATGGAAGACATACCTTCACACTCATGCAAAACACACACACACACACACACACACACACACACACCACAAAACAACACAAATCTATATACATAAGAAAAATTAAATACCTTTCACAGAAATTCATTCCCACACATGCTGAAAAGCCACAATCAATATTAAAAGATTCAAATATCCTAGTAAGAGCAGAGTAAACTGGGAGCTAGTAACAGACAAGTTCTCGGACAACTACAAGTCAATGGCAAGCAGTCAGCCAAGTATCTGTACACTTTACCTAGATTCTGAAGGAAAATACACAATTCAGCATGTCAGTGGTATGCAGGAATCCACTATCAAGTGGCAACCACTCAGCACACCTTGCAAGGGGGATCCTTGGATGTATGCAATGGGAGGTGCCTATAGAAGCTAAGATTGAAACACTTGTACATAGTAGTGAGGCAGAAAGTGGCACCACTAATAACCTCTCCACTACTAAGAATCAAATCATATGATCTTTAAGGAGACAAGAATGAATATATATGAAAATCCCCTAGAAAGTTAGTGCCCAGATGTTTTGTGCACAGGAGCACATGTTTTGCATTTTAGATGTCTTTACCACTGAAGTCAGAGGCTCAGAATAAACCAGGGTATCCTACTTCAATATGTATGGACTCATCTAATTTCAGCAAGTCTCAGATGGGAATGTGGACTTTCAGAAGAAAGAACCCATCCTCAGGACTACTCAACAGAAGCCCCATGATTTATATATTTCCAGGTCACTGGCACACTCTACAGTTCTCAATCTTAAGACTACAATAAGTACTCCCACCTCAGATTATAGGTTCTGCAGACCTCAGATTTGCTTGCTGAACACACTACTCCAAACTCCAATCCAACATCAATCAACTGACCCAGCTTCTGAAAACATGAACAAACATGGAAATATATTTTAATTACCACCTTGTTATATTTCCCTACATAAATTTATCTCCTTTTGCAGGCCATCAGCAATGTTACATAAATAAATAAAAGCAGGGCTGGGGAGAGAATTATATTTGTTCTGTAAAATACTTGCTGAGCAAGCATTAGGACCCCAGTTCAAACACAGAACCTCTGTTATAACAAAACAAAATGGGTGTTCAAGTACACACCTGTGACTCAAGTACTGAGGAGTAAGAGCCAGGCATATTCCTGTGGGTCACTTGCCAGATAGTCTGGTTGAACACCAAACCAGTTCTTAACTCTGTCTGAAAAAAAAAACTAAAAAAAAAACCAATAAGTGGTTTTCTCTTGAGGAAAGACAAATTTAAAGTTGCTCTCTGGCTTCTACACATATGTTCACATATACACATGCACTTAATACATATTTGTACCTACATACATGATTGGTAGCACAAAAGCCCTTTTACCTACATGTCTTCATGGAATCCAGGAGCATGCAGGGTAATTGACTCCATGGTAAGGACAAAGAACCTGGAAAGCTGGGGATTGATGTGATTAATAATCTGGTGATTTGCAATATCTGATACACCAGGCCATATCAAGCTTCGACAACCAGACTCAGAGATGAATAATATTCAAATAACTCTTACCTTATTTGGATTAACAGATGCACAGAAATTAGTAATATTCAAAATAACTCTTACGGTGTTTGGATTAACAGGAACCCTCTCATACTCCCTCAACAAGGATTAGATGTAGATAATAACCCAAACAACTTTTAAGCTATCTCCATGAATGAAGCCATGCCACGTCCTTTCTTATGTCACTAAGCTAATAGAGGCAGTCGATGGAAAGAATCCATCTTCTTTGAAGAAATAAATATTTGAGTTAAATGTCATTGCAATTGTGCCTTCATGTGCACTGGAGATTGTGTAACACCAGGAAACTTTTCCCCCAAATTATATGGTATTTAAATATATGAGAATAAAGTGCATGATATCAGACTCCCAAAATTTGATCCTGCAAGTCAGGCTAAAGTTAGTTTTCAGTCTGAGCTCTTTATAGATCTATTCTCTTCCTGCCATGGCACCTGCAGGAATCACCTCAATGCATATACATTTAATAAATAATAAATGAGTAAGAAAAATAAATATTTTGGCTTCTCTACAACAGCCCAGAGAGCACAATTCAACTGCACAATGACTACAAGACCTGTTCCTTTCTTTCACTTTGTCATTTGAAGTAGTAATAGGTGGAATTACGTACTGCCTCTGCTAAAGTGGATACTTCTAGTTTCTTTGGAAAGTTAGTTATAGCAAAGAATATTCTGCTGGAACACACAGGTAAAGGAATATTTATCTGGAACATATATGTTAGAGAATGTTTTCCTGAAGCAGACACAAGTGAAAATATGATTTGATATAGCAAACACATGATAGAACCTTGGAAATAAGGAGTATAAATAGGGACCCACAACACTGGGAATTGAGCACTGAGCATTTATTTGATTTGCTGCACCTCACTATTCTTTGCTAACAATACACGTGCATTGGTTCACCTTACCTAGCATTGCTAATTTCAACTTGTAATAAGCAGCCATTAAGAGAAACTCTCCAAATAACTGCTTATGGGGTTCCTATGGTGGCTTGCTACTTCCACAATCTCCCCTTATTTTGGTCAGTGAGCCCATCAGTTTCTTTAGAATTGAACTCTAGCTGTCTGGTGTCTGCCTGCTTGAGGAGAGGACTATAGATACCAATTTATGCCTGCTGTCTGCCTGCCTAGAGGACTGATTTTCAGCTGTTGAGTTCTGTTTGATGTTCCCTACAGGACTGAACAGCTGCCAAAGAAGATAGAGCTTGCCCTCAAAGAACTATTGCAAAACAGGCTCATTGTATCCTAACAACTTTTCCAATACTTCTGTTTGGTGTGGGGCTAGAGGAGAGCTAGAATCCTTATAAAAAGAAGATTTAAAAAAAATGGCATGCTACCCAATGCACTTTGTTGAACAATCAGCACCTATGTACTAGGTTACTGGTAATTACTATTAGTGTAACTGTGCTGATATTAATGGTTAAATAAATATCATAATGTTCACCATATCCTTCTTTTGAGCACTGGATAGGATAAGATGCTTTTCACTGTAAAAGGCAGATTTGAGAAGCCAAATTTGTCATTCTGTGATGTGGAAGGACCCAGCTGTTCCTTTTTGTCTCATGGTGAACTCTGTAGAAGAGGCAGAGGTAGAGTGCCCCAAGACTGTCTGCCTATTGCATGGGTTGATAAATATCCTGAACTTATCCCCTCCCTTCTAATTGTCTCTTTTGTCTTTCCAATGCATACAATGTTAGCATCAAACCTGCAGTATTGTCAACTATCCAAGTGAACCAGCTGTTCATTTTATTGCTGTGAACAAATACTTGATATAGACAATTTAGAGGAAGAAGTGCTTATCCTTCCTAGAAATCCAAGGGGATAATCCCATCACAGAAGCTGGAAAGAGATCAACTTGTCATATTGCATCAACAGTCAAGAAACTAAGTCAGAACACAGTGTGCATCTGCTCTTTGATGGCTATTCATGATTGTCAACTTGACTATACATGAACTAAACTATAATCCGGTAATGGAAGGTACATCTGTGAGAAATTTTCTGCTTGGTTTCAAGTGGTTGAATCTGCTTCTAGTCTAGACATTTTAGGTGGAAAGACTACAGGATTTTGATTCAAATCTTGAAGTAGAAAGATTATCTTTCAATCTAGGACATAACTATTAATGGAAGGCTATATAATGAGATCAAACAATGAAGGTTTTGTTATTTGCCTGTTTCCTCCACCTTTTAAGTTCATTGATTTCTTCACTGACACTGGATCCCAATTTTTCTGGATTCCATCATATACTGAAGTGTTGGACCCTCTTGGGGACCCTCAGTGTTTACCCACTGCTGAGCCTTTCTGATGCATTTGAAAGCCCTTTCTCTTTAGAAAGGAACATCCTGAACTTTCTGTTTGGGCCTGGGCTGTAACACCTGGGCTTTAACATCTTTGATGTCAGTTCTTGGTTTCAGTTTCTGTTTTCCTGCTGAGAATGTAAACTCATTTTTCCACTGTGCTTCCTGAGATTTTTCACCCAGTGAATTTGGGTTATATGTACTGTGAAGGTCAGTAAAGCATTGGCATTCTCTTAGCACAAATGATCAGAGTCTCTGCCTTTTCTTAAAATTAACCAGGCCTACTCCTGATTCTCGGTACTGTGGCCACTTTGGCGCCATTACTTAAGACCACCTGAAACATCCAACTTTGTGCAACTAAGAAACTATTACATTTTTGTACTTTCTATAGCCATTGTGGGATTAGTTGGACTCTAGATTGTAAGCCGTTCCAATACATTAGCTTTACATGGAGAGAAAGGTTCATTCTACAAGTTCTGTGACCCTAAATTACCATAACTAATATACATTATAACCCCTCTCTCAATACAAGATCTACTACAGATTTCACAACCTTCCAGAATAGATCAACCAACTCAGAAACAAGTATTCAAGCCTGAGGGCTGTCTTAGGATTTTACTTCTGAGAGCAAACAACATGACTAAGCTAACTTTTGTTGGGACATTTTGTAAGGGTGCCAGCTTCCAGATTCAGAGAATCAGTCCATTATCATTAAGACAGGAGAATAGGAATGCCCAGGTAGCCATGGCACAAGAGAAGAAAAAAGTGCAACATCTTGTTCTATAGCCAAAAAGAACAAGACTGTCATCCTCAGGGAGCTAAGATGAAGCTCTCAAACCCAAGCCAATAATGACACACTTCCTCCAACAGGGTCACAACTCCAAAGACTGCCACTTTCTGGGCCAAACAAACACATTTTTTGCCCTAGTCCACATAGGCTTCTTTAATTATATGAGTATATGGAGGTCATACCTAAACATAGCATAATGTAAATTATATTTAGTCTAACTACAAGAGTCCCCAGAGTATTTATCAGTCTCATCAATATTAAAAGTCAAAAGATCAAAGTCTTTTCTGAGATTCATTCAATTACATAAGTTTAGTTGCCTTTAAAGTAAAAATCAAAAATTAGATGATGTATGCTATGTACATCAAATAATCTCATAGTGAATAAATACTGGGAAAAAGCCTCTCTGGATAAACTCTAAACTCTGCATCCCCATGTCTGATGTCAAAACCATGTTCAAAATTAGAAATTTGGACATTTTTTGTTGACTGCACAACAATTATTTTTGTGAGCTTCCATTCCTGGTTAGCAGCTTTCCTCAACAGATATACCATTGCTTC
This sequence comes from Rattus norvegicus, assembly GCF_021556685.1. Taxonomy (NCBI): domain Eukaryota; kingdom Metazoa; phylum Chordata; class Mammalia; order Rodentia; family Muridae; genus Rattus; species Rattus norvegicus. Next base: position 3,536,036 of record NC_141538.1, on the reverse strand, counting down.
CCTTCTCAAATATTATGGGGTCTCCAAGGCACATTAAATGTTACAGCTTCAAGTTGTAAGTCTGTGATGCACATATCTATTCTCTGATTGACTTCCCCTTGCTGCTGTTGTTTCTGTTCATCATCTCATGGTACTGGCATCTCCAATTCACTGTAGTTTTCCACAGCAACTATAATTTATCAATAACCTCTCACAGGCTTTCTTCATGGAAACCCTCTTTAACTCATTTGCACGTTCCCTTCAGTTTTTGGCAATCAACTGAAACTGAGACTGTATCTTTACCAATGATACTCCCTGGAATCTCACAGTGCCAAGTCTCAGCTACTCTCCATTTTCTCTTTATACCTTCAAAGCCACCACCACCAGGATGAATCTTATAAATTACCAACTCCACTGTCATCATGAGGTAAAAGCTTGGCTGTCTCTGGAGCACAGCTTCATTGTGATCTCAGAAAATACTTTCCAGATTTTCTCACAGGGATGATGATGTCTTCCTAATCACAGTTAATTTCTTAGTTCAAGCTGACATCAATTGTCACAGGAATCCCTTATATTGTTGACTCTAAATCCAGATCCACATGGCTGAATCTATAGAATTATGATGCTTTCTGCAACTAGAACATGACCCTCTTTTCTTACTGCATTATTAGCAGCTTTATGTTTTTCATTTATTTCACTTCCTAAAATTTGCTATCCTAGAACTTGCTCTATAATTAACCTTAATCGCAGAGATCTGCATGTCTCCATCTCCTGATTGCTGGGATGAAAACATGTACCACAGGCCAGAATTTCAGTGTTTCTCTACTTGAACATGGTGTAAAGAAGGCAGGCCTAGGAATCAAGAGATCTGCTTGCCTCAGTCTCCTGGTATTAAAGTGTGTTCCATCATGCATGGAACAAAGTTTAGCTTGGTGAGGTCTGGCCCAAAAATTATCACTCTCTTAATACATTTATCTCATTGAATAGAAGTCAAGTCAATTTCACTTGAACCAAACATATTATATGTTTTTTTTCCTTTTTCAAATTGCTATTTTTCACTAAAATGCTCTTCATGGGACGAAACCAGAGGCTGATAGACCTGAGAGCAGAGGGAAGACAAACTCTTCTTCTCTGAGTGACTCCCCTACAGTCCTCAAGACACACAAATCAAGGAGAAGTCTGGGACAGGACTCTTCTTGTTTTTGCCTGCATCCAGAACTGAGTGGTCACACAGCTCTCAGAACACAGATATGGCTATTAATAAACAGGTCTACAGGAGTGCTGACACGCAGGCTTACAAGAAGATCAAGACACTAACAGAGAGAACAACACAGCCTAACACCAGAGACAACCTGGTGGTGAAAGGCAAGTGTAGGAAGCTAAGAAAAGAAACCAAGACTATTTCATACCACTAGAGCTCTGTTCTCCCTCCAAAGCAAATACTGAATATCCAAAAAACACTGGAAAAACATGGTTAAGATTTAACATCACACCTCATAATGATGATAGAGGACTTTAAGAAGGACATAAAAAACTCCCTTAAAGAAATAAAGGAAAACAGAGGTAAACACTTAGATGCCCTTAAAGAAGAAACACAAACATCCCTTAAAGAATTACAGGAAAACACAACCAAACAGGTAAAGGAATTTAACAAAACAACCCAAGATTTAAAAACAGATATATAAATGATAAACAAATACAAAGGAAGAGAACCCTGGAGATAGAAATCCTAAGAAAGAGATAAGGAGTCATAGATGCAAGAATCACACATAATATAAGAGATAGAAGAGAGATTCTGAGGGCAGAAGATACCATAGAAAACATGGACACAACTGCCAAAAAAAAAAACCCAGTAAATTGCAAAAAGCTCCTAACTAAAATCATCCAGAAAATCAAGGACACAATGAGAAGATCAAACAAGAATAAGAAGTATAGAAGAGAGTCAAGACTACCAAATTAAAAGTCTGCTAAATATCTTCAACAAAATTATACATGGAAAATTCCCTAACTTAAAGAAAGAGATAGCCCACAAACATAAAAGAAGCCTATAGAACTCCAAATAGATTGGACCATAAAAGAAATTCCTCCTGTCACATAATAGTCCAAACACCAAATGCACAAAACAAAGAATATTAAAAGCAGTAAAGGAAAAAGGTTAAGTAACATATATAGGCAGACTTATCATAATTAACCAGACTTCTCACCAGAGACTGATCCTGGGCAGAAGTCATATAGACTCTAAGAGAACTCAAATGCCAGACCAGGCTACAGTATCCAGCAAACCTCTCAATCAACATTCATGGAGAAACCAAGATATTCCATAAAAAAAACAAGGTTACACAATAACTTTCCAGAAATTCAGCCCTACAAAAAATAATAGAGAGAAAGCTCTAACCGAAGGAGAGAAATTTCAACCGGGGACAAGAAAGAAATTTATTTTCTTGCATCAAGCCTAAAGAAAGTGAGACACAAACATAGTTACACCTCAAACAACAAAAATAACAGGAAACAACAATTATTTTTCCTTACTAGCTCTTAACATCAAAGGACTCAATTTCCCAATAGAGAGAAATAGACTAATAGACTGGATACTTAAAGAGGACCCAGCGTTTTGCTGCATAAGGAAAACACACCTCAGTGACAAAGACAGCCACTACCCCAGAGTAAAAGACTAGAGAACAATTTTCTCAGCAAATGGTCCTAAGAAACAAGTTGGGGTAGCCATTCTAATATCAAACAAAATCGACTTTCCATTAAAAGTTTTCAAAAAGAAGAGGAAGAATTTCATATTCATCAAAGGAAAAATTTACTGAGAAGTACTCTCAAATCTGAGTCCCTCTGTTCCAAATGCAAGGACACCTACATTCATAAAATGAACCTTACTAAAGCACAAAGCACACATTGCACACCACACAATAATAGTAGAAGATTTCAATACCCCTCCTCTCATCAATGGACAGATCATGGAAGCAAAAAGTAAAGAGAGACATAGAGAAACTAACAAATTTTCCGCCAAATGGATTTAACATATATGTTTAGCACACTTCGTCCTAAAACAAAAGAATATAGCTTCTTCTCAGCACCTCCTGGTACCTTCTCCATAATTGACCATAAAATCAGTCACAAAACAGGCATAAACAAACACAAGAAGATGTAAATGATCCCATGTATCATATCATCTTACTACAGACAAAGGCTGTCTCTTCAATAACAACAAAAGCACAGAAAGCCCATATACACATGGAAGTTGAACAATGTTCTACTCAATGATAGCTTTGTCAAGGAAGAAATAAAAAAAGAGAAATGAAATTAAGAACTTTTTAGAATATAATGAAAATGTAGGTACAAGATTCCCAAAATTATGGGATACAATGAAAGCAATGCTAAGAGGAAAACTAATAACTCTGAGTGCTTCCAAAAAGAAACTAGAGGGAGCATACATTAACAACTTGACAGCACCCATAAAAGCTCTAGAAAAAAAAGAATCAAATACACTGATTTAGGAAATAATTAAACTCAGGGCTGAAATCAACCAAGTGAAAACAAAAAAGAACTAAACAAATTAACAACAAAACTAGGAGCTGGTTGTTTGAGAAAATCAACATGACAGATTAACCCTTAACCAGACTAACCAGAGGGCACAGAGAATGTATTCAGATTAACAAAATGAAAGGGAGGAGTTGAACAGTAGTGGCAGTGGTGACTCTAACAACTTGGGACTCAGTACAAGTAGAACAGACTAAACCAAGATCGTTTCTAGGATCTTCAGGCTCTCCTCTGTCCTTTGTTCAGTAGTCTCTGTGCAATTGAGGAGGAACATTGGTGTTACAGCTGTGGTGTTTAATAAGGAACTTGATCCTGTACAGAAACTTCATGGACAAGATTAAAGAGGTCAAAACAAAGCAACAGACATCTGGAGGACCTGTTGATACTGGCCCAGAGTATCACCAATATCTGGACAGAGAGCTTTTTAACCTTAAACAAATGTTGGTAAAGGAGAGATACTTCATCTTTGAGTATCCCAAATTTGAAGTCATTGACAAACCCCAGTCTTGAGGAACATATACCATGTGGCAATTTCTAATAAATTAGTAGTAAAACTAACCTAAAATATTCAAATAAACATTCACTTTACAGTTAAGAAATGAAAAGGGAGACATAACAGCAGAATCTGAGAAAATTTACAAAATCATCAGATCCTACTAAAAAAGCCAATAATCAACAAAACTGGAAAATCTGGATCAAGTGGAAAATATTCTAGACAGATACCTCATATCAATTTAAATCAGGATCAAATAAACCATCTAAACATTCCCATAACTTCTAAAGAAATAAAAGAAGTTACTAAAAGTCTCTCAACTGAAAAATACCCAGGATAAGATGGGTTCAGTGCAGCATTCTATCATAACTCCATCGAAGACCTTATACCAATACCGTCCAAACTATACCACAGAATAGAAGAAATAGAAGAAACACTACACAATTTATTTTCTGAAGCCACAATTATGCTTATAACTAAAACACCCAAAGACCCAACAAAGAGCAAGAATTGCAAACCAGTTTCCGTTATGAATATCGATGCAAAAATATTCAATAAAATTCTTGCAAACCAAACCCAAAAACAATTCAAAACAATCATCCATCATGATCAAGCTGGCTTCATCCCAGGGATGCAGGGATGGTTTAATATACAGAAATCCATAAACATAATCCACTATGTAAATGAAATCAAAGAAAAAAAGAAAGATAATTATTTCATTCGATTCTGAGAAAGCATTTGACAAAATTCAACACCACTTCATGATAAAAGTCCTGGAAAGATTAGGAATTCAACATCCAAATCAAAACATAATAAAAGCGATATACAGCAAAACAGTAGCTAATATCAAGGTAAATGGAGAGAAACTTGAAGCAATCCCACTATAATCAGGGAATAGACAAGACTGAACACTTTCTCCCTACTTATTCAATATAGTACTCAAAGTCCAGTCAGAGCAATCAGACAGCAAATTGAGGTCAAACTGACACAAATTGGAAAGGAGGAAGTCAATATATAACCATTAGGAGATGATATGATAGTATATTTAATTGACCCAATGATTCTGAAAAGAGAATTATACGAATTCTAGGTTTAGAAATATAAAATTAAAAGAATAAACCCCAAAAGGCCACAGACCCAGGGCTAAGCCCTGCAGCCCGGACTAGCAGGCCATAAAGATAAAGGAGCACAGGAAACACTGTCCAGGCAGGACTGGCAAGCCATAAAGAAAAGGAATGCAAGAACCAGCCTGAGTTAATGGGACTGATTCATGGGACGTCTGGCAGGAAGACATCTCCCCCCAGCTCACTCAGGGCCATCCTCCAGACCCTGATAAGCCCCTGACTTCTAACACGTACTCTTTCTGCTTTGTTCTCACTGCTATGTTTGTATGAGCCAATTGTATGTAACCACGCCAAAACCCCCTAGCCTTCTCTATATAGCCCTCTGACTTTTGAGTTTCGGGGCTGACACCTCTGTCTCCTGCGTGGGATATGTGTCAGCCCGGAGATCTCTGTAATAGGTCTCCGTAATAAACCTTGCCTTTGCTTATTACATCCAAAATGGTCTCTCTGTGTCTGGGGTCTGTGATTTCCCAAGACTTGAGTAAGGGTCTCTCTGCATGGGATCTTTCATAAATGGGGGCTCGTCCGGGATCTGCCGACCACCCCAGACTCTGAAGATGCCTTGGAGGTGAGTTGGATGTTTGTCTGAGTGTTTCTCTGTGAGCGGCGCCGCAATTGTCAGTCTGTGTCTGTCTCTGTTTTGGTTCCGCCGTGTGTGTATATGTGTGTGTCTTGGTACCAGTGAAGTCTCACTCTGGTACTTAGAGAGTGGACGTGGAGTCTCAATCTGTGTCTGTGCTAAGAGGGTGGATGTGTATTCCTGCCCTGTGCTAAGAGGGCAGATGTGTGTTCCTACCTTGTGCTAAGAGGGTGGATGTGTATTCCTGCCCTGTGCTAGGAGAGTAGATGTGTATCCCCACTCAGTGCAGCTGCCTTTGTGGTTCATGAGGACCCTCTGGCTGCGGAAGTGGGGGACTCCCCGTGGCCCACAGGCTGCAGCCCCTGGAAGACGTTCCACGGGCGGAGAACAGTTGGAAGAGCCCGGCTGTGGGCAGTCAGGAGGACCTGACTGTGGTTTTCTGCAACAAAGGAGACAGAGTGCTCCTTAGTGTCTGCTGTCTGTGTTCTGTTTCTGTGTTTGGTGTTCTTTTTCTTTGCCATGGGGCAGACTGTGATAACCCCTTTGTCTTTGATGGTAGACCATTGGACGGATGTTAGGACAAGAGGACACTCTGAAATCCTGTTGGGAGGTGGAATCAGATGGTCCATCTCATCCCAAAAGCAGCTAAGGTTAAGCTGCAGTTTGGGCCAGGTACTGAAGGTACCAGACATCTGTGAAAATTGGTTATAGGATGCTTTGTCTTGGTCTTGTTTGTCTGGTTTGTTTTCTGTGGTATTGTCGAGTGTCTTTTTGGCTTTTGTTTTGTTTTTGAATTTAGACTGACGACTGTGTTTAAAATCTTGGACTGACGACTGTGTTTGAAATCATGAAACTGTTTGCTTTGTTCGTCAAAGAGTTTTACTTGGTCCTCTTGGTGCTTAAGTTAAAAGTTAAAAATAATTTGCTTGAGAGAAATTTTCTGCCAGGGAGTTTTGTCTTTCTCTCTTGAGCCTCCTCCCCAAGGAGAGAGGCCCCTCCCTTTACTCCCCTTGAGCAGCCTAGCTGCTGTTAACAGTTGTGTAAACAGACATTAACAAAAACCTTGAGGACAAAACCGCTCGTAAATAAAAAAGTTCCCCAGATTAGGCCTCAGGTATGAAACAAGTATAGTGAGTAAAAAACTTAATTTTATAGACCCCGCTCTAGTGGCGGTGTGTTGGTTGATAGCCAACGTAAATTTTTTAAAAAAACATAGTGTTTTATCTGTGCTTGTGCTCCCAACACACAGTAGAGGGGAGCGAAATTAGCTGCAGAGCTGCTGCAGCGAGCATGGGGACTTCTCAAGTCTCACCCAATTTTTCTGGCTCTTCAGGAGCTGTTTAAAAGGAAAAGGCTTAAGGTAAAAAGAAACACTACAGAGAGATTTCTTAGTGAATTACTACACCTTGGTTCACGATCTCTGGGAATCTCATGGTGGACAGCTGAGATAAGCTAGAAAAGGATTTAAATTTTGCTTGGGAGCAAGGAATCTTAAAGGCGGAGTTTCAGCCGATATGGCACTTAGTGCGTAGCTGCCTAAAAGATCAGAAATGCTGTCAACAGGCTATAAGAAAGGGACAGGCTGTGTTAGAAATGCTACAGGAAGAATAATCTAAAAAGGCTGAGAGTGAGGTGGGGGAGGACTCTAAAGAAGACAAGAACAAGAAAGAAATTTCTGCTTTTAGTGGCCAGACCTTCAACTCTTGCTCACAGAAAGAGAGTGCTCATTAACAAAAGTTCTTTAGGGAGCCTGCCTTATCTGCTGGCCCTATTCCAAGAGAGGAGTCAGTCTCCAGCATTAAATTACTTTTCTCACTGGTCATCATTAGCATGGAGAATGCCTTTGATCCTATCCCCACTGCAGCCAGTTCCTGCCCCTGTGGTTGAAATGTCCCAGGTTGGGGGACAGAGAAGCCCCTAAAATAGTTTCAAAAAATCTACAACAAACTGTAAAGAACTTTGTTGTGTTTTGCCAGTCAGAATTTAGAATTCAGGCTTTGGCTGTGGCCAAGGTCAGGATTAATATTTTCTTTTCCATGGGCCCTTAGCCCACTGAGACAGTTTGGTGAAGGACTACTACTGCAGTCCTGATATTCTGAGACATGGAGAGAGCTATAGTTTTTTTTTTATTAAAGGTTGGTACTATAGTATTAACAATCTCTTTATTAGATATAAGAGACAAGAAGCCCCAGGTGAACTGGTTACAATTCTTTTGTCAGCTGCTTAGTATCTAACATTCAGGTTCTAACCATCTCTCCATCCTTTTGTTATTAGTTCTTACTAGAAGCCTAGTGCCATTTAGAGGATGGGTCTCTTGAGCGATAAAGCCACTGAGCTGGCACTAAAGGAAGGTACTCCTTAAGGGAAAATCTAAGTCCAGAGAGACAGCCGATAACAGATAGGGTGCCTCTCTGCTCACTTTTCTGTTTCACAGACACAAGGCCTTTTTGTCCCAAGAAAGCCTCCTGACTTAGCTGTGTGACTAAATGCTATTTGCCCTCTTCAGTGGACCTCTATTCTCAAGATTCTCTTGTTTTCTCACCATCCCATTTGAGACGCTTGTTAGTAACTGTCACAGGTCTTCTTTACCACCGAGGAAAGACAGAATCCTACTAGAGGCCAGAAAAAATGTTCCAGACATGGATAGAAGGCCCTCACTTCTGCCTGCTCTCTTCAGATGCCTGAAGGTAGGGAGTGCTCCAGGTCTGCTAGCAGACTCCAAGGGTGGGTCTCTGAGGGACTGAAAAATGCCCCACCAATCTGGCTAAGATAAGGAAAAGATATGAAGAAAAAGTTACAGAAATTTAAAGGGTTAAGCTAAGTCACTGAGAGAGTTATTATATGTTGCTGAGAGTTATTATAAGTTACAGAAAAAGTAAGGTTAAAAAAAAGAGGTAAAAAGAACAGAAAGCTAGGGAAGAAAAGAGACAAAAAGAAGAAGACGTTAGAGAGCTAAAGAGAGATAAAAGACAAGAGAGGAACATATACTAGCCACAGTAGTTAGGGAACCTAGGAAGATAGTACCTGACAACAGAAGAGAATTCCTGGCTAAAGATCAGTGTGCCTAATACAAAGAAAAAGGACACTGGTTCAGGGACTGCCCAAGAAAGAACAAGAGGGGCCACTGGAGAGCCTCTCGGTCCTAGAGTGCTGGCTATACACAGAGATAGAAGGGAAGTGTGGATACAGGGATCCAATGCTCTGGGCTCCTATGCCCCCCAGTGGGCCAATATCCAAAGACCTTGAGTGCAAGGGGCTACTGACAACGAACAATACTTATGGACTGCCCGAAGAACAGTGGACCTTGGCATGGGCTGGGTAACCCACCCACTAATTCATGGTCATCCCTGACTGCCCCTATCCCTTGCTCATGAGAAAATTGCTCTCCAAATTGGCTTGCGTGGGGTAAAATGGCTGGGTGAGGCCATGTATATACATATCTATAGACTGTGTATGTGGAGCTTAAGACCTGTCTCAGTGCACCAGTACCTGATGCTGGGAGATGAATGGCTTAGTGCTTTTCTGCTTGGAACACATCACTCCTGCCAGCCGGGCACTAACAATTATCACCCAATCCAGGACTTAAAGTGTGATAAAGTGGCTGATAGAGTGTCCCAAAAGATGGGACCACTGGTCAGCTGCCATGGACTAGATTCTCCACCAGTTGGGGACAATCTGGTCACCTTGCTGCCCAATCCGGACCTGGAGCCACCACAGCTCGAGTGTCAAACACTGACAGAAGCACATGGTGGAGGAAAGACCTCTGCGACTGGCTGATTGACCCCTGCTGAAAGCCGAGGACCTTGTCCACAGACCGGAACAGTTCTCTTCATGAATGAAAGTCAGAGACAAGTGGGTGCTGCCATGGTGGACAAAACAATGTCATCTGGGATGGTTGAACCCCAACCCCCCAGCACATCAGCGCCACAGATGCCTTTGTCATCTCTTAGATGCCCTGATGAAGCCAACAACTGTGAGTACTATTCATTGCCCAGGACATCAGGAAGGAAGAGATTCAGTGACATGGGACAGTAACAAAACAGATAAAGTGGCTCAAAAAATGGCTATGCAGGAGCCTATCCTGGTTACAGGCCTACAAGAAACAGCCACTGGGAACTGGGATTGGACTAAGAGATGGCCTCACTTAGACTGTACAACAGAAGAAAAGGCCCAAGTTGTTTAAAAGATAAAAGGACAATGACACACTTGGGGAGAAAGCTATACCCCCCAAAGAACAAACAAAAGACTCACTTTGCCAAATTAAGAAATGGACTCATTTAGGAGATAAAAAGTTTGTCCAAATAGTTAAAATATATGTAATAGACTTTAATATTTTAGCCAAGAGAGACAATAAAAAGTATAAGGTATGTCAGTAAGTGAATGCTTAACAAACAAACAAGACAAAGAGACCTGAAAAGTTTAGTAAAAACTCAAAGTGAAGTTCACTGAGATAAAACCAGAAAAATATAATCACAAGTATCTCCTAGTGCTTGTAGATACCTTTTCAGGAATAGATAGAAGGTTTCCTCACCAAACGAGAGATGGCCTCTACAATCATCAAGAAGATACTGGAAGAAATCTTCCCCAGGTCTGGAATGCCCAAGGTAATCTGGTCAGACAACGGCCCTACTTTCGTTGCCAAGGTAAGCCAGGGTGTGGCCAAGTATTTAGAGGTCGATTGGAAATTACATTGTATTTACAGACCTCAAAGTTTAGGACAGGTAGAGTAAATAAATAGAACTCTAAAAGAGACCCTGAACAAATTGAACATGGAGACTGGCACAGACTGGGTGACACTCCTTCCCTCTTGCTCTCTTCAGAGCAAGAAATACCCCTTCCAGATTCAGCCTTACCCACTTTGAGATCTTATATGGGGCCTCAGCTCCCCTGACTGTATTAGATGATGTTACTGAACCAACATGTCATAGTGCCATAGTAATAATGATTTGTGTGCCAGGCTAAAAGACCTACAGGTGATACAGAAAGAAATCTGCTCACAGCTGACAACAGCCTATGCCCCGGAGACCCCTGAGACATCCCATCAGTTCCAGGTCGGAAGCAGCTACACTGAGCCCAGACACTCGAGCCTCGCTGGAAAGGACCGTACCTGGTGCTGCTGACCACCCTGACAGCTGTCAATTCTCAGCCCTCACCAGCCACATACTAGCTGTTGGGGCTGAGAGCTGAGACCTAGAGGGACACTCAGCATGTTTGCCCTGAGTTCCATCGGGATAGGTGTGGAAATAGGCTTGATTTCTATTACAAATGATGTAACATTACATATGTTAGTACTCCTAACACTTCTTGGGACTGTGCCTCAGGGATCACAACCTGTATAAGTTTAGAAGTTCTAAAAGACAGTCATGACCTTGGTGTATAGTTTCAGATAGTGTCCAGATTGGAATCCTGATGCTAAAGACTTAGTAAGACACACACACAAAAAAAAAAAGGATTGAGAATTACTTAGGGCTAGGGCTATCTAGGTGCTGCAAGGGCAGCACAAGGACATCTGCTGTTGCCCTACAATACAAGGCTTATAGAGAATTCAGAACTGCCATTGACTCAGATATAAAAAGAGAGAAGGACTTTTTAGCTGACCTCCAAGAATACCTAACCTCCCTCTCAGAGGTAGTCCTTCAAAATAAAAAAAAAAAAATCAGACCTGATATTCCTTAAAAAAGGAGTCTGTGTGCTATACTAAAAAAAAATGTTGCTTCTATACAGACCATTCAGGAATAATTAAAGACTCCATAAATAAACTTAGAAAAAGGTTAGACAAAAGACAGACAAAAAAACACATCAGAGATGGTTCGAGAGCTAGTTTAGTAGATCTCCCTGGATGACTACCCTACTCTCTGCTACAGCTGGGCCATTATTAATAATTTTCTTGGTTTTAGTTTTTGGCTCCTGTGTGACAAACAGGTTAATTGCTTTTGTTAAAAATCGAGTGGGTGCTGTGCAGTTGATGGTTCTGAGACAACAGTACCAGTCAGTTAGGACAACTGGTGAGACCAAATACGAGACTTGATATCAAAATTCTAAGATTAGAATTATTTAGTAGGAGAAGACGGGAATGAAAAGAGAATTATACGAATTCTAGGTTTAGAAATATAAAATTAAAAGAATAAACCCCAAAAGGCCACAGTCCCAGGGCTAAGCCCTGCAGCCCGGACTAGCAGGCCATAAAGATAAAGGAGCACAGGAAACACTGTCCAGGCAGGACTGGCAAGCCATAAAGAAAAGGAATGCAAGAACCAGCCTGAGTTAATGGGACTGATTCATGGGACGTCTGGCAGGAAGACATCTCCCCCCAGCTCACTCAGGGCCATCCTCCAGACCCTGATAAGCCCCTGACTTCTAACACGTACTCTTTCTGCTTTGTTCTCACTGCTATGTTTGAATGAGCCATTTGTATGTAACCACGCCAAAACCCCCTAGCCTTCTCTATATAGCCCTCTGACTTTTGAGTTTCGGGGCTGACACCTCTGTCTCCTGCGTGGGATATGTGTCAGCCCGGAGATCTCTGTAATAGGTCTCCGTAATAAACCTCGCCTTTGCTTATTACATCCAAAATGGTCTCTCTGTGTCTGGGGTCCACGATTTCCCGAGACTTGAGTAAGTGTCTCTCTGCAATTCCACCAGAGAAATAGTAAGCCTGATAAACAACTTCAGCAAAGTGGCTGAGTAGAAAATTAAGTCAAACAAAGCAGTAGCCTTCTCAAAGTATAAACAGTCAGCGAAAGAAATTAGGGAAATGACACCATTCATAATAGTCATAAATAATACAAAATACCTTGGTGTAACTCTAACCAATCAAGGGAAAGATCTGTGTGACAAGAACTTCAAGTCTCTGAAGAAAGAATTTAAAGAAGATCTCAGAAGATGGAAGGATCTACCATGCTTATGGATTGGCAGGATAAATATAATAAAAATGGCCATCAGGCCCAAAGCAATCTAGAGCTTCCATGCAAACCCCATCATAATTCCAACTCTATTATTCATAGAGTTAGAAAGAGAAATTTGCAAATTCATCTGGATATCGAAAACTATCCTCAATAATAAAAGAACTTGTGGAGGAATCACCATCTTGGACCTCAAGCTGTATTACAGAGCAAAAGTGACAAAAACTGTATGGTCCTGGTAAACAGAAAAGAAGATAGATAAACAGAATAGAATTAAAGACCCAGAAATGAACCCACCCCTATGGTCACTCAATATTTGACAGTGAATTAAAACCATCCAGTGGGGAAAAAAGATAGCATTTTAAACAATTTTTGATGGTTCAATTGGAGGTCAGCATGTAGAAAAATGTAAATCATTCTATTCTTATGGCTATGTAAAAGGCTTAAATACAAGGGGATCTAGGACCTGCATATAAAACCAGATACACTCAAACTAATAGAAGAAAATGTGGGGAAGAGCCTCGAATACATGGGCACTCTGAAAAATTTCCTGAACAAAACACCAAAGGTTTATGCTCTTTAAGAATGGACAATTGGGACTTTATAAAATTGCAAAGCTTCTGTAATGCAAAGGACACTGTCAATAGGACAAAATTAGAGCCAATTGATGGGAAAAGATCTTTACCTATCCTACATCTGATAGAGGTCTAATATCCAAAATACACAAAGAAATCAAGAAGTTAGATTCCAGAGGTCAAATAACCCTATATAAAAAATGTGGTACAGAGCTAAAGAAAGAATACTCATCTGAAGAACATTGAATGGCTGAGAAGTACCTAAACAACTATTCAACATTCTTCATCATCAAGAAAATGCAAATGAAAACAACCATTAGATTTGACCTTACACCAGTCAGAATGGCTAAGATCAAAAACTCATATATAAACAGATGCTGGTGAGGATGTGGAGAAAGAAGTGTTCTTAATTGATGGTGGGATTTCAAGCTAGTAAAACCACTCTGGAAGTCGATCTGGAGATTCCTCAAAAAATTGGATATAGTACTGCCAAATGGCCCACCTATACCACTTTTGTGCATATACCCAAATGATGCTTCAACTATAACAAGGACACATGCTCAAATATGTTCATAGCAGATCTATTTATAATAGCCAGAAGCTGGAAAATACCCAGATGCCTCTCAACAGAGGAATGGATACAGAAAATGTGATACTTCTACACAATGGTGTACTATACAGGTATCAAAAACAATAACTTCATGAAATTTACAAGCAAATGGGTGGAACTAGAAATGTCATCAGGAATGAGGTAACTGAATCACAGAAAAACACACATGGTATGCATTCACTGATAAGTGGATATTTGCCGAAATGCTCTAATTACCCAAGATACAATCCATAGACTACATGAAGGTCAAGAAGAAGGATGATCAAAGTGCAGATACTTCAGTCCTTAAGGGAATGAATAAAATTAATCATAACAGAAGATATGGAAACAATATTTAGAGCAGAGACTGAAAGAATGACCATTTAGTGTCTGTTCCACCTGAGCATCCAGCATATATATATATATATATATATATATATATATATATATATATATATATATATATATGTACCAAACATAGACAATATTGTTGAAGCCAAGAAGTGCATGCTGAAAGCAGCATGATACAGCAGTTTCTGTAGAGGCTCAGACAGAGCAGGACAAATACAGAGGCAATTCTAGCAACAAACCTTTGAACTGAGAATAGTGTTCCCAATGCATAAGTTGGAGAAAGGTTTGAAGGAGCTAAAGGGGCTTGCAATCCCATAAGAACAATAGCAAGCAACGGGAGCTACCAGGGACTAAACCACTACCCAAAGAATACACATGGACAGACCCACAGCTCCAGCCACTTATGCAGCAGAGGATGAATTTATTGGGCACGAATGGGAGGAGAATTCTTTTGTCCTTTAAAGGCTGGACCTTAGTGTAGAGGAATGTCAGGGAGGTATGGCTGGGTTAGGGATGGGGAACACCTTCATAGAAGTGGAAGATCAGATGGGATGGGGTGTTATGTACGGGAAACAAGGAAAGGAAATAGCTTTTGAAATGTAAATTTTAAAAATCCAAATATTTAAATATATAAATCAATGAATCAACAAGTAAGTAAGTGAGAAAGTAAATAAATAAATAAATAAATAAATAAATAAATAAATAAATAAATAAATACTAAAGCTGAGAGCAAATTCTTTGCCTTTCTGGGGCTCTTTCAAAACTTTCTTTTGCAATGCAATCAGTAAAATTTCTTAAGCCTCAGGTATATTCCTCAGACAAGGACAAAAATATAGTCACATTCCTGGCCAAAATACCACTAAACCATTCTCTCGGCCACATATTAGCATTCCTTTCCACTGAGAACTCCTAGGAATGATCTGCACAAGCCAAAGCAATTTCAGTAACAAAGTCTTCCATATTTCTACTAGAATGACCCATTAAGCTTAATAACTTCTTCCACAATTTTACCCATCCAATGTCCCAAAATCATAATTTATCCAAATGAAAACATGGTCCAGCCTATCATAGCAATAACTCAGTTCTTGTCATCAACTTCTATGTTAGGGTTTGACTGCTGTGAACACACACCGTTACCAAGTCAACTCTCATAAAAAAAATTAATTGGGGCTGTCTTATATGTTGAGAAGTTCAGTCCATCATTTTTGTTGTAAAAATATAAAAAATAAAAAGGTATTGGTACCTTTTACCCTGCTAGGTCTAGCACCTCGGTGCCCCAAGATATCTGATACACATCTTTTTTGTTTCATCTTTATTAACTTGGGTATTTCTTATTTACATTTCAATTGTTATTCCATTTCCCAGTTTCTGGGCCAACATCCCCCTAAGCGCTCCCCCTCCCCTTCTCTATGGGTGTTCCGCTCCTCATCCTCCCCTCATTACCACCCTCCCCCCAACAATCACTTACACTGGGGGTTCAGTCTTGGCAGGACCAAGGGCTTCCCCTTTCACTGGTGCTTTTATTAGGCTATTCATTGCTACTTATGAGGTTGGAGCCCAGGATCAGTCCATGTATAGTCTTAGGGTAGTGGCTTAGTCCCTGGAAGCTCTGGTTGGTTGGCATTGTTTTTCATATGGGGTCTCAAGCCCCTTCAAGCTCTTTTCTAAGATTCCTTCAGCAGGGGTCCTGTTCTCAGTTCAGTGGTTTAATGATGGCATTTGCCTACGTATGTGCTGTATTCTGAATGTGTTCTCAGGAGAGATCTACATCTGGCTCCTGTCAGCCTGCACTTCTTTGCTTCATCCATTTTATCTAGTTTGGTGGTGTATAATTATGGGCCACATGTGGGCAGGATCTGAATGTGTGTTCCTTCTGCCTCTGTTCTAAATTTTGCCTCCCTATTCCCTCACAAGGGTATTCTTGTTCCCCTTTAAAAGAAGGAGTGAAGCATTCACATTTTGGCCTACCTTCTTGAGTTTCATGTGTTCTGTGCATCTAGGGTAATTCGAGCATTTGGGCTAATATCCCCTTATCAATGAGTGCACACCATGTGTGTTTTTCTGTGATTGTATTAGCTCACTCAGGATGATATTTTCCAGTTCATTGCTTTTGCCTATTAATTTCATAAAGGCATTGATTTGATAGCTGAGTAATATTCCATTGTGTAAATGTACTATATTTTCTACATCCATTCGTCTGTTGAAGGGCATCTGGGTTCTTTCCAGCTTTTGGTTATTATAAATAAGGCTGCAATCAACATACTAGAGCATGTACATCTGTTATATGTTGGAGCATCTTTTGGATATATGCCAAGAAAGGTATAGCTGTGTCCTCAGATATCTCAATGTCCAATTTTCTGAGGTATTTCGAGTCTGATTTCCATAATGGTTTTACTAGTCTGCAATCCCACCAACAATGGTTGAGTGCTCCTCTTTCTCCACATCCATGCCAGAATGTGCTGTCACCTGGTGTGAGTTGGAATCTCAGGGTTGTTTTGATTTGCATTTCCCTTATGACTAAAAATGTTGAACATTTCTGTATTTGTTTCTCAGCCATTCAACATTCCTCAGCTGTGAATTCTTTGTTTAGCTCTGAACGCCATTTTTAATAGGGTTATTTGTCTCCCTGCAGTCTAACTTCTTGGGTTCTTTGCATATTTTCGATATGAGCCCTCTATCAGTTGTAGCATTGGTAAAGATCCTTTCCCAGTCTGTTTCTTGCCGTTTTGTCCTGACAAAAGTGTCCTTTGCCTTACAGAAACGTTGCAGATTTTTGAGATCCCATTTGTTGATTCTTGATCTTAGAGCATAAGCTATTGTGTTTTTTTTTTTTGTTTTTTGTTTTTTTGTTTTTGTTTTTGTTTTTCAGGAAATTTTCTCCAATGCCATGTGTTCAAGATTCTTCCCCACTTTTTCTTTTATTAGTTTCAGTCTATCTGGTTTGATTTGGAGGTCCTTTATCCACTTGGCCTTAAGCTTTGTACAGGGTCATAAGCATGGATAGATCTGCATTCTTCTACATGCTGACCTCCAGTCTTGGCAGAAACACATTCCAACTTCTTGGCCGCCCAGGGTCTCCTGCTGCCGCATACATTTCTAAACTGAAACCATCATATAAAAGAACACACAACACAATATTCTTAGATCCAATAGATAGATATAATTGCCCACTTAAACATACAAAGCTCGGTACCATCCATCATTTAGGAACATTGATAACAACTTGTAATACACCAAGCAAGATCTTTTCCTCAGCCTCCATTGCCCTTCCACAGCTTCTCCCTCCCTCTTCTCTCCTCTTGTCTCTTCCTTTCTGTTCTAGTCTCCTCCTCTTCTTTCAAACTTCTCTCCCGTCCATCCTTCCTTCTCCTCCAATGACAGGCCTCCTTCTCTCCTATACCTGCCCCTCACCTGTACTTTACAAATTCAATGGGGAGAAGGTTCTGGTGAAGTCAACTATTCCTGAATACATGAGGAGGCAGCCGTCCTTGGGGCAGTGGGATTAGCATCAAAATACATATAACTTCAGGGCTAATCACAACATATCATCATCCAGGCAAAAATATGGCAGCATCGAGGCACACATTGTGAATGCAGAGCTGAGAGTTCTACATCTTCATCTGAAGCCTTCTAATAGTAAACTAACTTCTGTGCAGCCCAAATGAGGGTCTTATGGCCAATTCCCGCAGTAACAAACTTCATCCATCAAGGACACTCTTACTCCAAAAATGCCACACCATCAAATAGTGGTCCTTCCTGGGCCAAGAATAGTAAAACTACTACAGGCCTGCTAACAAATAATAGCCAGTTAATAATCTAAGGTAAATTCACTCTTATTCAGTACACCTGGAGGAAGCAAAAGAATGATTTCGTGTTTTGAAGAAACTTTAGTCACAAGAATCATGTCTTTTTTCTTTCTTTTCCCTCAGAGTTTCTCACAAACATTCAGAAATCTCCTTACATGTCTTGATTCCTGGACTGTGTTCCCACAAGAGGCTATGTATCTGGGATATCTAAGAGTGAGAAAGTTTGGTGAATTAAAGCAAAGATATCTGGTCATATTTTCATATACAGTAGGCAAAAAGAAGCAGGAAGTCATGATGTGATATAAAACTTCAAAGTCTATCCCCAGTGAAGTACTTTTGCTGTCAAGGTTCTACCACCTACATGTTACACAACCTTCCCAAACAGCAAGCACATTGAAGTTGGGACTGAGTATATAAACACAGGACCTTAAGAGAGTCTTCACTTATGCAAACTACCACAATCTCCTACTAACAATCCACTAATAATAAAGAAATTACAAAAAAGCAAAAACTCTACATTATTTTCTATGGGAATATTTGTGGTCCCTTTGGTAAGAGGACCTTAAAATATATTATAATTTTTAAAGTGCATGAGAGAGTATTTGATTCTATACAGTCAAACACCCCTCTGATTTAAAATGATTTTAAAATGACAAAAAGAAATGTGGGGCACAAGTCTGGGACAGTAGTTTTGATGTAATATGATGGTGCTCTGGAGAATCATGTAGTCATCATGTAGCAGAAATAATCACTATAGCAATTGTGAATCCATATAGAACCTTCAGTTACCACAAACATTGACATACCACCTCTTTGTCCTACCCTGTCAGATAATGTATCTCCTGGAGACAGAAGCACCCCTAAATTAGCATACTGGTCTACTTACTAGTGATTCCTAGAACACATTATAAGACATTTCAATTAATAATCATCTGCAGCTAATCCCTGCTAGCACTAATCCAAATAAATATAGTCATTTAGACTACCAGATTTGCACATATTTCCAAACCCCTATAACAATTCACTCACTACTAAGTATTTAGAACCATTCATTTTTCAGGATTGTAACGTCACTCAGGAAAACAAAAATGGCTAATTGTATCCATGATAGATGAAGCAAGACTTTGAGATGAAAATGGGTTGAAAAGTCAAATATTGTAAACAGAGGAAGAATGTGTTGAATTCATGTAGAATAGTGGTTTCCATTCTTCAGGATGTGACACCTTTGGGGCCCAAATGACCTTTACACAGGTTCTTGAAGACCATTGGAGGAAATTACATTATGATTCATAAGAGTAACAAAACAACAGTTATGAAATAGTAACAAAATTAATTTTATGATTTGGGGTTACCATATCTTGTGTAACAGTATTAAAGGGGCATAGTATTAAGAAGTTTGTGAGCCACTGCTTTAGAATTTCCTTGAGGAACTAAGGGGAAGGATCAGGATCACCTTTTAGTAGTATCTTGCACATAAAGGAGATCCTGTAGAAAGGGAAGAAAATACCACCTCCAATTCTCAAGTTAACCAATAGAAGAGGATTCATCTAGGAAGTGATGGGGCAGAGAACTTTGTTAAATGTTTCACTCTGCTGAATCTATTAGAGGAACTTTAAAGAAGATACTTCAAATGATTTTGTGAAAACCCTCCTTTCTTCCTGGGACTTGACAAACAGCTCAGCCTAGCATGCAAGGAGCCCTAAGTTTCATCTCTGACGCTTCATGAAGCATGAACAAAGTTGTCTGTGTAAACGTGCATCACCACAATCATGAAATAGATGCAGGATGGCAAGCAGTTGGTAGGTACATAGTGGGTAAGAACAGACCAAGATACCATGATATGTGAGCCTTGTCAAAGAGAGAGAGAGAGAGAGAGAGAGAGAGAGAGAGAGAGAGAGAGAGAGAGAGATATGAATCTCTCTTTTTTGCTTAGATGCCATCCTGGAGAGAAAGTACATTAAAAAGTGGGAAGCCATAATGACTGTTAAGGTTTCTTTCTTTTTTTCTGAAATATGCCAGTACATTATCTATGAGCTTCCTTTATTTACTTAAAGGATCATAGGGTACTGACAACCTAGAACAATACTTTAGCTATGAGCAAACTGGAGATCTTCTACCTGCAGTTTATTTTGTCTATTCTAGTTTTCTTCACTTATTGACAATCCACGTAGATAATATTCATCTTGGGGCAAAACAACATATTCAGATCACCTTATAGAGTAAATCAAATCACTGGCACAATATTGACTCACTTTAGAGTATAAAATGATTAAACATCTTAGAAGTAAAATTTGCCTACAAAAAATGTAATTTCAGCTAAAGAAGCTGGGTATGATGTGCTGGTCAGTGTTTGATATGTTAATTAAGCCAGTTACCTAAAATGAATTTTTTATTAATGCCAGCTAATATTTACTGATCTTTTATTATGGCTAGCCAATGTGCTAACTGACATTAACTGTAGCCCTGTGAGGGAGGCTCTTATCTACCTTCATAAATAAGGACAAGGACCAAAGAAAACCCCACTGTATTTAATAAGTTTAATTTATAATATTATTTCCTTATACAGAGATCTCTCTGGCAGTCTAGAGAATGAAATCCATATCCTAACACAATGAATGTGACAGGCTCAGGCAAGGGCGCAGTGGTAAATATTTGCAGGAAAAAGTACGAGAACAACTCACAAAGCACACATCAAAACCCTGAGAATGGCAGCACAGCCCTGCAGTGGTAGCACAGGCCTAGAGTACTAGCCTTTGGTGGACAAAACAGTAAAACCCCAATGCTTGCCAGCAAACAATTATAAAAATATCAACACACTCTTGGTGAAGAAACAGACCTTATCTTAGAAGACAAAGTGTAGTTCCCCTGAAGGTGGACAGCTAAAGTTGTCTTCTTGCCAACACATATAGATACCTATATGCCCGCACATACAAAAAAAATTTTTGTATTTTGATGAGCTGGAAGTCAAACATGTTATGACAGAGGACCTATAATAGCATTAAAGAGCGTCTATGGAGGTTATTTGGGGAATAGCATGAACATAGGAACACTTTTTGGATAATAACTGAAAAGGCTATTACAGCACATCTCTCATTGTGGACATGTTTCTATGGTAGAAGAAAGTGGATTCTCAACACATTTATAGTAACACTGGAGTCTGGTTTTATCAAAACCCAGTCATATTGCAGAATTACGAGTTGTATATAACATTTTTTACTTTTGTTGACTACTTTTCATCTTTCTCAATAAAAAAAAAAAAATCCATCTTCATCAAGTCCAAAGTCTTGACAGACAACTTGCAAAAGCCCTAGACTATTTGATGTCCCTACATGGTGTTGTGTTCCTACCTGGAAGGGACGTTGAATTGTAAAATGATGTAAAATGAGATGAGCCTATTTGGGGACCCTGAGTACCACTGATTCTAAGTTGTAATTACCTTTGTCAGAATACTACAGGAAAGAAAATTTCAAGGAGAGCAAGCAATACAAATAAACAATAAAATGGAGGCAATAAAAATACTTAAGTAAAAGTGTTGCCCTATTGATTGTCATCTCTAAGGTAATATAACTACTCTAAAAATACATTTGTATCCCTCTCCTTGACTATCAGACTATTGCAACAACAGTCCCTAAGAAACTAGAATTCCTCCCGAGTTCTCCTGTTTCCAAATGGAAATGTTGAGGGTGGATGCTTTCAAATAGAGCTTATCTCCTGGAAAAGAAATCCAAGCAGTTTGGACAAGTTATCAACCATGTTGATTCTCTGTGTAATATTCACCCAAATGTCATGTCAGGATCCTGACAACACTCTTATTTGGGCCATTGGAACTCTTTGTTTCTGTTCCCAATGTGACCATGTTGAATAAATCTCTTCTCTCTCTTTTTTTTTAATTTTTGTTAATTTCTCTCCTTGCCTTATAGAGAATGGATGGTTGGAAATAATGTTTCTAGGCTGCCAGAATCCAGCTCTTACTCCAACGTCTCTGATAATAATTTTTTGCATCAATATTTGTAAATCCTTCAGGAAGGACCTGACCCCTACTGAACAGTCTGTGCACATCACTGTTTTCCTGTTACATATAATCATTATTTAAGCAAAAACATTTGCATGGCCAAATAATCATATACACATCAATTACATGGTAGTAATCTGGCAGCATCAATTTCTCCTTGAATTTCAAGTTAAAATACTAAAGCATAAGACAATCCTCTTAAAAGTCTTATGTTGATGGGTGCCAGATCAATTTGCTCAGGTCTCTTCTTGAGAAAAAATGGTAAAAAAAGGATACCATAACTTAAGGAGAAAGACAAATAAACCCAGTAAAGAAGAGAATAGGACACCACAAAGATGCTTCTACAACATCCCTCTCAGTTCTAGAACACAGCTGAGTGACAGGTTCAGCCATCAAGAAATCACACTAACACTGCTGTTGGTTTTGTCATTTTTTGTTCAATGTTGAGGCATTTATTTCAGGAGAGTAACCTTTTAAGTTATGATTTTTTTCATTCAAGGACTAGAGAGATGTCTCTGTGATTACAAGCATGGATGATATTCCAGAGGACTTGGATTAACTCATCCAACACCCACATGACAGCTCATTGTTACTTAAGTTCAGGTAATTCGATGCTCTTTTCTGATCTCCACAGCACCAAGCAGGAACATGTTGTACATAGATAAGCAATTATAGGCAAAACATTTATTAATTTAAATTAAAAATAAATAAATTGCCCTGAGCAGATATTGGGAACTGGCTATGTGCATATTTCCACAGCGCCCCGAGGAATCCCAAAACCCAGATGCTCTAACATATCCATGATCAAAGACGAGGAGACCATAACTGCCCCAAGACCCAGAGTAACTGGGGCCACCAGGATCCAGGGCCACAGAAACCCCTGGTCAGCCAATGTCATAGTTTTCTTCCAATCAGAAACTGTGCTGTGAGCAGACCAGGAGTACTGGCTCTGCACCCTTTCCCAAAAAACCCAGAGAAAGCTCAACTCCGAAGTGCTCCCACAAGCCTTGGATCACAGTTTGGACCTGGACTCAGAGCATACCTGTGGTGCTGACTCTGCCTCCACTCTTACAGAAGCCAGACGGAGCCCGACTCCCAGGTGCTCTGAAACAACCAGGATCCTAGGATACAGGATCACAGGATCTCAGTATCCCGAGATCACAGAGGAAGCCTAACTCCCAGGAAATTGGCACACACAAGAGCACTGGAGCTCTGACACACTCAAGATCACAGCTTAGGCCACTTTATCTTTCCCAACATCCAGTGTAACTGGGACCCCCACAAGAACCAGGGGAACACAAACTCCTGCTCAGTCAGAAGCAAGTTCCTTCCAGCTTTCATCTGTGCTTAGAGCAAACTGAGGGCTCTGGCTCGCTACCCACTCCTGCAACACAAGGAGAAACCTTGGCTCCCAGGAGCTATAACCCAGCAGGATCTCAGGAACTGGGTCAAACCAGGAATTCAGGATCTGAGTGAAATATTGACAGTCAGGAGCTCTGACACAACAGAATCTCAGAATCAAAGAATCCCCGAATCAGAGGATCACAGAGAAAGCTGGACTCTGAAGAGTTCTGAAAAAACCAGAATCACAGGAGGGACAGTTTCCAGTCAGAAACAGCATGGACAGGTAATAATAGAGATAACCAGATTGACAGAGACAAGCACAAGAAAATAAACAATAAAAATCAAGGCTCCTTGGCTTCATCACTACTCACTTCTCCCACTACATCAAGTCCTGGGTACCCGATCACAACAGAAAAGCAAGACATGGATTTAAAAACCACATCTCATGATGATAATAAAGGACTTTAAAAAGGACATAAATAACTACCTTAAAGAAATACAGGGCAACACAGGTAAACAAGTAGAAATCTTTAAAGAGGAAACAAAAAAATCCCTTAAAGAATTACAGGAAAACACAACCAATCACGTGAAGGAATTGAACAAAACCATATAGAAATAGAAACAAGGGACAACCCTGGAAATAGAAAATTAAGAAAAGAGATCAGGGGTCATAGATGTAAGTATCACAAACATAAAAAAAAGATATAGCAGAGTGAATCTCAGGGGCAGAAAATACCATAGAAAACATTGACATAGAAGTCAATGAAAATGTAAAATGCAAAAAGCTCCTAACCCAAAACATAGTGGAAATCCTGAAAACAATATGAAGAAAAAGCCTAAAGATCATGGGTATAGAAAAGAGCTAAGATCCTAACACAAAATGTCAGTGTATCTTAAACAAAATTATAGAGGAAAACTTCCCTAAAAATAGAAAGAGCTGCTAAAGAACATATAAGAAGCTTACAAATGACAAGTGACTGGACCAGAGAAGAGAATCCTTCCAACACATAATAATAAAACACCAAATCCACAAAACAAAAGTAAAGAATATTAAAAGTAGTAAGGCAGAAGGGTCAAATAATATATAAAGGCAGACATATCAGAATTATACCAAATTTCTTAACATAGATTCTAAAAGCCAGAAGATCTTGGACAGATGTCATACAGACCCTAAGAGCAGACAAATGCCAGCCCAGACTACTATAACCAGAGAAACTCTCAATTACCATAGATGGAGAAAACAAGATATGCCATGCTAAATCCACATTTACAATTAGATCAAGGACCACCACATAAAACCAGATACACTGAAGCTAATAGAAGAAAAAGTGGGGAAGAGCCTCAAACACATGGGCACTGGGGAAATTTTCCTGAAAATAACACCAATAGCTTATGCTGTAAGATGAAAAGTCAAAAATTGGAACCTCATAAAATTGCAAAGCTTCTGTGAGGAAAAAAACACTGTCATTAGGACAAAATGGCAACCAATAGATTAGGAAAAGATCTTCACCAATCCTACATCCCATAGAGGACTAAAATCCTATATATACAAGGAACTCTAGAAGTTAGACTCCAGAGAATCAAATAACCCTATTAAAAACAATGGGGCACAGAGGTTAACAAAGAATTCTCAGATGAGAAACACTGAATACCTGAAAAGTACATAAGAAATGTTGAACATCCTTAGACATCAGGGAAATGCATATCAAAGCAAACCTGAGATTCTACCTCAATCCCAGTCAGAATGGCTAAAATCAAAAACTCAGATGACAACAGATGCTGATGTTGATGAGGAGAAAGAGGAACACTTCTCCATGGTTGGTGGAATTTAAAGCTGGAATACCCACTCTGGAAATCACACTCCAGGTTCCTAAGAAAATTGGATATTGTACTACCTGAGGAAACAAATATACTACTCCAGAGTACATAACATATATACTCCAACATATAACAAGGACACATGTTCCACTATGTTCAAGTTCATAGCAGCCTTACTTATAATAGCCAGAAACTGGAAACAACCAGATGATCTTCAATGGAAAAATGGATACAGATGATGTGGTAATCTACACAATGTACTCAGCTATTAAAAACAATGACTTCCTGTAATTCTTAGGCAAATGGATGTAACTAGAAAATATCACCCTGAGTGAGGTGACTCAATCACAAAAAACAAACAAACAAACAAACAACAACAACAACAACAACAAGCATGGAATACATTCATTGATAAGTGAATATTAGCCCAAAAGCTCAGAATATCCAAGACACAATAACACATGGACCACATAAAGCTCAAGAAGAATGACTAGTACAGGTGCTTCAGTCCTTCTTCGAAGGGGGATTAAAAATGGAGACAATGTTTGGAACAGAGATTGAAGGAATGGCCATACAGAGCCTGACCCACTTGGGGAGCCCACCCATATACGTACAGCCACCCAACACAGACAATATTTCTAAGAAAAAGAAGTGCATGCTAACAGGAGACTGATATAGGTTTCTCCTCAGAGGCTCTGCCAGAGCATGACAAATACAGAAGCAAAAGCTCATAGCCAACAATTGAACTGAGAATGGGCAATACATTGCAAGAATTAGAGAAAAGATAGAAGAAGCTGAAGGGTATTGCATCCCTATAAACACAACAATAACAATAACCAGAGCTCCCAGGGAATAAATCACCGTCCAAAGGGTAAACACAGGTCGCTAACTCAACCTGCATACTTAGCACAGGATGGCCTTTTTGGGCATCAAAGCCCTTTCTCCTTCTAAGATCTGACTCCCCCAGTGTAGAAGAATTTCAGTGGAGAGAACAGGGTAGGAATCAGTATTAGGTGGGGATAAGGCATAGCATTTGAAAGGTAAATTAAAAAATCCAATAAAAATAAAATAATAAAACCGAATTTACACAATATTTTCCCAAAATTATAGCCCTACAATGTCTAGTAGATAGAAAACGCCAAATCAAGGAGAGAAACTACATTATAGAAAAACCATGAAAGTAATCTTCTTTCAACAAACCCAATAGAAGACTGCCACACAGACATAATTCCTAACAACAACAAGAAAAAAAAGAAAAAAGAAAAGAAAAGAAAAGAAAGAAAGGAAAAGAAAGAAAGATAGACCTTCCTGGTTGCTGCGTCCGAGGAGAGCTCATAAGCAACACCCCACAAGCAAACTTGAGCCTCGGGACCGCAGGTAAGACCAACTTTTCTGCTGCAAGCGACAGGACTGGTAGCCTTGGGATACACAGAGGCAAAATTCCTATAGGACCGGACACTTCTGGTTTTTAGCAGGTGTCCCAATCTCGCTCTCCCTGCCTCCAGCTCACTGCTCCTAAACCCCGTGGGAGAGAGAGCTCACCACCGAGACAGGTGGGCACTCCTGAGACTGCAGAGCGGAAGAGACCACCAACAGTGCCCACCCCTACCCACATCCCTGGCCCAAGAGAAAACTGTATACAGACTCTGGGTTCCCTTGGATAAGGGCAAAGGAGCAGGAAATCCGCTGCGTCTGATACACCAACGGAACATGAAGTTACTGACCAGATAAATAGTATTCTGCACCCAAATCCCGTGGGGGGGGGAGAGCTAAACCTTGAGAGAGGCATACACGCCTGGGAAACCAGAAGAGTCTGCACTTGGCCCACATCTCTGACTCCAGAGGAAAACACCAAATGACATCTGGAACCCAGGTGCACGGAAACTCCTGGAAAGTGCAGCGCAGATCTTCCTGGTTGCTGCCTCCGTGGAGACCTCATACACAACACCCCACGAACAAACTTGAGACTCGGGAACGCAGGTAAGACCAACTTTTCTGCTGCAAGCGACCTGCAGGGTGAACTCAAGACACAGGCCCACAGGAACAGCTGAAGAGCTGTAGATAGGAAAAACTACACGCCCAAAAGCAGAACACTCTGTCCCCATAACTGGCTGAAAGAAAACAGGAAAACAGGTCTATAGCACTCCTGACACACAGGCTTATAGGACAGTCTAGCCACTGTCAGAAATAGCAGAACAAAGTAACACTAGAGATAATCTGATGGTGAAAGGCAAGCGCAGGAACCCAAGAACAGAAACCAAGACTACATGGCATCATCAGAGGCCAATTCTCCCACCAAAGCAAACATAGAATACCCAAACACACCAGAAAAGCAAGATCTAGTTTCAAAACCATATTTGATCATGATGCTGGGGGACTTCAAGAAAGACATGAAGAACTCCCTTAGAGAAACACAAGAAAACATTAATAAACAAGTAGAAGCCTACAGAGAGGAATCACAAAAATCCCTGAAAGAATTCCAGGAAAACATAAATAAACAAGTAGCAGCCTATTGAGAGGAATCACAAAAATCCCTGAAAGAATTCCAAGAAAACACAATCAAACAATTCAAGGAATTAAAAATGGATATAGAAGCAATCAAGAAAGAACACATGGAAACAAGCATGGATATAGAAAAACAAAGGAAGAGTCAAGGAGCCGTAGATACAAGCATCACCAACGGAATACAAGAGATAGAAGAGAGAATCTAAGTAGCAGAAGATTCCATAGAAATCATCGACCCAACAGTCAAAGATAATGTAAAGCAGAAAAAGCTACTGGTGCAAAACATACAGGAAATCCAGGACTCAATGAGGAGATCAAATCTAAGGATAATAGGTAAAAAAGAGAGTGAAGACTCCCACCTCAAAGGACCAGTAAATATCTTCAACAAAATCATAGAAGAAAACTTCCTTAACCTAAAAAAAGTGATACCCATAGGCATACAAGAAGCCTACAGAACTCCAAATAGATTGGACCAGAAAAGAAACACCTCCCGACACATTACAGTCAAAACACCAAATGCACAAAATAAAGAAAGAATATTAAAAGCAGTAAGGGAAAAAGGTCAAGTAACATATAAAGGCAGACCTATCAGAATCACACCAGACTTTTCGACAGAGACTATGAAAGCCAGAACATCCTGGACAGATGTCATACAGACTCTAAGAGAACACAAATGCCAGCCCAGGTTACTGCATACTGCAACACTCTCAATTAACATAGATGGAGAAACCAAGATATTCCATGACAAAATTAAATTTACACAATATCTTTCTACAACTCCAGCACTACAAAGGATAATAAATGGTAAAGCCCAACATAAGGAGACAAGCTACACCCTAGAAGAAGCAAGAAACTAATCGTCTTGGCAACAAAACAAAGAGAAGAAAAGCACACACACATAACCTCACATCCAAATATGAATATAACAGGAAGAAATAATCACAATTCCTTAATATCTCTCAACATCAATGGTCTCAACTCCCCAATAAAAAGACATAGTTTAACAAACTGGATACACAGTGAGGACCCTGCATTCAGCTGCCTACAGGAAACACACCTCAGAGACAAAGACAGATACTACCTCAGAGTGAAAGCCTGGAAAAAAACTTTCCAAGCAAATGGTCAGAAGAAGCAAGCTGGAGTAGCCATTCTAATATCAAATAAAATCAATTTTCAACTAAAAGTGATCAAAAAAGGTAAGGAAAGACACTTCATAGTCATCAAAGGAAAAATCCACCAAGATGAATTCTCAGTCCTAAATATCTGTGCCCCAAATACAAGGGCACCTACATATGTAAAAGTAACCTTATTAAAACTCAAAACACACATTGCACATCACACAATAATAGGAGGATATTTCAACACCCCACTCTCATCAATGGACAGATCATGGAAACAGAAATTAAACAGAGACGTAGACAGACTAAGAGAAGTCATGAACCAAATGGACTTCACAGATATTTATAGAACATTCTATCCTAAAGCAAAAGGATATAACTTCTTCTCAGCTCCTCATGGATCGTTCTCCAAAATTGACCATATAATTGGTCAAAAAATGGGACTCAACAGGTACAGAAAGATAGAAATAATCCCATGGGTGCTTTCAGACCACCACGGCCTAAAGCTGGACTCCAATAACAATAAGGTAAGAACACCCACAGATACGTGGAAGTTGAACAATGCTCTACTCAACGATAACCTGGTCAAGGAGGAAAGAAAGAAAGAAATTAAAGACTTCTTAGAATTTAATGAAAATGAAGGTACAACATACCCAAACTTATAGAACACAATGAAAGCTGTGCTAAGAGGAAAAGTCATAGCTCTGAGTGCCTGCAGAAAGAAACAGGAGAGAGCATATGTTAGCCGCTTGACAGCACACCTAAAAGCCCTAGAACAAAAAGAAGCAAAGACACCCAGGAGGAGTAGAAGACAGGAAATAATCAAACTCAGAGCTGAAATCAACCAAGTAGAAACAAAAAGGACGATAGAAAGAATCAACAGAACCAAAAGTTGGTTCTTTGAGAAAATCAACAAGATAGAGAAACCCTTAGCCAGAATAAGGAGAGGACACAGAGAGTGTTTCCAAATTCACAAAATCAGAAATGAAAAGGGAGACATAACTACAGATTCAGAGGAATTTCAAAAAATCATCAGATCTTAATATAAAAGCCTATATTCAACAAAACTTGAAAATCTGCAGGAAATGGACAATTTCCTAGACAGATACCAGGTACCGAAGTTAAATCAGGAACAGATAAACAAGTTAAACAACCCCATAACTCCTAAGGAAATAGAAGCAGTCATTAAAGGTCTCCCAACCAAAAAGAGCCCAGGTTCAGATGGGTTTACTGCAGACTTCTATCAGACATTCATAGAAGACCTCATACCAATACTATCCAAACTATTCCACTAAATTGAAACAGATGGAGCACTACCAAATTCCGTCTATGAAGCCACAATTACTCTTATACCTAAACCACACAAAGACCCACCAAAGAAAGAGAACTTCAGACCAATTTCCCTTATGAATATCGACGCAAAAATACTCAATAAAACTCTGGCAAACCGAATCCAAGAGCACATCAAAACAATCATCCAACATGATCAAGTAGGCTTCATCCCAGGCATACCGGGATGATTTAATATATGGAAAACCATTAATGTGATCCATTATATAAACAAACTAAAAGAAGAAAACCACATGATCATTTCATTAGATGCTGAGAAACCATTTGACAAAATTCAACACCGCTTTGTGATAAAAGTCCTGGAAAGAACAGGAATTCAAGGCCCATACCTAAACATAGTAAAAGCCATATACAGCAAACCAGTTGCTAACATTAAACTAAATGGAGAAAAACGTGAAGCAATCCCACTAAAATCACGGACTAAACTAGGCTGCCCACTCTCTCCCTACATATTCAATATAGTCCTTGAAGTTCTAGCCAGAGCAATCAGACAAAAAAAGGAAATCAAGGTGATACGGATTGGTAAAGAAGAAGTCAAAATATCACTATTTGCAGATGATATGATAGTATATTTAAGTGATCCCAAAAGTTCCACCAGATAACTACTAAAGCTGATAAACACCTTCAGCAAAGTGGCCTGGGGTAAAATTAACTCAAATAAATCAGTAGCCTTCCTCTACACAAAAGAGAAACAAGTCGAGAAAGAAATTAGGGAAACGACACCCTTCATAATAGACCCAAACAATATAAAGTACCTCGGTGTGACTTTAATCAAGCAAGTAAAAGATCTGTACAATAAGAACTTCAAGACTCTGAAGAAAGAATTTGAAGGAGACCTCAGAAGATGGAAAGATCTCCCATGCTCATGGATTGGCAGGATTAATATAGCAAAAATGACCATTTTACCAAAAGCGATTTACCAAAAGATTCAATGCAATCCCCAACAAAATACCAATCCAATTCTTCAAAGAGTTAGACAGAACAGTTTGCAAATTCATCTGGAATAACAAAAAACCCAGGATAGCTAAAACTATTCTCAACAATAAAACGACTTCAGGGGGAATCACTATCCCTGAACTCTTTCAATATTACAGAGGAATATTGATAAAAATTGCCTGGCATGGGTACAGATACAGACAAATAGACTAATGGAACAGAATTGAAGACCCAGAAATGAACCCACACACCTATGGGCACCTGATTTTTGACAAAGGAGCCAAAACCATTCAATGAAAAATAGATAGCATTTTCAGCAAATGGTGCTGGTTCAATTGGAGGTCAACATGTAGAAGAATGCAGATCAATCCATGCTCATCACCCTGTACAAAGCTTAAGTCCAAGTGGATCAAGGACCTCCACATCAAACCAGATACACTCAAACTAATAGGAGAAAAACCACGGCAGCATCTTGAACACATGGGCACTGGAAAAATTTCCTGAACAAACCACCAATGGCTTATGCTCTAGTTCAAGAATTGACAATTGGGATCTCATAAAACTGCAAAGCTTCTGTAAGGCAAAGGACACTGTGTTTAGGACAAAATGGCAACCAACAGATTGGGAAACGTTCTTTACCAATCCTACAACAGATAGAGGGCTTATATCCGAACTATACAAAGAACTCTAGAAGTTAGACTGCAGTCAGACAAATAACTCTATTAAAAATGAGGTTCAGAACTAAACAAATGCTGGCAAGGATGGGGAGAAAGAGGAACACTCCTCCATTGTTGCTGGGATTGCAGACTGGTAAAACCATTCTCGAAATCAGTCTGGAGGTTCCTCAGAAAATTGGACATTGAACTACCTGAGGATCCAGCTATACCTCTCTTGGGCATATACCCACAAGATGCCCCAACATATAAAAAAAGACATGTGCTCCACTGTGTTCATAGCAGCCTTATTTACAATAGCCAGATGCTGGAAAGAACCCAGATGCCCTTCAACAGAGGAATGGATACAGAAAATATTGTACATCTACACAATGGAATATTATTCAGCTATCAAAAACAATGCCTTTATGAAATTCATAGACAAATGGTTGGAACTGGAAAATATCGTCCTGAGTGAGGTAACCCAATCACAGAAAAACACACATGATATGCACTCATTGATAAGTGGCTATTAGCCCAAATGCTTGAATTACCCTAGATGCATAGAACACATGAAACTCAAGACAGATGATCAAAATGTGAATGCTTCACTCTTTCTTTAAAAGGGGGAACAAGAATACCCTTGGCAGGGAATAGAGAGGCAAAGATTAAAACAGAGACAGAAGGAACACCCATTCAGAGCCTGCCCCACATGTGGCCCATACATATACAGCCACCCAATTAGACAAGATGGATGAAGCAAAGAAGTGCAGGCCAACAGGAGCCAGATGTAGATCTCTCCTGAGAGACACATCCAGAATACAGAAAATACATAGGAGAATGCCAGAAGCAAACCACTGAACTGAGAACTGGACCCCTGTTGAAGAAATCAGAGAAAGAACTGGAAGAGCTTGAAGGGGATCGAGACCCCATATGAACAACAATGCCAAGCAACTAGAGCTTCCAGGGACTAAGCCACTACCTAAAGACTATACATGGACTGACCCTGGACTCTGACCTCATATGTAGCAATGAATATCCTAGTAAGATCACCAGTGGAAGGTAAAGCCCTTGGTCCTGCAAAGACTGAACCCCCAGTGAACGTGATTGTTGGGGGGAGGGAGGCAATGGGGGAAGGGCGGGGAGGGGAACACACATAAAGAAGGGGAGAGGGAGGGATTAGGGGGATGATTGCCCGGAAACCGGGAAAGGGAATAACATTCGAAATGTAAATAAGAAATATTCAAGTTAATTAAAAAAATAAAATTAAAAAAAAAGAAAAGAAAAACAAGAGAAAATAAAACAGTACATCTGAGATAAAACAACACACACAAAAAAATAAGGCTGCTATTAAAAAAACAGAAAGAATGATAGAGAGAAAGAAAGAAAGGGGGGGAGAAAAAAATGAAGAAACAACCATCACTTTTCCTTAATATCTTTTAATATCAGTGAACTCAATTCCCTAATACAAAGACATACACTGAGTAACTGTATATGTAAAAAGGATACAGCATTTTGCTGCATACAGGAAAAGCACCTCAGTGACAAAGACAGACATTACGTAAGAGGAAAAGCCTGGAAAAAAATTCTAAGCAAATCATTCCATGAAGCAAACAGGAGTAGCCATTGTAATATCGAATAAAATTGACTTTCAACCAAATATTATCAAAAAAGATAAGGAAGGACACTTCATAATTGGCAAAGGAAAAATCTACCAAGATAAACTCTCAATTATGAACACTAATTTTCCAAATGTGTGGTCACAACCCCCCCTTTCATAAAGAAAACTTTAATAAGCTCAAAGCACACAATGCAACTCACACAAAAATCTTGGGAGATTTCAACACCCCATTTTTAGCAATGGATAGATCTTGAAGCAGTAAACAAAGAGAGACATAGTGGAACTAACAGAAGTTATGAACCAAATGGATTTAGCAGACATCAGTAAAACATGTAATCCTAAAACAGAATAATGTACTTTTTTCTGTGCACTTCATCATAGCTTCTGTGACTTTGATCATATAATTTGTTACAAAACAGGCCTTAAGAGACGCAAAAAGTTTGAAATAATCCCATGCATTATATCAGATCACCGTGGACTAAGACAGGTCTTCAATAAAACAAAAAACAACAGAAAGCTAGCTTGTACATCGAAGCTAAACAATGCTTTACTCAATGATAACATGGAAGAATTAGAGACATTAAAGACTTTTTGGAACTTAATTAAAATGAAAGTACAACATACCCAAACTTATTAGACAAAATCAAAGCAGTCTTAGGAAAACTCATGGCACTGAGAGCTTCCAAAAAGAAACTGGAGAGAGCAAAAACTAGTACCTTGACATCACACATGATGTCCGAAGACAAAAAGAAGGAAATTCACCCAAAAGGAGTAAAGAGTAGAAAATGAATAATTCAGGGAAGAAACTGACCAAGTAGAAACAAAAAGAACTATACAAAGAATCTACAAAATAAGGAGCTGATTCTTTGAGAAAATCAACAGGATAGATAAACCCTTAGCAAGACTAATGAGAGAGCACAGAGACAGTATCCAAATTAACAAATTCAGAAATGAAATTAGATGCATAACAACAGAAACTGATGACATTCTAAAATTAATCAGATCCTACTACAAAAGCTTATACTCAACAAAACTGTAAAATCTGATTGAAAAGGACAATTATCTAGACAGATACCATGTGCAAAGCTAAATAAGGATCGGATAAACCATCTAAAATTCCCATAACCCATAAAGAAATAGAAGCAGTCATTGAAAATCTCCAAACCAGAAAATGTCCAGAACCATAAAGATTTACTGTAGAATTTCATCAAACCTTCAAAGAAGACCTAATATCAATATGCTTCAAAATATTCCAAAAAATAGAAGTAGAAGGATCATTACTCAATTTGCTCTATGAAACCACAATTACGCTTACACCTAAACCACACAAAGATGAAAAAAAGAGAACCAATTTCCCTTAAGAATATTGATGTGAAAATACTCAATAAAATTTTATCACACTGAATGAAAGAACACAACAAAAATGATCATCCATCATCGTCAAGTAGGATTCATTCCAGGGATGCAGGGATGGTTCAATATATAAAATTCCAACAAAGCAATCCGTTATGTAATCAAACTCAAAGGAAAAAAAAAACACATAGTCATATCATTAGATGCTGACAAAGCATTTGTCAAAATTCAAACCCCTTCATGATAAAATTCTTGGAAAAATTGGGAATTGACAGCCCATATCTAAACATAGTAAAAGCAATATACATCAAACCAGTGGCTAACATCAAACTAAATGGAGTGAACCTTGAAGCAATCCCACTAAAATCAGGAACTACACAAGGCTGCTCACTCTCTCCCTACATATTCAGTATAGTACTTAAAGTCCTAGCCAGAGTTAATAGACAAAAATTAAAGAGGTGAATGGGATACAAAATAGAAAGCAAGTCGTTAAAATATCACTATATCCAGATTATATGCTAATAATTGAAGTGACCCCAAAATTCTACCAGAAAACTCTTACAGCAGAAAAACAACTTCAGCAAAGTGAGTAGATATTAAATTAATTCATCAAATCATTACCCTTTGTCTACTCAATGGATAAGTGGAAAGAAATTTGGGAAATACACCTTTTGCCATAGTCACAAATAATATAAAATGCCTTGGGATGATTCCAACAAAGCAAGTAAAACATCTGTATGACAAGAACTTCAAGTCTCTGAAGAAAGAATTCAAAGATCTCAGAATATGGAAAGACCACCCATGTTCATGGATTGGCAGGGTTAATATAGTAAAATTAGTCATCTTGCTGAAAGCAATCTACAGATTCAATGCCATTCCCATCAAAATACCATGTCAGTTCTTCTCAGACTATAAGAATGTTTTGCAAATTCATTGGAATAACCAAATACCCAACAAAGGAAAACTATTCTAAATAATAAAAGAACTTCTTGTGTAATCATCATTTCTATCCTCAAGCTGTTTTACAGATCAATAGTAATAAAACACTTTTTGGTATTGGTACCTAGACAGGCAGGTAGATCAATGGAATATAATTGAAGACCTAGAAATGAACACACAGATCTATGGTCAATTGATTTTTGACAAAGGAGCTAAAAACTTTCCAATGGGGGAAAAAACAGCGCTTTCAACAAATGCTGTTGATTCAACTGGATGTTGGCACTTACAAGAATGCAATTTTATCCATTATTACCTCCTTTTGCAAAACTCAAGTCCAAGGGGATCAAGGACCACCACATAAAACCGGATATATTCAAACTAATAGAAGAGTAATTGGGGAAGAGCCATGAAGACATGGGCACAGGGGAAATTTCCTGCACATAACAACAATGACTTATATCCTAAGATCAAGAATTGACAAATGGGATCTCATAAAACTGGAAAGCTTCTGTAAGTGAAAGGATACCGTCAATAGGACAAATTGGCTACCTACAGATCGGGAAAATACTTTTTTTCCAATCCTACATTAGATAGATAATAATGTCTAATTCATAAAAAAAAAAACTCAAACGGTTAGATTCCAAAGAAAGAAAGAATCCTATTAAAAATGGAGTACATAGCTAAACAAAGAATTCTCAACTGAGGAACATTGAATGGCTGAGAAGCACCTAAAGAAATGTTCAACATTCTTAGTCATAAGGGAAATGCAAATCAAAATGACCCTGAGATTCCACCTCACACCAGTCAGAATGCCTAAGATCAAAAACTCAGGTGGCAGTACATACTGGCAAGGATGTGAAGAAAGAAGAACACTCTTCCATTGTTGGTAGGATTTCAACACAACCACTGTGGTAATCATTCTGGAGTTTCCTCAGAAAACTGGACATAGTACTCCCTGAGGACCAAGCTATACTACCTTTTGATATATATCCAAAATATGCTCCAAAATATAACAAGGACACATATTCCTCTCTATTCCTGCAGCCTTACATATAATAGCTAGAATCTTTGTCCCACAGTTATCTGGCAGTAACCAGGTATGTCTGACTCACTATAAAAAGGGTTGTATGAAGGGGGAAGGATATAGCCACAGGAGGAAATATAGAGACAAAGTATGGGGCAGACACTGAAGGAAAGATGATCCAGAGACTGCCCCATGGTTTTCCGCTCAATATACATTTACCAAACCCAGTCACTATTGCACATGTTAAGAAGTCGATGCTGACAGTAGCCTGATATAGCTGTTTCCTTAGAGGATCTGGCAGACCTAACAAACAAAAAATTAAATGGTACCAGTAAACCATTAGACAGAGAATATCGTCTTTAATGGAGGAGTTAGAGAAAGGACTGAAACAACTATAGGGATTTACAATGCCATTAAAAGAAGAATATCGACGAACCAGATCCCCAGCGTTCCAAGGTATTAATACATCAAAGAGTATGGATGAAAGACCCAGGGATTCAGCCTCATATGTATGCATAAGATGGCATCCTTGGACATCAATGGGAGGAAAGGGCCTTGGTAATGTTAAGGCTAAAAGCCCCAGAGTAGGGGAATGCCAGGTCTTGGAGGAGGGAGGGAATGGATAGATGGTTTGAAGAGCATCTTCATAGAAGCAGCAGGAGGGGGAAAGGGATAGGTAGTTTCTGGTGGGGAAACAAGGGAAGCAGATAACATTTGAAATGTAAATAAAGAAAATATCCAATAGAAGAAAAAATCTAAATCCATCTCTAAACCAGTCACAGCCCCAAAGGTTCAGCAATTGACACTTGACTGACTATTTATTGAGTAATCATAAGTTTATCTTTGTAGGATGATGTCATACAGGTGAAGGCAGGTCCAAGATAGAACAAGGTCTGTCATTGGATGAGAAGGAAAGATAAGCATGGGTAGAAAACTTGAGGGAAGAGGAGGAGACTGGAACAGAAGGAGACTGGGGAAAAAGACATTGGGAGAACATCAAGGCAGAGGTTAAGTTTCCACTCTGTATTTACAGGTTGTTACAAATGTTCTTAAGGGATGGAAGTGTAAAGGGTTTTTGTATGTTCAGATAGGCAATTATATCTTATCAATTGGATCACAGGTTATTATGAAGTGTTTTCTTTCTTGTGGCGAATTAAGTA
Organism: Rattus norvegicus; assembly: GCF_021556685.1. NCBI lineage: Eukaryota > Metazoa > Chordata > Mammalia > Rodentia > Muridae > Rattus > Rattus norvegicus. The sequence continues at coordinate 3,498,258 of NC_141538.1, read as the reverse complement.
TAAAGAATATGTGGCGACTGGGACACTAAGCTGCCACGGAATTGAGATGTATATTTCTGGCATGGTGGCAGCCTGCCTTAGGAACTGGAGGGGTAGAGAGATTGTTGCCAAGCTCAGAGAGAGGCCAATGGCAGTGTGATATGGGATGGAACGATGCGGGTCAGAGGCTTTGCTGACTGGGATGAAGATATCAGTGAGATATCTTGGAGCACTGTGGTGACAGACATAGTGGGGGTAAAGGACAGCCTGTATTTTAGAATTTTACAACAACATATCTTCACAGTTCTTGGATTTCCTTTAGAAAAAAAATCTCAGAGTTCCCAGGACTAATCCAACAACCAAAGAATACACATGTAGGTACCCATGGCTCCAGCTGCATTGTCGCAGTCATTGCTTTATCTGGCTTCAATGGGAGGGGAGACCCTTGGTCTTGTGGTGACTTGATTCCTCAATATAGGGGAATAATAGTGCAGTGAGGAGGGCCGGGTTGAAGGGGTAGGAACACCCTCATAGAAGCAGAGGGAGAAGTATGGAATATGGGGTTTACAGAGGGGAAACTGAAAAAGGGAATGACATTTGTAATGTAAATAAATAAAATAACTACCAAAAAAATTCCAACCAAAGAGTTATATCAGGTATTATCTGTCTACTTTTTCAAGATTTGTTTTTATGTGTATGTGTGTGTGCGCGCATGTGTGTGTCCATTTACATGTGCATTTGCATGTGTGTATGTTTGAGCATGAATGCAAACACATACTCCACGTGTGTAAAGTGGCCTCAGAGATCAGTAGAGATATTTATATCCTCCCAGTAGGGGTCAGAGGTGGTTGTGAGCCTGCCCATATGGATGCTGAAAACTGAAATCTTGGTTCCCCAGAAACCCAGATGTGTTGTTAAGTCCTGATGTGCTCTCCAGCTCCTGTCTCCACCTTCATGGTGGGCAGTAAGTATCCCTTAAGTGGCTCCCTTCTGACCTGCACTACTATAATTATCATCAGGCTCTTCATGAAAAAGCCTTGTGTCAAGATTCCTCATGGCTTCCACACTTCTCATACTGTGAACAGATTCCTGGAGATTTTCTGAACTCCCCCCATTCTCCCCCCTCTCTCTGTGTGTGTTTGTGTATGTGTGTGTGTGTGTGTGTGTGTGTGTGTGTGTGTGTGAGTTTGTGTGTGTGTTGTTCTCTAGTATGTGTGCATATTTGCAAACAAATGTGTACTGGCTAAAAGACAACCTCAGATGTTCCTCCTGGAAATCAACTTTATTTTTAATATTTGGTCCCTTATCAGCCTTAAACTTAACTAGTGAGGTTAGTCTGGCTGGCAAATGATTGAATGGATCATTTGACTCCATCATACCAGCACAAGAAATACAGTCTTGCAAAACTATGGACAGTTCTGCTTCTACCTCATCATAGATTCTGGGGGATTGTATTCAATCCCTCCTTCCTTCCCCCCAAATCTCCTTCCTTTAAGAGATTGCTTCACTGACTTAGCAAGCACACAAAACCATGCCCATATCATGGCCACTGATTCATCTTCTTTTAATATAAAAGACTTCTTGTCACAATGAGCTAATAAAGGCATCATGTATATGAATTAGACAACTCCTTCAAATCTTTGTCCAAAACTATATATGTCTCAATGAACTTTTATACCATTGAACAAACATTCTGAAGTGTGGACCTTCACTTTGTATTTTGTACTGTTATCACTAATTACATGTTAATACCCTTGTCCACCACAAAGAAAAATAAATGACAAGGGATTTAATGCTAAAAACTAACGAAAAATTAGCTTTATTTCATTTTTACCACTCACAACTCATATATCTTTACCGCCAATCGTTTTTTTCTAAATGTATACCATTATGCACACATTTGTGTGTGTTTGTGTGTGTATGTGTGTGTGTGTGTGTGTGTGTGTGTGAATGTTTGTACATATTATAGGCTAGATCAAAAATGAGGGGAAATGTGATTACTATTTTATTTTATTTTTCTGACTTGGGTCCCCTTCCTTAATATAGTACAATCTAAGTCTATCAAATTCCTGAAAATTTTGTGATTTTCTTCTACATAAAGCTGACTGGTAGTCTATTTTTACATATTTTCAATATTTCTCCATCTACAGATTTTAAAGAAAGTATCTTTTCCTTTAAGGCCCTCTTATGCCATGTGTGATATGTTGCACTGAAGCCTTTTAGTAGTATTGAGGCTCTTTCTTCAAAATTTCATCCTGGGGGAAAGTATGTGTCAGTACCTTCATAACCAAGTGTGGTGCTGCTCTTTTGCATTTTGTAGCAATAAGGATTAGGTAACTGCACAGTTTTCTGTTGGATTACATTCAGAGAAATCCTGGCCTTTAGATTCTGCATGCCTATATCCACAGGTGTAACTGAGTAGAATATTAAACATCTTAATAACTTTATGTACTAAGCAAACATAGAGAGTGCATAAGAAGGTGTGTAACACTCTTGTGTTTTTACATTTTCATTGGACTGGAGGACAAGAAAAAAATTGATCCAAATAAGCTCCTGTAAATATTACTATTACTGTAAATATTACTAGTAAGTATGATATTGAAAAGCAATGTCTAAGCTATGAGATGGATTTGCTGCTCTTAAAGGGCCAGTCCCCAGAAAGCACATAGTTCATCCAAAAACAAACAAACAAACAAACAAACAAACAAAAACAAAAACAAAACAAACAAACAAAAAAAAACCTCAAGAGTCCCAAGAGTTTCTCCAAGAATCCTCTCCAACACCACACTTTAGGTCACTTTGAGATAAGTCTGACTCTGAATATTGTTTGAGATGGAAGAAATGAAAAGAAAGTCAAGGGTAATTTATATCTGTGACTGATAACTTCCTGTTGCAGGGGACTCCAGCATGGACCAACTGCCTGGACCCCTCCCACTGATCCATAGCACCCAGAGATGCTTTATGCCAATACTTAAGAGAATACTGGCCAGGAAATGAGGGTTTTCACAAGCTCTGCAACCTCACCTTAAACATCCTCAACATTAACTACCAGTACTACAATGGTACTCTGTCAACACTATCATCATCATCATCATCATCATCATCATCATCATCATCATCAACAACAACAACAACAACAACCCTTTAACACATAAGTGCAGATGTTCAATCCTGATTTGCTGATTCTATTCCAATATTTGTATATGGAATGTAACTTGCTCTGGGTAGAAAGCAAAACAGGCAGGGCTTAGGGCATCGTCTAAAATTCACTAATGGGGTTTTGTGGTGGCTTTAGGACCTCCTTATGTATGTGTGTGTGGGGGGGGATAAGGCTTTTCATAGAAAGACTCGTGTTTATTTATGTCCTAAATTATTGTATAATCACATTAAACTAGGTTAATAAATGGAGTTCCAAGAAGAAATATCGCTGGGTCATTTAAATGAGAAATGTCCCATAGTTTCTGGAACTTGGTATTTCAACCATAGCTGATGGCACTCTTGTGGGAGGTTTAGGATGTGCTGCAGCCTTGCATATCTCTTGGTGTGGGCATTAAGAGTATAAAGCCTCAAGCTACTTTCCATTCTCTCTCTTCTTGATGCTGACTGTTGAGTGTGCTGGTGTATTTCACCACCAGTGTGGACGTATTCCTCTAAAACTGTTACCACATTTAAACTCTCTTCTATAAGCTGTTTTTCCCATGATGTTCTCTCACTTTTCTAAGTAACTAATACAGACTTCTAGTTTGGAAAATTTCTAATATCAAAGAAGCATGAAGGAAAGAAAAAACTTTCATGGGTGATAGGAAGATAGCTCACTTGAACAAATACTTGTCATCTAAGTAAAAGGGCTTTAGTTCAATTCCTAAAACCCATATAATAAAAGCCAGATGTGGTGGCACATCCACACTGGGGAGATAAAATGTCATGGAACATTGGATTTTACTGATGAAACATTATAATTTATCTGGGATATTAAGGGCAGTGAAAGTCCCTGTCTCAAAGAACCCAAGGCAGATAAGAGATGATGAGTGATTTCCAAGATTTGTATTTGACCTCCACATGTAAGCACATATGCATATGAACCTATAATGTACATGTACACACATGAACACACAAAACCAAAAAGAAAAGAGTGAAGCATTTCATCTTAGTTACTTTTCTCTTGTTATAAAAAATACCATAGTTAAGGTGATTTATAGGTAGAAGGGTTTACTTGTGGGTTATACTTGTAGAGGAATAAGAGTCCATTACAGTTAGTGGTATAATGGTCAGAATAAGCCTGCTTGTGAAGAAGCTGAGAGCCAATATCCCAAAAGGTAAACAGATGGCAGAAAGAGTACACTACAAATGGTGTGTGCCTTTTGACAAGGTAAAGCCCAATCACAGTGACATACTTCTTTTTGTAAGACAATATCACATAAGCTCCCCCAAAAACCAGCACCAACAAGGGACCAAGTTCGCATATGCTTGAGATTATGGAAAACATCTCATTCAAACTACCACACAGGTGTGAACTATTTAATCAACAGATAATTTTCGATTGTGTGTTGTACTATTTGTGTTTATTTGGCTTAATACATGCATTTGGAAACTCTGATCCTTATTCTTGCATTACAAGTGTACTTAACTGTTATTTTCATTTGCTTCCATGGTCTCTGGAATGTAGTGATAGTAAAAAAGGAACAGAAATATTTACATTGGTGAAAGTATTTGATCCAGATTATAGGTTACCACATAACAGCTGCTGCTCTTAGAAGGGCATAGAGTTGTCTTCTCATTGTCTTTTAAAATCCCCCTCCTTATCTGTGGGAAATTAGAAGATCATTATTACTGGAAAGACACCTGCTTCACATAAAAAGCCTGGCGTTTGCAGCAATCAGCAATGAGAAGTGCCTTGTAATTGGCTCATAAGAACAGCAAAGTATAGAAGCAGTTATGGCCTTCTCAATTTGCTGGTTTCATTAGTAGGAACTCATTAAAGATATAGGCAAATTAAAGTGTAAATAAGGAGTCTCATTCTCCATAATTACAACTGTATATCTACTGCTTGTTTCCAGCATTCAGATGAAACACTCACTGTACCCAGGGCATTTGAACAATGCTCTGTGGGTTTTCATAGAACACTGTGTCCATAAACCTCAGGACAGTTTTAGAAAATGACCTATTATTTTCAGAACACTGTGGTATAAACTCCATAAATGTCAGTGGATACAAGCCAGCATACACTGAATATGCTTAAATGGTGTTGCACCATTGAGTTCCATTCCTGAAGCCTCTTGGATACATAGCTCTAACTGGGTGATAAATGTAGGGTATTCTTGCACATTATTTTCCTGCAATGACAACTATTTGGAAGGAACCCAGAAAGATTGTTAGGGTATGATGGCTCCCATACTAGCCAAAGTAAAAAGAGCTTAAAGATGAATAAAGCCCTGCACCAAAATATGGTTAAACTGATGCCATTCTTTGACCTGTGTATGCATGAAACATGAACAAAGAACAAGCATACAAACATTCATACACACACACACAAAAGAACAGAAAACAAAATTATCTATATTTTTACATTGTTTTTTCTAAGGAGAGAAACCAACAAAATATATTCATGCAGATAATGTACCAAATGAGAGAACGAAGTATGATTCCACCAAAGTCTACTGTGTGAAATCAGTGATGTTATTGGGCTTACTAATACAGAAAAAGATTGAGGACTTACTTATACCTCAAACAGCTACATTACTAAAATTCTTAGTTCAGTATAGAGGACCTCATGGAAGTCACATTAAGAAGTCCCAATTACAATGAGCATTCCAGATTCTACAAATACTAGTATTGCTCAAGATCATGTGAGGTGAATTAAGGTAAGACAGAGTCATGGCTAGACGTCTTGGTAAGGATTGTGAGAACTTCCCACTCTGTTCTCTAGTGTGAGGTGCCAATAGTTCCATTACAGTTATTATAGACCCAGCCATCCCAGTGATCTGCTCCTTAGGGACCAATGCTATTGGGCCAAGATAGTTGGGACTCTGAGATGGTAATTGTATAAGCATGTTATTTACAGAGGAAGTGAAGCATAGTAGAACATATATTCTCAAAGGACTTGGAAAAAAAACAAAACAAAACAAAAACAAAAACAAAAAACAAAACAAAACAAAACAAAACAAAAACCACACTGTCATACCTGTTCTAATTACTTTCCTACAAATCCTACCACTGTTTAGAGGTGAATCCTTGTATTGCTTTGCATGTCACATTGTTGAGACAAAATGCTGGAGAAAAGGCAAATTTAAATAGGACAAAGAGTTTATTTTGGCTCACAATTGAGGGTTCATCATATCGTGGTGTGTAAGACATGGTAGCAGATGCATGAGGAAGTCATTTATTTTGAATCGACAGTCAGGAAGCAAAACAAGATGAATGCTGTGCTCAGCTTACTTCCTCCTTCTCATTCAGTTCAGGATTCCCATAGGTACAATAGTGTCCCCCACATTTGAGGCAGGTCTTTATGTGTCAGCTACTTTAATATGATAATTCTTCATATATGACAGTTGGCTTGGTTCCAAGTGATTTTACATCCTGACACTTGGGCAATAGTAAGCATGTCAAACATAATTTCAAAGTTACACTATCTGCTAACATGTAACACAAAAGAGACAGAAAGTATTTAGCCAATCTCCAGACATTAGCATAAGTAATACCATGTTAGAGGCATAATTATGACTTTTAAAATCCAGGCCCCAATACCTGCTAAAATGAAAACAAAGACAGGATTCATCCAAGACCTAGCCCATATTTCCAGGAAAGTCCGGAAATGTACTAACCTTTGTTATTTGCTTCTGTATTTCTGTTTCTTGCTACCTAAAATGTGACAAACGGGGTCTGGTTTTATGCATAAAAGAAAAAAGTTTCAAAGGTTCCAGGATTCCTGATTTAGACAAGTTCTTCTAAGAGCTAAAGGCCAGCAATAAGTACTTTATTCTTTTTTTTCTAGCCAGCTTTAAGAGAATGGTTGAGTGGTCTCTTTTGGAATCCCTTCAAAATGCTCTGCAGGAAACGGTAAGATACCCAGAGACTGAAATGATGCTGGGATACTGGGTATCTTAAATTACCTCTGGATCTAAAATAGAGAGAAATCAGAAAGTTCCTTGGGGAAGCACACCCTGAGATGTTTAAGGGTTCCACAAACTTTTCTGACTTCAAGTCCAGACTCCCCACCCCTCTACCCTAAAATAAAAAATAACAGCAAGACATGTAAAACTGGCAAATTTGAATGACTCTTTATGATGCCTCCTATACAGGACACATATTAAAGAGTGGGCATAACCTCAATTCTAGTGTTCAAGATCCAATATCAGTGGATTGTGCGGTTTATGTTTGTAGGGTGGCCAGCTCTGGCTATCTTTACACTTTTCTTGACTGTATTTCTCTCTGTGTGTTGGTCAGTTTCATTTTTGGTTAAAGAACCAAATCTAAAATAAAAGGAGGAGTAATCAATCCCAAGACCACTGTCAAAAGCACCAACTCTGCCCATAAAGTCGTGTACTACTTCTGGTAAGCTCATGATTCTCCCTCTGGTAGAGGGAGAGATATTGCACAGTCAAGGCTGGCTTAGTAAAGAACAACCAAAAAGGATTTTGCAGAAAAATGTTTCTCACCCAGAATACTCCAGATCTTCTGTGAGATAGATTGGTCCTCCATTGAAGTCAGTTAGCCATTGAGGAATTGCCAGATGGTTCAGTCCATTTAGTACATGGGGACTGGAGGCCCAACCCACGCAGTTTCTGTATATTGACCAGTGGATTTCTATGGTGCAAAACTGACCTCCCTGACTGAAAACCTGTGCCCTCATGTACCTGAATCCTTTTGATATGCCAAGAAACAGAGCAACACAAAATTCAGACTGTTCTCTCCGTACCCCTGGAAGAAGTTATATTTTCTCCTCTCTGTGGTCCAGCATAGGACCAGTCATGTTTTGGAAAAGAATAAGAGCTCTCCTGTCCAAGACTTTGCAGGAAGAAGTAGCCTCCTGTACCTGAGTCCCTGCTTCCCTCCATAAACAAAGAGTGACTCTGAATATGGGATCTTTTAAGAATATCCCTGTAGTCATCTCTGGATGGCTTAACTGTCAAAAAGAGTCAATTCTCTACAAATATAATTCTCAAAGTTGGACTTAGAGTCCACCAATGTGATTTTAGTAGAAAAGTGAGTGAGGGAGAGGGAAAAAGAGGGGGAGAGGGAGGGGGAGAGGGAGGGGGAGAGGGAGGGGGAGAGGGAGGGGGAGAGAAAGACTAACATATGAAATAATCCAGTTCGGAGAGACCAAAGCTGAAGCTATGAGGCATTTTTGAAAAAACAAAAGTGTGGTGCATAATATAAGGTAGATGTTATGTAAATGACATACAAAGATTCAGGACTCTTGTGCCCTGTACATTTTACAGTATCACATTTATTCCAGCATTTTAGAAATGCCTTCCTTGTCCTGAGTAAACTTTCTCTATTTCTTTTACTATCAGGTATCATTGTTTTAATTATTTTTTCCAAAACACAAAATCCTAGAAATATAAGCTCATGTCCTCTTAATACAGACCCATGCCCATAAATGAGCTTCTTGGAAACAATCCAGGACCACCTTTATGCTTCCTGATTTCGGAAATCTCTGGCCGGGTATGCAGAACTACATTTCTTATAAGTTCTGATGTAGGTATTGAAATGGTTTGGTCAGAATTTTAATAATATCAAAGGGATTATAATGCTGAGGGCCATTCTAAAAAGGTTGTAAATCAACAAACATTTTCAATACACTGGCAGCACAACATAGATGGGTTACAAAAAAGCAGGGAAATCTCTGCTGGAAGCCAGAGATGATGTCTAGTGGCATTTTCATTCTTTCTTTCTTTCTTTCTTTCTTTCTTTCTTTCTTTCTTTCTTTCTTGCTGGATGCTAAAGTGTCTGTTCACACATTCCAAAGAATTCAACAAAAACTCATAGCAGGTCACAAAAAAAAATTAATGATAAATGGAGATCCTGCTAAAAATTACTAAACATAACATGTAAGGAGTATGAATATTTTAAAAAGAGTAAAAAATATCTTTCAAGCTTCAATAAAAAAAGCTACTCAACTAACCATGCTCCCTTGTTATCTTGGTCATCATTAAATATTAATCTACTAATTTTACCTTGCAAAGAATGTTATAGGAAACATATATATTAAAAGCCAGATTAAATAAACCAGAATTTCAAAATTGAGAGAATATAAAGGTTACAGAGATGACGCAATTGATAAAATATGTGTTCATATGTAAAAACCTGAGTCAATTCCCTGCACTTATGTAAACACACAGGCACAGGCATGGTAGCTTATCCTTATAACCACAGTGCTGGAGAGGTAGATTCATGGTAACCTCTGAAGCTTTCAGGTTAGGCAGTAACAGGGAGAAACCTTGCCTAAAAAATAAAGGGGGCATGGAGAGTATAGGTAGATATTGACAGAAAACAACACCTGAGATTGACCTCTATCCTCCAAAAACTCCCCAACACACACACACACACACACACACACACACACACACACACACACACACACACAAATTTCAACAATAAAAAATAGTTAAATGCACTCAGATATTTTATAATCAGAAAAAAAGAGCAACCATGAAAATTGATCTTCCAGAGTTACTTTGGCACAGAAGTATGCTGATGTGACATTACAAGCAATTGAGCAAAATGTATTTCCTTGTGTTAGTTGTGTTTGTAATGAAAAAAATAGGCATCCTTCATTTGTAGAAGGAATCAACTACTGTATTGAAAACAAGGACATAAAAAATCAAGTATGTACCCTTTTATCATATTCAAGTTATGCCTCCATGAACACAAATACTACTTAAGGGACATTTAAAGCAAAAAGGACTATACAAAGAATAAGCAAAACCAGGAGCTAGATCTTTGAGAAAATCAAAAAGATAGATAAATGCAGACTATCCAGAGGGCACACAGAGTATATCCAAATAAACAAAATCAGAAATGCAAATGGAGGCATAAAAACAAAATAAGAGGAAATTCAAAAAAAATCACCAGATCCTACTAGAAAAGCCTATATTTAACAAAAATGAAAAATCTGACTGAACTGGACAATTTTCTAAACAGATACAAGGTAACAAAGTTAAATCGGGATCAGATAAACCATCCAAACAATCGCATAACTCCTACAGAAATACAAGGAGTTTTTAAAAGTCTCCCAAACAAAAGGAACCCAGGACAAGATGGCTTTACTACAGAATTCTATTATACCTTCATAGAAGACCTCATACCAACACTGTACAAACTATTCCACAACATAGAAATAGAAGATACACTTCCCATTCCTTCTATGAAGTCACAATTACACTTATACCTAAACCACACAAAGGGCCAGCAGAGACAGAGAACTTCAGATCAATTTCCCTTAGGAATCTCAATGCAAAAATACTCAATAAAATTCTCTCGAACCTAATTCAAGAGCACATCAAAAGGATCATCCATCATGATCAAGTAGGCTTCATCCCAGGGATGCAGGGGTGGTTTAATAGTCAGAAATTCATTAACATAATCCACTATGTAAACAAAATCAAAATGAGAAAAAAAAACATGATATTTCATTAGATGCTGAGAAATTGTTTGACAAAGTACAGTACCTTTTTAGGAAAAAAGTCCTGGAAAGATCAGGAATTTAATGCTCATACAGAAACATAGTAAAAGCAATACACAGCAAACCAGTAGCCAACATTAAACCAAATGGAGAGAAACTTGAAGCAATCCCACTAATATCAGGGACTAGACAAGGCTGCCCCTTCCCTCCCTACTTATTCAGTGTAATTCAGTGTAGTCCTAGCCAGAACAATCAGAAAATGAAAGGAGGTCACAGGGAAAAAAGTGGAAAGAAAGAACTCAAATGTTACTATATGCAGATGATATGATAGTCTACATAGATGATACCAAAAGTTCCACTAGAGAATTAATAAACCTGACAACCAACTTCAGCAAAGTAGCTGGGTATAAAATTAACTCAAACAAATCAGTTGCCTTCCTCTATTCAAAGGATAGACAGACTGAGAAAGACGTTGGTAAAGATACCCTTCACTACAGTCACAAATAATGTAAAATATCTCTGTGTGGCTCTAACCAAACAAGTGGAAGATTTGTATGACAAGAACTTCAAGTCTTTGATGAAAGATCTCAGAAGACAGAAAGATCTCCCATGCTCATGGATTGGCAAGATAAATATAGTGAAAAATGTCCGTTTTGCCAAAAGCAATCTACACATTCAATGCAATCACTATCAAAAGTACAACTCAATTCTTCTAGAGTTAGAAAGAGCAATTTGCAAAATATTTTGGAATACCAAGAACCCAGAAGAGAGAAAACTGTCCTCAACAATAAAACAACGTCTGGGGAAATCACCATCCTGACCTCAAGCAGTAATACAGAGCAATAGTGATAAAAACTGTATTAGTAAGAGGCAGGCAGGTAGATCAGTATAATAGAATTGAAGACCCAGAAATAAACCCATACACCTATGGTCACTTGATCTTTGACAAAGGAAAAGAAACCATACATTGTAAATAAAATATCATTTTCAACAATTGGTGCTGAGTCATCTTCAACATGCAGAAGAATGCAAGTTGACCCATTCTTCTCTCACTGTAGAAATCTTAAGTCCAAGTGGATCAATAATATCCAAATAAAATCAGATAAATTCAAACTAATAGAAGAAAACATGGGGAAGAGTCTTGATCACATGGACACTGGGGAAAATTTCCTGAACAAAACACCAATGACTTATGCTCTAAAATCAAATATAAACAAATAGGATCTCATAAAACTGCAAAGCTTCTGTAAAGCAAAGGGCACTCTCATAAGGAAAAAATGGCAACCAACAGATTGGGAAAATTTCTTTACCCATCTTATATCTGATAGATCATCTAATATCCAAAATATACAAAGAATTCAAGAAGTTAGACTCCAGAGAGCCAAATAACCGTATTAATAATGTGGCACAGAGCTAAAGAAAGAATTCTCAGGTGAGTAAAATCGAATGGCTGAGAAATATCTAAAGCAATGTCCAACACTCTTAGTCATGAGGGAAATGCAAATCAAAACAACCTTGAGATTCCACCTAACACCAGTCAAATTGGCTAAGATATAAAATTCAGGTCACAACAGATGCTGGGGAGGATGCAGAGAAAGAGGAACATTCCTCCATTGTTGGTGGGATTATTGTCTTCTACAACTACTCTCAAAATCACTCTGGAGATTCCTCAGAAAATTAGATATTTCAAAATCTGAGGACCCAACTATACCTCTCCTGGGCATATAACCCAAAGACGCTACAACATAAAACAAAGACACATTTTCCACTATGTTTGAAGCAGCCATATTTGTAATAGCCATAAGCTGAAAAGAACCCAGATGCCGTTCAACAGAGGAATGGTTACAGAAATATGGTACATCTAGAAAATGGAGTACTACTCAGTTATCAAAAACAATAATGACTTCATGAAATTCATAGGCAAATGGACTGAACTAGAAAATATCATCCTGAGTGAGGTAACCCAATCACAGAAAACCACACATGGTATGCACTCACCGATTAGTGGATATTAGCCCCAAAACTCAAATTACCCGATACAATCCCCAAAACACATGTAGCTGAAGAAGAAGGATGACCAAAGTGTAGATGCTTCACTCCTTCTTAAGAGGGGGAAAAAGAGAATGAAGGAATGGCCATTCTGAGCCTGCCCTAGATGTGGGATATATATATATATATATATATATATATATATATATATATATATATATATATATATATATCCACCAAAGCTAGATAATATTGATGAAGCTAATACATGCACATTGGCAGGAGTCTGATATAGCTGTCTCATGATGAGAGACACAGCCATAGCTTGTCAAATACATAGGTGAGTGCTAACAGCAAACCATTGAACTGAGAAACGTGTCCCCATTGGAGGTATTAGAGAAGAGATTGAAAGAACTAAAGGGGCTCTCAGTCCCATAAGAACAACAATGCCAACCAACCAGAGCTCCCAGGAACTAAACCACAACTCAAAGACTACACATGGACAGACTCATAGCTCCAGCGTCATATGTAGCAGAGGATGGCCTTGTTGTTCACCAATGGAAGGAGAAGTCCTTGGTCCTGCCAAGGCTTGACCTCCCAGTGTAGGGGAATGTCAGAGTGGTGGGTGTGTGAAGGAATGATAGTTGTGGAGGGGAAATACCCTTATAGAAGGAGAGAGTGATGGGATATGAGGCTTATGGCTGGGAAACTGGGAACGGGAATGCGATTTGAAATATAAATAAAAAATATCCAATAAATATAATCAGCTGGAGCTGAAAAAAAATTCTAAGTTCAGAAATTAGCTAAGGGACTGTCCCAGTAAAATGTCCACCAGTCTTAAACTATGTATATTCCTTCATAACGTGGATGCACCCTAAATGTCATGCAATAGATCAAAATAATATAAGACTAGCGTTCACAAAGGAAACTAGTCATAGGTGCGTCTTCTCCTGGATTCAAATAAAATAAGAAAAATAAATACAGGATAATCAGAGCAGGTTTAGCAGTGGATAGGAAAAGAAGAAAGACGGACTGTTAACTGGATGTGAGAAGTATAGTGTCATTGTTAAAGTGTATTCGCTATACTGATTTGCTGTCCTGATCAGCATTAATTATCTATTTAACATGGCCTAGAGTCATCTGAGAGGATAGCATTGATTGACGGGTTGTCTAGATTAGATTGGGTGGCCTCTCATCATGTCCATAGGGGACATTCTTATTTGTCAAGTGCTGTGCTAGGGAAAACCCACTGTGGGATTGCAGATTGCTATAAAAGCAATACTAGCTGTATAAGAAGGCTATTTAGGAATGAGAAAACAAGACAGATATCAACATCTTTCTCAGTGGTTTGTACTTGCAGCTGCTGCTTTAGGTCCTGCTCTGACTTTACTTAATGATGAACTCTGCTGTGGAAGAATAAACCAGATAAATCCTTCCCTCGTCAAACTTGATTTTGGTCTGAGTGTTTTATTACAACATTAAGACCATACCAGAACATACACTGAGGTAATTCATGAGAAGATATTGGAATGGTAGGATTTACTCTTAGTACAGGTGTACGAAGATTGGCCAACAAACCAGGTACATTCCATTTCAGAGTAAGTCTTCTTTTTCTGAAAAAAAGATATCTTTAAACTGAAGCAATGGGAATTGGACAGGACACAGCTAAATTGACCCCACCATGAAAGAAAGTGTAGGACAAATCCACATACAGGTGAGGTTTGATGAGAAAATTGGAAAAGAAATATAAAAATTGCTAGGTAGTATAATTAGGAATATTTTTCTCAAACAAATTTCCTCCTTGGTAAGTTATTAAGGTGTGGGTATTTTCAAGAAACCTGGGAGGGGGCAATCAAGGGAAGTTAGAATACCTCCTAAATTGCACATATACAAGGACAAATAATCTACTTAATTCTGTTTTTATACAGAGTCTATGTACATATTGCTGTCTCTCCTGGAACTATGTAAAGCAGGCTGAGCAAATATGCTTGTCTGAAGGGTAAAGGTACATGCCACCATGCCCATTTGCCTCCAATTGTTAATACAATGGTCACACACAGCCATACTCTCACCCAGAAGCTTGGTGACAGAATAATAAGACTTAAACTGGTGGATAAAGGTAAAGGCTTCTTGATCTGTTAATCTTTTCCTGAAGTTTGGGTCTGTAAGTCTTCTTACCTAGCATAACATGGCATCAGAAATTGTGTCTCACAAGGCTTTAAATAAGGAAAGTGGCATGATTCACAGGTATTGCAGAAAGAGCATAATTGAATCTATTAAATATGAAGCATGATTTTTCCAAAGGTTAATGAATAATGGTATTTATTTTTACATCTTTATTAACTTGGATATTTCTTATTTACATGTTATTCCATTTCCCAGTTTCCTGGCCAACATCGCCCTCCCCCTCCCCCTGCCCTTCTCTACAGGTGTTCTCCTCCCTAACCTACTCCCCTTATCTCCCTGCCCCCAGTACAATCAAGTTCACTGGGGGTTCAGTCTTGGTAGGACCAAAGGATTCCCCTTCCACTGGTGCTCTTACTAGGCTATTCATTGCTACCTATGAGGTTGGAGCTCAGGGTCAATCCATGTATAGTTTTTGCGTAGTGGCTTAGTCGCTGGAAGCTCTGGTTGGTTGGTATTGTTGTTCACATGGGGTGTCAAGCCCCTACAAGCTCTTTCAGTCCTTTCTAAGATTACTTCAACGAGGGTCCTGTTCTCAGTTCAGTGGATTAATGATGCCATTCGCCTGTGTATTTGCTGTATTCTGGCTGTGTCTCTCAGGAGAGATCTACATTCGGTTCCTGTAGGCCTGCACTTCTTTGCTTCATCCATCTTATCTAGTTTGGTGGCTGTATATGTATGGGCCACATGTGGGACAGGCTCTGAATGGGTGTTCCTTCTGCCTCTGTTCTACACTTTGCCACCCTATTCCCTCTCAAGGGAATTCTTGTTTGCCTATTAAAGAAGGAGTGAAGTGTTTGAATTTTGGTGATCCTTCTTGAGTTTCATATGTTCTGTGCATCTAGGGTAATTTGAGCATTTGGGATAATATCCAGTTATCAATGAGTGCATACCATTATGTTTTTCTGGAATAGGGTTACCTCACTCAGGATGATATTTGCCAGTTCCATCTATTTGCCTATGAATTTCATAAAGTCATTGTTTTTGGTAGCTGATTAATATTCCATTTTGTAAATGTATCATATTTTCTGTATCTATTCCTCTGTTGAAGGGCATCTGGGTTCTTTCCAGCTTCAGGCCATTATAAATAAGGCTGCTATGAATATAGTGGAGCAGCGTCTTGTATATATATTGGGATATCTTTAGGGTATATCCCCAAATGAGGTACAGCTGGGTCCTCAGTTAGGTCATTATTAAGTTTTCAGAGGAAATTCCAGACTGATTTCCAGAATGGTTGTACCAGTCTGAAATCCCACCAAAAATGGAGGAGTGTTCCTTTCTGTCCATATCCTTGCCAGCATATTCTTTCACCTGAGTTTTTGATCTTAGCCATTCTCACTGGTGTGAGGTGAAATCTAAGACTTGTTTTGATTTTCATTTCCCTTATGACTAAGGTTGTTGAACATTTCTTCAGGTGTTTCTCAGCCATTCAGCATTCCTCAGCTATGAATTGTTTTCCTCTATTAAAATCGTTTTTTAATAGTGTTATTTGTCACCCTGCAGTCTAACTTCTTGGGTTCTTTGTATATTTTGGATATAAGCCCCCATCAGTTGTAGGATAGGGACAGTTCTTTTCCCAATCTGTTGATGGCCATTTTGTCCTAACAACAGTGTCCTTTGCCTTATAGAAGCTGTGCAGTTTTATGAGATCCCATTTGTCTATTCTTGATCTTAGAGCATAAAACATTGGTGTTTTGTTCAGGAAATTTTCTCCAGGGCCCATGTGTTCGAGATTCTTCCCCAATCTTTCTTCTATTAGTTTGAGTGTATCTGTTTTGATGTGGACGTCCTTGATCCACTTGGACATATAGCTTTGTACAGAGTGAAAAGCATGGACCGATCTGCATTCTTATACATATTTACCTCCAGTTGAACCAGCACCATTTTCTAAAAAAATGTTATTTTTTTCCATTGGATGGTTTCGGGTGCTTTGTCAAAAATTAAGTGACCATAGGTGTGTGGGTTCATTTCTGGGTCTTCAATTCTATCGGACTGGTCTATCTACCTGCCTCTGTACAAATACCATGCAATTTTTATCACTATTGCTCTCTAATTCTGCTTGAGTTCAGGGAGAGTGATTCCCCCAGAAGTCCTTTTGATGTTGAGGATAGTATTAGCTATCCTGGGTTTTTTGTTAATCCAGATGAATTTTCAAAAATTTCTGCCTATCTCTCTAAAGAATTGGATTGGTATTTTGATGGGGATTGCAATGAATCTGTGGATCGCTTTTCATAAAATGACCATTTTTACTATGTTAATCCTGCCAATGCTTGAGCATGGGAGATCTTTCCATCATCTGAGATCTTCTTCAAATGCTTTCTTCAGAGGCTGGAAGTTCTTATCATACAGAACGTTCACTTGCTTGGTTAGAGTCACAATGACACATTTATATTATTTGGGACTATTGTGAAGGGTGTAATTTCCCTAATTTCTTTCTCGGCTTGTTTCTTTTTGTGTAGAGGAAGTCTACTGCTTTATTTGAGTTAATTTTATACCCAGCCACTTTGCTGAAGGTTTCTCTCAGACTTAGTAGTTCTCTGGTGGAACTTTAGGAATCACTTAAATATACTATCATATCATCTGCAAATAGTGATATTTTGACTTCTTCTTTTCCAATCTGTGTCACTTTGTTCTCCTTTTGTTGTCTGATCACTCTGGCTAGAACTTCAAGAAGTATATTGAATAAGTAGGGAGAGAGTGGGCAGCCTTGTCTAGTCCCTGATTTCAGTGGTATTGCTTCAAGTTTCTCTCCATTTAGTTTAATTTTATCTACTGGTTTGATGTATATGGATTTTATTATGTTTAGGTATGGGCCTTGACTGCTTCTTTCCAGGACTTTTATCATGAACGCATCTTGAATTATGTCAAAAGCTTTCTCAGCATCTGTGGTTTTTATACTTTCGTTTGTTTATATAGTGTATTAAGTTGCTGGTTTTCCATATATTGTACTATTCTTGCAGGCCAGAAATGAAACCTCCTGGCCATGATGAATGATTGTTTTGATGTGCTCTTGTATTTGGTTTGCAAGAATTTTATGGAGTATTTTTGTTTCGATATTCATAAGGGAAATTGGTCTGAAGTTCTCTTTCTTTTGGGATCTTTCCTGTTTTAGGTATAAGAATAATTGTGGCTTCATAGAAGGCATTCGGTAGTGCTCCATCTGTTTCAATTTTGTGGAATAGTTTGGATAGTATTGGTATGAGGTCTTCTATGTAGGTCTGAAAGAATTCGCACTGAACCCATCTGGACCTGGGCTTTTTTTGGTTGGAAGAGCTTTAATGACTGCTGGAATTGCTTTAGGATTTGTGGAGTGGTTTAAATTGTTTATCTGGTCCTGATTTAACTTTTGTACCAAGTACCTGTCTAGGAAATTGTCCATTTCCTCCAGATTTTCAAGTTCTGTTGAATATAGGCTTTTGCAGTAGGATCTGATTATTTCTTTGAATTTCCTCTGTGTCGGTAATTATATCTCTGTTTTCATTTCTGATTTTATTAATTTGGACACACTTCTGTGTCCTCTCATTAGTCTGGCAAAACATTTATCTATCTTGTTGGTTTTCTCAAAGAACCAGCTTTTTGTTCTCTTGATTCTTTTTATAGACCTTTTTGTTTTTAGTTGGTTGATTTCAGTTCTGAGTTTGATTATTTCCTGCTTTTCCTCCTCCTGTGTGTATTTGCTTCTTTTTGTTCTAGAGGTTTTAGGTCTGCTGATATATGCTCTCTCCTGTTTCTTTCTGGAGGCACTCAGAGCTATATGTATTCTTCTTAGCACAGCTTTCATTGTGGTCCATAGGTTTGAGTACATTCATTTTCATTAAATTCTAAGAAAGCTTTAATTTTTTTTATTTCTTCCTTGACCAGGTTATCATTGAGTAGACCATTGTTCAACTTCCATTTACATGTGGGCGTTCTTCCCTTTTTGTTGTTGAAGACCAGCTTTAGCCCATCGTGGTCTGATATGACACATGGGATTATTTCTATCTTTCTGTATCTGTTGAGGCTTGTTTTATGACCAATTATATGGTCAATTTTGGAGAAAGTACCATGAGGTGGTGAGAAGAAGGTGTATCATTTTGTTTTAGGTCAAAATGTTCTATAAATATTTGTTAAGTCCATTTCTTCATGAATTCTCTCAGTCTGTCTATGTCTCTATTTAAATTCTGTTTCCATGATCTGTTCATTGATGAGAGTGAGATGATGAAAACCCCTCCTATTGTTTTATGATGTACAATGTGTGCTTTGAGCTTTAGTAATGTTTGTTTTATGTATGTAGGTGCCCTTTTATTTGTAGAATAGATATTCAAAATTGAGAATTCATCTAGGTGGATTTTCCTTTGATGAATATGAAGTGTCCTTCCTTATCTTTTTTGATGACTTTTTTTTGAAAATCAATTTTATTTGATATCAGAATGGCTATTTCAGCTTGCTTCTTCAGACCATTTTCTTTGAAAGCTCTTTTCCAGTTTTCACTCTGAAGTAATGTCTGTATTCGTCTCTGAGGTGTGTTTCTTGTAGACAGCAGAATGCAGAGTCCTCATTGCATTTCAAGTTTGTTAATCTATGTCTTTTTATTGGGGAATTGAGTCCATTGTTGCTAAGAGATATTAAGGAATAGTTATTGTTGCTTCCCGTTATATTCATATTTGGATGGGAGATTATGTTTGTGTGCTTTCCTTCTCTTTGTTTTGTCGCCAAGACAACTAATTTATTGCTTTTTCTAGGGTGTAGCTTGCCTCCTTATGTTGGGCTTTACCATTTGTTATCCTTTGTAGTGCTGGATTTGTCGAAAGATATTGTGTAAATTTGGTTTTGTCATGGAATATCATTGACAGTTTTACATTATCTTTGACAGTTGTGTCTATGGAATTTTCTGCTCCTGAGATTCCCTCTTCTATCTCTTGTATTCTATTAGTAATGCTTGTATTTATGGCTCCTTGTCTTTCTCTTTGGTTTTCTATATCCAAGGTCGTCCACCTTTGTGCTTTCATTATTGCTTCTATTTCCATTTTTAATATCTTCACCTGTTTGATTGTGTTTTCCTGGAATTCTTTTAGGGATTTTTGTTATTCCTCTCTATACGCTTCTACTTATTTATTTATGTTTTCCTTCATTTCTCTAAGGTAGTTCTTTATGTCTTTCTTGAAGTCCTCTCCCATCATGATCAAATGTGATTTATAATTAGGATCTTGCTTTTCTGGTGTATTTGGATATTCATTGTTTACTTTGGTGGGAGATGTGGGCTCTGATTATGCCATTTAATCTTGGTTTCTGTTGCTTAGGTTCCTGCACTTGCCTCTCGCCATCAGGTTGTCTATGGTGTTACCTGCTTCTGCTATTTCTCACAGTGGCTAGACCATCCTATAGGCCTGTGTGTCAGGTATGCTGTAAACCTGTTTTCCTCTTTTCTTTAAGCCAGTTATGAGAACAGAGTGTTCTGCTTTCAGGCGTGTAGTCTTTCCTGTCTACTGGTCTCAGCTCTTCCTGTGTCCATGTGTCCTGAGTCCACCAGGCCGGTCACTTGAAGCATAAAAGTTGGTCTTACCTCTTGTCCATTGGCTGAAGTTGCTCCTGGGTGTCTGCGTTTGATCTCTCCATGAGGGCAGGAACCAGAAGGGCTTGCACTGCCTATTCCTGGGCCCCTGTGCACAAGGGTCCCAGATGTCATTAGGTGTTTTCCTCTGGAGTCAGAAATGTGAGCAGAATGTAGTCTCTTCTGGCTTCCCAGGCATGTATGCCCCTCTGAAGGTTTAGCTCTCCTTCCCACGGGATTTGGGTCCAGGGATCTGTTGACTAGGTCCCTTCAGTTAGGGGCAGTTTCTGGACCGCAGAGGACCTCCTGGTTGAGTGTCCTATCTTCCTGTTGCCAGAAGCCCTATACAGTTTCCTCTTGGGACAAGGATGTGAGCAAGGGTTGGCAGTATTGTAGTTCTCTCCCACTCTGCATCCTCAGGAGTGACAACCTGTGTGGGCGGTGAGCTCTTTCTCCCACAGTGGGAGCAGAGCTTGGTATTTAAATAGTAATACTAGACTATGAAGTAACTGAAATTATTGATCATTTCCTCTCTGAAATATCACCTGCATCTCATAGTGTAGGCGTATGTAGACCTTGTGATTAACTGGAAGAAAAGGAATGGCACAAAGGGAGGAGAAAGTTAAAAGAGGGACCACAAGGAAAGGACTCAAGAAGAATAAGGTATGATCATTTGTAAGTATAAAGATGACTAATGAACATACCATAACTTGCACTAACCAAATGAACAATTAAAAACTTAAACTAAAACTCTTTAAGGAAATAAAATTCAGGCCTCCAAAAGTTCCCCCAAAAACCAACCCAAAAATCCTTTAAATTACTTTATTCCAAAGATTTCCACTAGATTCAAATATTGAACCCAGTTCTCTGAAGCCTCCCTGAACACAAGCATAGTAATATTTACTCCGGTTGGATCTGTACGCTGCCCTATGGTGATGCTAGGATCACCTTCAACCTGAAGCCTGGGTGTAGGGATTATTAGTAGCTAATATTCTAGTCTCTTTTACATTTTTTATTAACACAGTGTAATTGTACATATTTCTTGGATAGAGTGTTTTATTTCAATATGCATTTTATGTGCATATGTCTATATTCATGGGTATGTGTTTGTATGTGTGCACATGTGTATCTCTCTCTCCCTCCCTTTCTCCCTCTCTCTTTCTCTCCCTGTGTGTGTGTGTGTGCATGTATGTGTGTTTGAGTGTGTGCGTGTGTGCATGTATATGTGTTTGTGTGTCTGTGTGTGTGTGTGCGCGTGTATGTGTGTTTGTGTGTGTGTGTGTTAGGTAGGTGCCTATTTCTGTGTGTGTGTCCGAAGTTCATGTTGAGTGTCTTGATTTTGTATTGTAACACACTTCTTTATGTGACTCATCTCTCTCCTGCTTTGGGGATTGCAGGTACACACCATCAAGTCCAGCTTTTTATAGGTTCTGGGGATTTAGCTCCAGGCCTACTTTTTTTCAACAACACTTCCCTACCTCTCTAGCCCCAGAGTAATGAGATGTTATAGGAAAAAAAGGAGAATTCAGCAAATAGATAGGAGTGACAAGATCCTCATGAATTTTCTTGCTGCTGTCCACAAGCAACTCCTGTTGAGTCCTTCTCCCAGACTCCTTGTGTTTTTCCTGTTGCTGAACACGAACAGCATTTGCTGAGCTCTTCTTCAAGACCAATGTATAAATAAGTCAATTCAATGATAGAAATTTCCAGAGACATGTCCATAGAGAATGGTAGAACTTTAAATTTAACTGCCTTCTATAGAAACTTAATTTCAAAATTTTCTAATTTCATCCTGCCTTTTCACTGACATGACTTGCACTGAGGTTGACAACATCACCCCTTGTATCAAGAACAACTGCAATGCTTATTTCATTGCCAGCAATCCCTTATGTTACTTAGAATGTCTGCATTTTACACACAGTGAACAGGTTTAGCTTGTTCCTAAGTATAGCTGAGTATAGCTTATGGTTTTGACTAGAAACTGACCCAGGATGGCTCAAAATTCAAGTCCATACTCTGCAGAGGGCACAGTGAAAATGGCTAAAATTGTATTCCTTTCAAGTGGCTGTAATTTGCTAAAATCAAAAATGGAAGGAAGAAATTGGAAGAAAAAGAAAAGAATCATTTGAAAATTTACTGGAAGTCTCTTTCCAGAACAGAAAGACATGGAGTAAAATGAGAAAGCTATTGTCATTTTTACCGTTTCTCAGGAAATGCATATCTGGTCCAAGGGTGTGAGTTGGGGAATCTATCAGCATTGGAAAATGTATGAGTTACAGATTATGCTCTCTTTTTGGAATGTGCAGCTGGGCAACCTCCTTGTTAATACTTGGTTGCAAGCAAAAGTCAGTCCTCCTCCAGAAACTACAGAACCAATGAGACCAAAAAAGAACAAACATTTTATATTCCATCTCCTCTGATATAGTCATTTCTGGAGACTTGAAGGCAAGTGTTCCTAACACAGAGTAGGTAAATAGAAGTTTATAGGCAGACTATCTAAAATAGCAGCAAACTCACTCCTCTTACTATTATTATTTTTTTATTATTAACCTGAGTATTTCTCATTTACATTTAGAGTGTTATTCCCTTTCCCGGTTTCCGGGCCAGCATCCCACAAACCCTCCCACTCCATTTCTTTATGGGTGTTCCCCTCCCTATCCCCCCCCATTGCCGCCCTCCCCACAACAATCACGTTCACTGAGGGTTCAGTCTTAGCAGGACCCAGGGCTTCCCCTTAAACTGGTGATTTTACTAGGATATTCATTGCTACCTATGAGGTCAGAGTCCAGGGTCAGTCCATGTATAGTCTTTAGGTAGTGGTTTAGTCCCTGGAAGCTCTGGTTGCTTGGCATTGTTGTTCAAAGGGGGTCTCTAGCCCCTTCAAGCTCGTCCAGTTCTTTCTCTGATTTCTTCAACAGGGGTCCTGTTCTCGGTTCAGTGCTTTGCTGCTGGCATTCGCCTCTGTATTTGCTGTATTCTTGCTGTGTCTCTTAGGAGATATCTACATCTGGCTCCTGTCTGCCTGCACTTCTTTGCTTCATCCATCTTGTCTAATTGGGTGGCTGTATATGTATGGGCCACATGTGGGGCAGGCTCTGAATGGGTGTTCCTTCTGTCTCTGTTTTAATCTTTGCCTCTCTATTCCCTGCCAAGGGTATTCTTGTTCCCCTTTTAAAGAAGGAGTGAAGCATTCACATTTTGATCATCCGACTTGAGTTTCATGTATTCTAGGCATATAGGGTAATTCAAGAATTTGGGCTAATAGCCACTTTTCAATGAGTCCATACCATGTGTGTTTTTCTGTGATTGGGTTACCTCACTCAGGATGATGTTTTCCAGTTCCAACCATTTGCCTATGAATTTCATAAAGGCATTGTTTTTGATAGCTGAGTAATATTCCATTGTGTAGATGTACCACATTTTATGTATCCATTCCTCTTAAACTCACTCCTCTTAATTGCTTCCTCTGCCATCAAGAATAGTTGTCTGTGTTGTCCTGAGGCAGTCTATTTTTTGGTTCTTCTTTTCAAAATTTACATGTGGTGAAAGGATAATAAAAAGAAATAATATCAGACAGGATTGGCAAGTCAAATAGCTTCTCTAATCATAAAGCTCTTAGAGGAAATAAGAAGTGTGTTTGGGGGCTGGAGAGATGGCTCAGCGGTTAAGAGCACCCGACTGCTCTTTCAGAGGTCATGAGTTCAATTCCCAGCAACCACATGGTGGCTCACAACCATCTGTAAAGAGATCCGATGCCCTCTTCTGGTGTATCTGAAGACAGCTACAGTGTACTTATATATAATAAATAAATAAATCTTTAAAAAAAAAAGGAAATAAGAAGTGTGTTTGGAGAATGGTGTGAGGAAGTAAAATTTTACAAATATTTGCTTTGCAAGTATGAGAGCCTTAATTTAAACTCCCAAAACTAATGAAAATCAGGTTTTTCAATACATAATTCTAATCCCAGTGTTGCTACCATAAAATGAGAGAAAGGACAGGAGAATCACAGAAGGTCTTGGGACAGTTACATTGCTTTATATAGAAAATACACTGTCTCAAAAAATGTAAAGGAAATGACATCTGAATTTGTCCTCTGATGCCTACAAGTTGGTAAACTTGTCATGTACATCCCCACTCTCACACATATGAATGCTGTACACACACACACACACACACACACACACACACACACACACACACACACATGCACACTCACATGCTCATACCTAATAAACACAGAGAAATAAAAAAATTTAAATTTTCCAAGTTTGGCTTGGCCATGTAAAAGACTGTTTGACTTGGGTTCCACCCCAGGAACTGAGCCAGCAAGTTGGCAGCCTCTGGTAGTGATAATCATTGCTGTAGGTATAAGGCTTGTTTACATAATAATGTAAGGATTGTCCTCATGCTAAGGTTAATGACTCCATGGTAATCATGGAGATAACATGATTCTGGGAGGCCTTGGGAAAGATCTCTGAAAATATGAGTTCAAGAATATGTAATTCCTTAACTTTCCAAGATATAAGCATTCAATGTGAATTATAAAAGGAGCTGTGTAGACTGAGAAAATCAGAGGAAGCTGTACTACAAGCCAGCTTGTCATACAGATACAAAGACAGGCAGATTCCTGAGACCATGATCAGCCTGAGAAAGAGTTAGGTTAATCCAGGCATAGTAAAAAATTATATCAGGATGGTGTCCCACACAGTGAGCTCATTATCTGTGCTTTCAAAAAAAAGCAGGTCTATGGACTTATTTGCACTGTTTAAAAAATGTTTCATTCTAAGAATAAATCTGCTGGTGTCATGGGAAACATGGGACACTGATTAATGAGATAAGCAAAAGAGAATCTCAGATATTAACTGAATTGATATTTCAAAAGAAGATTAGCCATTTGATCTACAAGACATGAGTTTTATGTAATTGCAAGAGAAAATTGTCTCTAGAGGGAGAAGTTTGGAAACGTGTTGAGAGCAAACATAGGCCATCAGCTTTTAACTTAAAATTTGCCTTCAAGTTTGTTTTTTTTTTTTCCACCTCTCTTAAACGTCCCTCTTCTAAGGAACTCTTCTCCCATTGGAGGCTGGTCTTTGGCATAAATTTAAGTTTGATGTTGAAGAAGAGATATGTCATTAAATAGATTGGACAGATGATTAGGCTACCTACTCTCACCTACAATGTCAAGTTGTGGCTAACAATGGCCAACCATCCTTGCATGTGTATAAACCTCTGCATTTTCCAGCATATTGTCGGTAATGCTGATAGGTGCTCCTTCCATTCTCACATAAAGTTACTAGGTGCATGTCCTGGCACATTCAATCACCACCTGCTTTGTATAACAAAATAGCAAAGCCACATAATGAAACTTTCTTTTGGTTGTAAGACTAGACAAATGATGCTCCAACATACAACAAAAAGAAATGATCCACTATGTTTATAGCAGACTTATTTATAATATCCAAAAGCTGGAAAAAACGCAGATGCCCTGGGATCCAACAGAGGAATAGATACAGAAAATGTGGTACATCTCCACAATGAAGTACTACTCAGCTACCAAAAACAATGACTTTATGAAATTCATAGGCAAATAGATGGACCCAGAAAATATCATCCTGAGTGGGGTAACACAATCATGAAAAAGCACACATTGTATGCATTCATTGAGAAGTAGATATTAGCCTAAACACTTGAATTACCCAAGAAACAGTACACAGACCACATGAAACTCAAAAAGAAGGGTAACTAAAGTGAGGATTCTTTAGTCCTTCTTAAAAGAGGGAACAGAAATATTCATAGGAGGAAACATGGTGAGAAAGTCTGGAGCAGAGACAGAAAGAATGGCCATTCAGAGCCTGCCCCACCTGTGGAATCCTGCATATATATATATATATATATATATATATATATATATATATATATATATATATATCCACCAAATCTAGACAATATTGATGAAGCCAAGAAGTACATGTAGCCTACAGTTGTCTCCTGAGAAGCTCAGTCAGAGCTTGACAAATACAGAGGCAAATGTTAGCACCAAACCATTGAACTGAGAAGGTGGCCCCAAGTGGAGGAGTTAGAGAAAGGATTGAAGGAGCTGAAGGGTTTTGGACCCCCATAAGAATAACAATACCAACCAACCAGAGTTCCCAATGACAAAACCACTACCCAAAACTACACATGGACAGACCCATGGCTCCAGTTACATATTTAGCATTGGATGGCCTTGTTGCGCACCAACGGAAGGAGAAGCCCTTGGTCCTGCCAAGGTTGGCCCCCCCATTGTAAGAGAATTTCAGGGGGTTTGGGCAGGAAGCAGGTGTCTGGTAGTATATTAGCTGAAGAAGAAGGGGAGGGGGATGAGGTAGGGGCTTATGACCAGAAAACAGGGAAAGGGAGTAACATTCAAAATGCAAATTATAAATATCCTATTAGAAAAATAAACTAAATGATTTCAAAAAAATTTTAAAAAAAAGGAAAAGGAAAAGAAAGTTTATTGGCAATCTTGGAAGAGAATGTCCTCAAATGGGATGGAATGGGAGGGTAAATCTAGAGATAGTTATACAGCATACTTGGACATATAATTCCACTAAAAAGTTTTCTTAAAGTCACATTCATAGCAATACAGTCATTTAGATGTTTGTAAACTCTCTAACATTGACTTGAATCTGAAAGTGTGATGGTTACTATGTGCTAGCAACCTGACAGGATCTAGAATTGTCTTAAAGACAAATCACTGGGTATGTCAGTGGGGAGGAGTTTCAAGATTATTAAAATTGGAAAGACTTATCATAAATGTCGGTGACAACATCCCATAGGACTGAACCTTAGAATGAATAAAAATAAACTGAACTGAACATGGGATCATCATTGTCTGCTAGATAACCAAGGACACATTGACACCAACTGCTTAATACTCCTGGAGCCATTCCTTCTGTGCTGTGATAGACTGTATCTACTGATATCGTATCAAACAGAACAAACCTTTTCTTCTTTATGTCGTTCTTGCTAGGTATTTTGTATAGCAAAAAGACAAATAATAAGAACAAAAGAAAAGTGATGTGGGAGGATCATTGAGATTAGAATCTCATGCTTGGTCTACTGGCCCATGTCGTATGGTATTTTCCAGTTTCTCAGGACTTTAGACAGGTGTTGTTTGGAAGATTAAATGACATATATTTAAAAAGTAGCCCCACTCTTGTTTAGTTATCAATCTTCCATATATTGGGAGTATTACCTTCGAAATAATCAGGATTCTCTCACCGATGTTCTCTGTAAATGGCAGGGAGCAGTTATCTGCTAGTATATTAGCTCAAGAAAAGTACTCCTTCTTCATAGTTTGGCTTAAGAGTTAGTGCTCACTGGATAGCAATTGTGATGCCAAAAGAATGAGACCATTGCCTGCATGGTGTTTACAGCAAGAAACCCAAGAGAATTGAATGTGGTACTCAGCTTACTTTCTGTTTTTCCTGTGTCTGTGATTCTAGCCCATAGTAACACTAACATTTTGAGTAATTCTTCCTATAGTTAGCCTAATCTGGAAAAGCCCCCATAGAAACACCTTCAGATTTGTCTCCAGAGTATTTCAAGAGCATGTTGAGTTGACTATCTGTATTATGCAGTCAATGAAGCAAATGTGTTATATTGAATTGAATAACTACAATCCATGTGCTTGTAGAAATAAACTTGTTTGTAATGCGTTGGCTAACTCACCAAAGCAATGCTTCTTTGAAATAAACTGTTTGTAAGTTTAGAGGGAAAGAACAGTGTGCTGGCAACTATCTGGTTGACAATTTAGAGCAACACTGCTCCAAATCAAAGGCACTTCATATTCTAAATGACACTCAGCAGGTTATATCTGATCTGTGTTAGTTTGCCATGCATAATTAGAAATAAAAAGAGATAGAAAGTTATTTAGGGGTATTGTGCTTGTTGAGCAAGTCTGGAGACCAGTGTTGGACTCCTAAACCCTGTAAAGGTGGAATGAGAACTGACTACATCAAGCTGCCTTCTGATCTATACTTATGTAGCATGACATGTGCACCCAAACACACACACACACACACACACACACACACACCATATATATTTACATACACACACCATATACATTTACACATACACACCATATACATTTACACAGACACATACACACCATACACACAGACACACAGACATACACACAAAATAACAGTTGTAAATAAATAAAATTTAAAAAGCATTTCCTACTGATTTTTGTAATTCATGGATTATATATGCTACATGTGTAGAATAAAATAAAGGAGAAACTTGGTTTGGTCAATTCTTGCCTTGCAATGATGAGGACCAGAGATAATTCTCTCAGAACCTCCACAAAAAACAAAAGTTGGTCATATTGGTGTGTACTTACAATCCATTTGTTGGAAGTAGAGATAAACAGACCACAAAGCTGTCTGATCAGTCAGATTAATTTATATACCTGTTTCAAGGCCAGTAAAAGACACTGACTGTCCCCAAAAGTAGGGGATAATGTTGGTGACACATGAGAAAAGAGACACAGTTTCAGATGCTGGCTTCTGCATGTAAAAACACCTATAGGCCTACACATACAATCTGTGTGAAGAGAAAGAAATAGAAACGTGGACAGAGAAGATGAACCTTAAATCAAATTTGCAATTGTTATCTCAGAGCTAAATATTCTCCTGTTGAGAACAAAAAAATGTTCTAGTTACAGACATTTAAAGCATACAGCTGCATAGGTAGATGACTCCATAAGGAGATAGTGCAGCTCAGCTAAACTCACAGCATCCTAAGGCATGAGCTTAAGGTACCTTTGGGGAGCTGACAGGCAGAGGAGCTCAATTTTGCAGTCTGATCTTAGACATAAAGAGCAATCTCTGGTACCCAGCAGTGCCAATGACTCACATTCCATTTTGCTTAAAAAGAGCTTATAAAATTTTTATCTGATGCTCTGTTTTACTATTTTGAAATATTAAACGTTAATAAATTATTAAACCCAACGAAAAAAACTGCAAATATTCTGGAATTTTATCAAGTGACTCTTGAGTGACGGGTCATTTAAAGACTATTTATGAGCAGAACCCTCTCATAAAGACTTCCATTCATTTTTCTCCCCATATATGACCTTGTATTCTGGAATTTGAGCTGCAAATAAATATGCAAAGAATCAGCATTTGGTAGTCAAGTGCTTTAAATATTTGGGGAGGAGTGTGATCGAGATATAAGATCCCCCTATGGCAAGAAACAAGAGATCTGAGCAAAACCAGGCCCAAATTTGAAAAAACTCAAACTGTACGAGATGGTCTCCAAAATGTCCTTTACTCTTGATCCTTTTGGACACGGGTTGTGGTTAGGAAAGCTAAATGATAGCTAGGAATAGATGTCTAAGGAATTTCAGTCTCACTTAGGTGGGTCTGTTTTCATGAGAGGTTAGGGGGATGCCAGAGAGCAAGTAAAACTGGAAGACAAATCCAACTCATTTAAAGTTAGCTTTAAAGATGTTATCAGCCCATGAGCACATTTAGCCAAAGGTATTTGTTCACAGCCACAAAAGTATCGAATATAGATACCATATACATACCATGGATGTCCCACTTTAGACTCATCCCTCCTATTTGTGGGTCTTCATGAGGGAGGAACTTCATGTACTGATGAAAGCCATGGGCTTACCATCTTAATGTATGTAAGAGTCAGGGGCATATGGGGTTGCACAGGAATTCAAAACAGAGAATACTTGTAATGATCTAAGAAAGCACTTCTGAGCCCACTCACCCACAAATCCATCTTCACCAATTTGCTCTGCCTCACCAATACAGGGTGATACTCTCACGCAAATCAAAATATTTACCCTCTTAACCTGCTTGGACTCTATTCATTAAGAAACTCATTATTTTCTAATTTATTGTGATGGAAAACTTGCTTGATATTTTTTACAATTGTCAAAATTAAGGTTTAAGTCTTCGCTCCCTCTGATTATAATAGTGTTCTTTCCCCTCTCCCCCTGGAGCTGGGGACCGAACCCAGGGCTTTGGGCTTGCTAGGCAAGCGCCCTACTTCTGAGCTAAATCTCCAATCCATAGTGTCCTTAAATATGTACATAGTACATACAGTACAGTACAGTTGATACAAGTGCTTTCAAGACCCTTCCCAGATTAACTGCCCTCAAAGACACTGACCAGCTCTCTGTTTATTGAGATTGATCTTGTATCCAGAAGCCTAGTCTCTCTCTCTCTCTCTCTCTCTCTCTCTC
The DNA here is from genome assembly GCF_021556685.1 of Rattus norvegicus. Classification (NCBI taxonomy): domain Eukaryota; kingdom Metazoa; phylum Chordata; class Mammalia; order Rodentia; family Muridae; genus Rattus; species Rattus norvegicus. The sequence goes on along the minus strand of NC_141538.1, from coordinate 3,467,703 downwards.
TCTCTCTCTCTCTCTCTCTCTCTCTCTCGTGTGTGTGTGTGTGTGTGTGTGTGTGTTTCTGTCTCTCTGTCTCCATCCCTCTCTCTGTCTCTCTGTCTTTCGGTATCTGTCTCCCTCTCTCCCTGTCTGTCTCTGTTTCTGTCTGTCTCTGTCTCTGTCTCTGTCTCTCTCTCTCTCTCTCTCTGTGTGTGTGTGTGTGTATGTGTGTGTATTGAAAGGAAAATTATACAGATTTAGGGTTTAAAATATGAAGTTAAAAGAGTAAGTTTCAAAAATCACAACCTCAGGGCTAAACACTGTGAAAAGCAAGTCCAGGCAGCCCCGCCCTGCCGCTAGAACTAAAAGACCATAAAAGGAAAGGGATGCAGAACAGAGCAGGAGTACCAGATCTGACTCACAGGACACCTGGCAGGAAGAGATAATCCCCCAGCCCCCGACATTCAGGACGCCCCAAACTTGCCAGTGTGTGTAGCTATACCTTATTACCTCATCATGTGAAATAGCCAATTGTATGTGAACATGTCTATGTGCCTCGTTTGAATCCACCAATCCCCGTAACTATGCATCTGCTTCTGTACGCCCACTTCTGCTTCCCCAAACCCTATAAAAGCCCCATGCTGGAGCTGCAGGGCACACAAGTCCTCTGAAGAGACTGTATGCCTGCAGGTACCTGTGTTTTCCAATAAACCCTCTTGCTGATTGCATCCGAGTGGCCTCGGCTCGGTCATTGGGCGCTTGGGTCTCCTCCTGAGGGAAAGGTCCTCTCCGGGGGTCTTTCAGTATGTGTGTGTGTGTGTGTGTGTGTGTGTGTGTGTGTGTGTTTTATTAAGTGTCTAAGTGCATATGCACATATGCTTACATGAATGTGGAGATTAGAGGTCCACTTAAGCTTTCATTCCACAGGAGCCATCCACCTTCTTCCTGAGACAGTCTCTCAGAAACATTAACACACCAAAATGGATTAGACAGGCTAACCAGGGATCTCCAAGAGTCCTGCTATCTGTGCCACTCCAACAATAAGTCAATGTTGTTCTTTACTCATTACGGAGAGAAAGCTGCATTCCACAATAATTAAGAGCTAATTAGCCTAAGATGCTTCAGATTACACTGACCAAGTTGACCCTAAAATGGATGTCATGTCCAGGAACAGAAATGCTTGTTTCACATTTTATGCACTTGGTGCAACACACAGAAATTGGAAAACTAGAGAAAAAAGTGTGAAGATAAGATTTTCTTTGTTAAGCACATAGGGAGCCAAAGGTTCATGAATGGATCTCAGTGCTGGGGACCATTTTAAACAAACAAGGTATTCAGAGTGGGATCTATACTCCTTGAAGGGGCTCTCTTTCTTTGTGTCTCTTAAGTTCCGCTTTGCTAAGGAAGTGACTCAACTTGTTGCCACCCCTCAGTGAGCTGATCTTCCATTGGAATGGGTTTTGTCATTCCTCTTGTCTCTCTCAGTTGGCAAGGATTCAGGAAAATAGGATTCCTTTCTCCCTAGGGAATGAAAGCTATTGGATGTCTAATTCAATAGTTCTCATGTTGTAAAGTGCTGGTTACTAAAAAGCTATTTCAGAAGATTCAGTGGAGACATTTCCACCCACATTCCCCTGAGAAAACCTCCATGTATGCCAAATCCTACATGCTTAATTGGGTCTGTGGGTCAAAGGGGCTTGCTGAACTAGGTTCCACACTCAGTACTCAGAGCATCCATACTCCATTAAACGTTGTTTGACAAACATCAATCTGACATGTTTCTTGTTTTCAGTGCCCTTGACAGTAAGCAATTTACCATATCTGGGCACAAGCTCAGGGGCACCGTGTATTTTGCATTTTATTTCTTGTGTCTATTTGGAGGGCACTCTTCCTGCTGCAGTTCAGGTGCCATTAGACCTGAGTAAAGTGATGGTGAATTTTATTTGTCAACATGACAGAACATAGAATTACCTAGTAGATAAAGCTCTGGCAATGTGAGGAAAAAATTTCTAGATCAGGTTAACTGAGATGGGATCCAAAACTAAATGTAGGTAGGAGACCTAACTAAAAGTAGGTAGGAGCCTTGACTTCCTGCTTTGAATTCCCTTCAGTAATGAACTTAACTGGGGGATATAATATAAATGAGTACTTTCTCCCCTCAGATGTTTTTGGTCCAAATATTCTATCACAGTAATAACCAAAACTAACACAGCAAAGAAGCTGATAGTGCCTGCACTGTCACAATACTGAAAACTGGGCATAGGCCTGGAGGATTTAAGAAAAGACACACCCTCAGCTTATTTGTGTATGATAATGCCAAAACTTTACTGAGCTTCACAGAATATATACCCCAAGTTCATCAGTTAGAGAATTCAAGGAAACACAGTGGAAAAACAAGGTTACACCATCAGGAGAAAACAGGAATAAAACACAGGAACTGACTTAACAGTGTTACTGCTCAGCTGTTACTGCACAGCAACCAAACTGAAAGACCAAGATGTTCCTTTGTTAGGAAGAAAAGTTTTCCCATGAATCAGCAAGACTCAAAAGGGGGCAAAGACTGAGGGATCCCTGGAGGGTCCAACAGAAACCTGGGAGTGGAACAAAGAAGATTAGTTCTTCTTGGCAGATTTAGAAGCAGAAAACAGCACAAGAAGTAGGACCAAGCTGTGAACCTCAAGGGGAGGATCCTGCTGGTGCCTCTGTTCCTCCACATCCAAGTTTGATGTTATATTTAAAAGTTTACTGCTTGATGAATAAAGAATGGTTCGCTTTTGTTCATACGGTATGCTCTTATTTCTTAGTAGAAAAATTATTCAGGGAGTGAAGATATATGATTCTTTCTATGATTTCATGTTGTTATGGACAGATGAGTATATAGAGCCCCCAAACATTGCAAATGGTGTTTGTCTGTTACTATCCTAAATGCATCTGTAGAGACAGCCCCAGCATGGTTGTGAGGGTTGTGGTTTGTGGAATATGATGATGACAGTAGGTGGTAGCTCCTCTACCTTCTTTCTCTCCCTACTTCTCCTCCCATACTCTTCTATCTCCTCCTCCTCCCATTTGCCACTCTCTCCACTTGTCCCTTACATATTCCTCTCTCCCCTCCGCCATTCTCTTCTATCCCCTCCTCTCAGCCATTCTCCTCTCATTTTCTGTCTTTCTTATTATTCTTCTCTCCTCTACACTTATGTTTTTTTCCACTAGATACTCATTTCTCTATTCTTCTCTCTCTTTTCTCTTCCTCTCTATTGTTCTCCATTGTGCATATCTTCTCTTCTTTGGGCTACATCTCTCCCCTCAGCTCCAGGAACGTTTGGGAGGCAGTTGACTTTGAGGATTCTGTAAACTTGGAGCCTGAATCGCCTCAGGCTCTGCAGATGAAGGCCTTGACAGGGTTTGATTTTTGACTAAATGAAGCCAATTATGAGAAGACAAATCCTACCTCTTCAATTACCCCCTCAGAGGCATTATCTTCATCAAACCACCTAAGTTAAGTAACTTTGCTGTTATTTAATCCAGGCTTGGGGAGTCATTTCGAATTAAGTGTTTTACCCAATGAAGAAAAAGCCAGGCTTCTAGTACATAGATAGGAATAAGTAGGATACTGTTTTTTGTTTTTGTTTTTGTTTTTGGTTTTTGGTTTTTTTTGTTTTTGTTTTTGTTTTCTTTTTTTATTTTGTGAATAGAAGTTGACAGTGTTGACATTTCAATTAGCTTTGTTTTACTTGAGGGAATTTTCGCCCTCCTGCGGTTTTCTAATTACATCCTCAGTTGAGTTTGTTTTGCCTTTCAAGACCCCTGGCTCTTGAAAGTCACTTTCTGTTTTGTTGTTGTTGTTTGTTTGTTTTTTGTTTTGTTTTGTTGTTACTGTTCTTGTTGTAGTTTCTGTTGATATTGTTGTTGTTTTCATACACTGACAGGCTTGTTCAATAAACAGCATGCAGACTAGAGTGCAGCTGAACACAGCACAGTAAAATTACAATGCTAGAATTTTAATGTCAAAAGGTTAGGCACACCTGAAGGCATGGTGCATTCAACAGACCCCTCAGTTAGCAACTCCAAGAATTTTTCTCCTTTGCCTTTAGGCAGTTTTCGCTATTAAGAAAACCACTTTGTGGAGTTCCTAGTTACATTTTTTGCCCATGGTCCTCAAGGCCCCTTGATAACCCAGCTCTCTACCTATGTGTTCACATAGAGCTGTGGACAGAATGAGTCCAAGCACCTGTCTGCTGTGTGCAGACAGCAAGACCTAACCTAAAAGCAGATAGTGAGTTTCCAATACTGCATCCTAGGCTCACATTTTCCATTTTGTCAAGAGGACGGTGATTCAGAAGTTGTCTTGTGACTTGGCACCTTGCTTTCCATCAGAAGAGCATTACCAGCCTGAGTAATGCCTCTAAGTCTGTTAAGGAAAAGCACTTCATGACAATGCTTTACCCCCATTTCAACCTTTTTTCTCCAAAATATCTTTCATAATTTTGCAGAAGGTATCTCAGTGACAAATTGAACAAATCCCTTCACCTCCAATAACTTGAAAACTCACACCCCTATCCTGACCGGTCCAGCAGGTTCAGTTATTCGGCGTCCCAAAGAGGTGCTACCTGAGGGTCAAGAGGAGGGAGAAAAGAAGGAGACCAAGCAAGGTTCTGTTGTTAAGCTCTCATTTAATGGGGCAAGCGTTACAGGTTTTAAGGCTTTCAGATAGGGGGAGTGACCTTTGTGAAACACAAAGGAGGGAGGGGTGAGGGTATTCTTGGCAGTGATAGCAGGAAGCAAAAAGGTCATCTGGTGGAGACATCTGGTATTTGCTTGAAGACATCTGTTGTTTTCTCAGGCTTAAACATCCTGTGACTGTTCCTGGAATCTTCCTGTGCCATCAGTTCATGGGAAAGGCGTTTATCCAACAATCTCATAATCTTGCAGCAGCCATCTTAGGGCTGAGCGTTCTGTGACTGCACAGCTCAGAATGGCTCCCCACACTACCCCTTCAAAGAAACCATCTCCTCTACTGCACCATAATGAAGGAAAACCAGAAACATATCTACCTTATCACAGGTGAGACTAAGAACCAGGTTGCTAACTCAGCCTAAGTGAAATGTCTCTGAAAGCATGACTTGGAAGTAATCTATATAAATAAGCCCATTAATGAGTACTGTGCACAACAGCTGAAGGAATTGTAGGCTAAGACCTTGATGTCAGTTACCAATGAAAGACTATATCTTCCAGAAGATGAAGAGGAAAGGAAGAAAGAGGAAGAGAAAAAGACAAAATTTGAGAACCTCTGCAAAATTAAAAAATATATTTTGGAGGAAACAATTGAAAAAGTTGGTTATGTCAAATTGATTGGTGAGATCATCATGCTGCATTGTCATAAGTACAGATGGGCGGACAACAAACATGGAGAGAATCATGAAAGCTGAAGCCCTCAGAGACAACTCAACAATGGGTTACATGGCAGTAAAGAAACACCTAGAGATAAACCCTGATCACTCCATACTGAAACCTTAAGGTAAAAGGCAGAGGCTGACAAGAATGACAACTCTGTGAAGGATCTGGTCATTCTGCTGTATGAAAGTTCACTTCTGTCTTTTGGCTTAAGTCCAGAAGATCCCCAGACCCATGCTAACAGGAACAACAGGACGATCAAGCATGATCTAGGTATTGAAGAGGATGATCCTACTGTGGGTGATACCAGTGCTGCTATAAGTGAATAACTGCCACCCCTGGAGGGAGATGGCAACATATCACAGATGGAAGAAGTAGACTAGGCTTCACCAGAACTATGTGTTTGATGTGTACTTTCAATCCTACTGATAATATATTTTTCATGGTTTTTGTTTATTTTTGTTAACATTTAAAACATCTATGTGGCATGAAAATTAAAGGGAAGATAAAACTTCTACATGTGATACTATAGGTGTGACTTAAGAGGTTGATAGAACATTTGTTGTAAGACATAATGTAACCTCATGTTAATGTTAACTTTGTGGTCTTAAGTGTTTAGCTGTTGGGCTGGACTCCTTAGTAGACCAAATTAAGATGGCTTAAGTTTCATCTTAAGTTTTTTTTTTTTCATTTCATGTAGTTAGTTCTGCATGTACTAGTCTACAATGTAAACACAAATTAAAACAGCTTGACAGAAGAATTCCCCCAAGTGGCTTGTTTCCTAAAGTACCAAGAACAAAACTCTAAGTTTCCCTAGGTCTTGTAACTCAGCAAGGCTTGTGAATCAAAATAAGTTTGTGCCCAATCACATTCTACTTTAAAAGGTAAATATGGAAGAGAGAAAAATAGAAATATAAAAATCTCACCCACCCATCAGAATTCAACTTGTAATCTTTAGAAAATGCAAGTATTTGGATATCATTTTGATATCATTTTCCTTGAAATAAAAATGAAACAAATGAATTCGACAACTGTGTTACTGAAACATTACTATGAAAAATAAATTATTCATGAGCATAAAAAAAACATGAAGGTGCTAGTATTTTAATCACAGGTAATAATGCCTTCGTTTGCATTGATAAATCATTTGTGGAAGCCTTAATGTGTCAGCTTACTAGGTAAGAAAAGGAATCTTGTATAGCCATGCTAGTGTTTCTTCTTAGGAGAAAGATACAGATTTGTGGGCTCCAAAGTCCCAGAGGCTTCTGTATATTTGTAGCTGCCCGAGGGCATTTGCTTTTGCTTCTTTGGCAAAGCAGTAGCGTCCTTGGTTTTTCTCACCTACCTGTGACCATAAGAAATTATAAGAAGTTCTGTTGTCCATCTTCCTGAAAGACCCTCAGAATGAGGAGACTCTCACTCCAATCCTGAGGACACACACCACCCCACGCACACACGGGACTCATGTCTCCATGTAAAAGCAAGAGGTTTAAACCTATATTCAACAAAATTTGAAAATCTTCAGGAAATGGACAATTTCCTAGACAGATACCAGGTATCGAAGTTAAATCAGGAACAGATAAACCAGTTAAACAACCCCATAACTCCTAAGGAAATAGAAGCAGTCATTAAAGGTCTCCCAACCAAAAAGAGCCCAGGTCCAGACGGGTTTAGTGCAGAATTCTATCAAACCTTCATAGAAGACCTCATACCAATATTATCCAAACTATTCCACAAAATTGAAACAGATGGAGCCCTACCGAATTCCTTTTACGAAGCCACAATTACTCTTATACCTAAACCACACAAAGACCCAACAAAGAAAGAGAACTTCAGACCAATTTCACTTATGAATATCGACGCAAAAATACTCAATAAAATTCTGGCAAACCGAATTCAAGAGCACATCAAAACAATCATCCACCATGATCAAGTAGGCTTCATCCCAGGCATGCAGGGATGGTTTAATATACGGAAAACGATCAACGTGATCCATTATATAAACAAACTGAAAGAACAGAACCACATGATCATTTCATTAGATGCTGAGAAAGCATTTGACAAAATTCAACACCCCTTCATGATAAAAGTCCTGGAAAGAATAGGAATTCAAGGCCCATACCTAAACATAGTAAAAGCCATATACAGCAAACCAGTTGCTAACATTAAACTAAATGGAGAGAAAGTTGAAGCAATCCCACTAAAATCAGGGACTAGACAAGGCTGCCCACTCTCTCCCTACTTATTCAATATAGTTCTCGAAGTTCTAGCCAGAGCAATCAGACAACAAAAGGAGATCAAAGGGATACAGATCGGAAAAGAAGAGGTCAAAGTATCACTATTTGCAGATGACATGATAGTATATTTAAATGATCCCAAAAGTTCCACCAGATAACTACTAAAGCTGATAAACAACTTCAGCAAAGTGGCTGGGTATAAAATTAACTCAAATAAATCAGTTGCCTTCCTCTATACAAAAGAGAAACAAGCCGAGAAAGAAATTAGGGAAACGACACCCTTCATAATAGACCCAAATAATATAAAGTACCTCGGTGTGACTTTAACCAAGCAAGTAAAAGATCTGTACAATAAGAACTTCAAGACACTGAGGAAAGAAATTGAAGAAGACCTCAGAAGATGGAAAGATCTCCCATGCTCATGGATTGGCAGGATTAATATAGTAAAAATGGCCATTTTACCAAAAGCAATCTACAGATTCAATGCAATCCCCATCAAAATACCAATCCAATTCTTCAAAGAGTTAGACAGAACAATTTGCAAATTCATCTGGAATAACAAAAAACCCAGGATAGCTAAAGCTATCCTCAACAATAAAAGGACTTCAGGGGGAATCACTATCCCTGAACTCAAGCAGTATTACAGAGCAATAGTGATAAAAACTGCATGGTATTGGTACAGAGACAGACAGATAGACCAATGGAATAGAATTGAAGACCCAGAAATGAACACACACACCTATGGTCACTTGATTTTTGACAAAGGAGCCAAAACCATCCAATGGAAAAAAGATAGCATTTTCAGCAAATGGTGCTGGTTCAACTGGAAGGCAACATGTAGAAGAATGCAGATTGATCCATGCTTATAACCCTGTACAAAGCTTAAGTCCAAGTGGATCAAGGACCTCCACATCAAGCCAGACACACTCAAACTAATAGAAGAAAAACTAGGGAAGCATCTGGAACACATGGGCACTGGAAAAAATTTCCTGAACAAAACACCAATGGCTTATGCTCTAAGATCAAGAATCGACAAATGGGATCTCATAAAACTGCAAAGCTTCTGTAAGGCAAAGGACACTGTGGTTAGGACAAAACAGCAACCAACAGATTGGGAAAAGATCTTTACCAATCCTACAACAGATAGAGGCCTTATATCCAAAATATACAAAGAACTCAAGAAGTTAGACCGCAGGGAAACAAATAACCCTATTAAAAAATGGGGTTCAGAGCTAAACAAAGAATTCACAGCTGAGGAATGCCGAATGGCTGAGAAACACCTAAAGAAATGTTCAACATCTTTAGTCATAAGGGAAATGCAAATCAAAACAACCCTGAGATTTCACCTCACACCAGTGCGATTAGCTAAGATCAAAAACTCAGGTGACAGCAGATGCTGGCGAGGATGTGGAGAAAGAGGAACACTCCTCCATTGTTGGTGGGATTGTAGACTGGTAAAACCATTCTGGAAATCAGTCTGGAGGTTCCTCACAAAATTGGACATTGAACTGCCTGAGGATCCAGCTATACCTCTCTTGGGCATATACCCAAAAGATGCCTCAACATATAACAGAGACACGTGCTCCACTATGTTCATCGCAGCCTTATTTATAATAGCCAGGAAATGGAAAGAACCCAGATGCCCTTCAACAGAGGAATGGATACAGAAAATGTAGTACATCTACACAATGGAATATTACTCAGCTATCAAAAACAACGAGTTTATGAAATTCGTAGGCAAATGGTTGGAACTGGAAAATATCATCCTGAGTGAGCTAACCCAATCACAGAAAGACATACATGGTATGCACTCATTGATAAGTGGTTATTAGCCCAAATGCTTGAATTACCCTAGATGCCTAGAACAAATGAAACTCAAGACGGATGATCAAAATGTGAATGCTTCACTCCTTCTTTAAATGAGGAAAAAGAATACCCTTGGCAGGGAAGGGAGAGGCAAAGATTAAAACAGAGACTGAAGGAACACCCATTCAGAGCCTGCCCCACATGTTGCCCATACATATACAGCCACCCAATTAGACAAGATGGATGAAGCAAAGAAGTGCAGACCAACAGGAGCCGGATGTAGATCGCTCCTGAGAGACACAGCCAGAATACAGCAAATACAGAGGCGAATGCCAACAGCAAACCACTGAACTGAGAATAGGTCCCCTATTGAAGGAATCAGAGAAAGAACTGGAAGAGCTTGAAGGGGCTCGAGACCCCAAAAGTACAACAATGCCAAGCAACCAGAGCTTCCAGGGACTAAGCCACTACCTAAAGACTATACATGGACTGACCCTGGACTCTGACCCCATAGGTAGCAATGAATATCCTAGTAAGAGCACCAGTGGAAGGGGAAGCCCTGGGTCCTGCAAAGACTGAACCCCCAGTGAACTAGTCTATGGGGGGAGGGCGGCAATGGAGGGAGGGTTGGGAGGGGAACACCCATAAGGAAGGGGAGGGGGGAGGGGGATGTTTGCCCGGAAACCGGGAAATGGAATAACACTCGAAATGTATATAAGAAATGCTCAAGTTAAAAAAAAAAAAAAAGCAAGAGGTTTATTCGGGATACCAGTGCACTGGGGCTTGACAAGGTCCTCCCGCAGGAAGGATGTGAAGAGCCCTGAACATCAGGTATATACAGTGTATATAGTCACTACAAGGTCACACATCTTCATTAGCTTAGCTATTCCAGTACCAAGGACATCTGACTTGACAAATGTTTTCTGTCCGGTAGCACAATCTATACCATCTGTGCTTGTAGGTGGCTAGCTTCCTGGGAAGTAGGTATGAATGTACTCCCTGTGCTTTCTGGTCTATTGTCTAACTACTAGCTAAGCAGAGGCCAACTTATTTTTTTTTTTACTCTTAAAAAATGGCTGCACTGATGTCAAACATGGATCTTTCATTTCCTCTTCCCTCCATACTGCAAAAATCTCCTTGATCCTTCCCTAGTCTTCTTGATCGACTTCTCCCTCCACTCCTTCCTCTATGCTTCCTCTATTTTTCATACATTTCCCATTGACAACCACCAGCTGTGATGGTTGATGTGACATTTAAAATTAATGTAGAAGCTAAAGAATGGGTGAGTGGGATCTGGAGAGATGGCTCAGGAATTAAGAGATCCTATTTTCTTACAAAGACCTATGTTAGGTTCCTAGCTTCCATGTTGGTCGGCTTCAAAGTACTTTGCAAGCTCCAGAGGTTAGGAAGTCTCCTTCTGGACTCCATGAAAATCAACACACACACACACACACACACACACACACACACACACACACACACAAGCACACACACACACACACATACACACACACACAGTCTCTCTCTCTCTCTCTCTCTCTCTCTTTCCCTCTCCTCCCCCCCTCACTGTGCACACATACATGCACACATTCTTAGGCACTGAAACTTATGCACTCACAAAACTAAAACTTGTGGGGTTTTGTTGTTGTTATTGTTGTTGGTTTTGTCCTTTTTGTTTTTTTTTGTTTGTTTGTTTTTGTTTCTTTGTTTGTTTGTTTTTGTATTTTTAGTAGAGTTAGAAACATTGAGGAAGATAGCCTTGAGTACTCTGTACTTACTACAATAAACTGGATAGACAATGAGCTTAGCTCCTCCTGTCTCCCAAGGAGACTTTCCTTTATGAGTCATCATTGCCCTTATTCCTAATATATGTCTCAAATTTGTGGAAAGTTTCACCTTTATGCACAGTTCTTCATCTGTATATCATATGTCAAAATGTAATAGACTAAACTCTGGATACGATGGCTTCTAAAGTAGCCTCTGCCTATTCAAGGAAGCAGAATACTCCAGGGGTGTAAGGAAGAGATATAGTAGACTGAAACATATCCAGATACTAGGTACGGCAACTTGCCATACTGTTCTGCTGGCTCCACAGTACCTTCTGTATGGTTTAATATCTACTTTACTGTCTTGCATATGCTAAATCATAAACACTGACTGTTAGCTTACTCTACCTGAGCCCAAAGGAAACTGGTGATATTGGTATGATCAGAAAGAACATAGGAGCACGTCCAGTGTTTAGTGGGAGTCCCAAACCTGCGGATCCCTGCCCGCAGCAGCTCTCTGCTCCCAAAACCCATGGAAGAGAGACCTCACCGCCTGGTCAGGTGGGCACTCCTGAGACTGCAGATCAGAAGAAACCCCTAAAACTGACCACCCCTGCCCACATCCCTGGCCCAAGAGGAAACTGTATATGGCCTCTGGGTTCCCCTAGAGGAGGGCCAAGGAGCAGCAGGTCCGCTGAGTCTGAGACACCACTGGAACCTGAAGTGACAGACCAGATAAACAGTTCTCTGAACCCAAATCACCTGGGAGGGAGAGCTAAACCTTCAGAGAGGAAGACACACCTTGGAAACCAGAAGAGACTGCATGGTGCCCACATCTCTGACGCCAGAGTAAAACACCAAACGCCATCTGGAACCCTGGTGCACGGAAGCTCCCATAAAGGGCGGCCCAGATCTTCCTGGTTATTGCCGCGATGGTGAGCTCGTAAGCAACACCCCACGAGCAAACTTGAGCCTCAGAACCACAGGAAAGACAAACCTTCCTACTCTAAGCGACCTGCCTAGTGAACTCAGGACACAGGCCCACAGGAACAGCTGAAGACCTGTAAACAGGAAAAACTACACGCCCAAAAGCATAACACTCTGTTCACATAACTGGCTGACAGAAAACAGGAAAAAGGGTCTACAACACTCCTGACACACAGGCTTATAGGACAGTCTAGCCACTATCAGAAATAGAAGAACAAAGTAACACTAGAGATAATCTGATGGCGAGAGGCAAATGCAGGAATCCAAGCAACAGAAACCAAGACTACATGGCATCATCGGAGCCCAATTCTACCACCAAAGCAAACACTGAATATCCAAACACACCAGAAAAGCAAGATCTAGATTTAAAATCACATTTGATCAAGATGCTGGAGGACTTCAAGAAAGACATGAAGAACTCCCTTAGAGAAACACAGGAAAACATAAGAAACAAGTAGAAGCCTACAGAGAGGAATCAGAAAAATCCCTGAAAGAATTCCAGGAAAACACAATCAAACAGTTGAAGGGATTAAAAATGGAAATAGAAGCAATCAAGAAAGAACACAAGGAAACAACACTGGATATAGAAAAACAAAAAAAGAGACAAGGAGCCATATATACAAGCTTCACCAACAGAATACAAGAGATGGAAGAGAGAATCTCAGGAGCAGAAGATTCCATAGAAATCATTGACTCAAGTGTCAAAGATAATGTAAAGCAGAAAAAGCTACTGGTCCAAATTTACAGGAAATCCAGGACTCAATGAGAAGATCAAACATAGGGATAATAGGTATAGAAGAGAGTGAAGACTCCCAGCTCAAAGGACCAGTAAATATCTTCAACAAAATCATAGAAGAAAACTTCCCTAACCTAAAGAAAGAGATACCCATAGGCATACAAGGAGCCTACAGAACTCCAAATAGATTGGAACAGTAAAGAAACACCTCCTGTCACATTATAGTCAAAACACCAAATGCACAAAATAAAGAAAGAATATTAAAAGCAGTAAGGGAAAAAGGTCAAGTAACATATAAAGGCAGACCTATCAGAATCACACCAGACTTTTCGCCAGACACTATGAAAGCCAGAAGATCCAGGAGAGATGTCATACAGACCCTAAAAGAACACAACTGCCAGGCCAGGTTACTGTAGCCTGCAAAACTCTCAATTAACATAGATGGAGAAACTAAGATATTCCATGATAAATCCAAATTTACACAATGGCTATCTACAACTCCAGCACTACCAAGGATAATAAATGGTAAAGCCCAACATAAGGAGACAAGCTACACCCTAGAAGAAGCAAGAAACTAATCGTCTTGGCAACAAAACAAAGAGAAGAAAAGCACACAAACAAAACCTCATATCCAAATATGAATATAACAGGAAGCAATAATCACTATTCCTTAAAATCTCTCACCATCATTGGAATCATACCCAATAAAAAGACAGAGATTAACAAACTGGATACGCAACAAGGAACCTGCATTCTGCTGCCTACAGGAAACACACCTCAGAGACAAAGACAGACACTACCTCAGAGTGAAAGGCTGGAAAACAACTTTCCAAGCAAATGGTCTGAAGAAGCAAGCTGGAGTAGCCATTCTAATATCAAATAAAATCAATTTTCAACTAAAAGTCATCAAAAAAGATAAGGAAGGACACTTCATATGAACTTCAAGATGAACTCTCAATCCTAAATATCTATGCCCCAAATACAAGGGCACCTACATACGTAAAAGAAACCTTACTAAAGCTCAAAACACACATTGCACCTCACACAATAATAGTAGGAGATTTCAACACCCCACTCTCATCAACGGACAGATCATGGAAACAGAAATTAAACAGAGACGTAGACAGACTAAGAGAAGTCATGAGCCAAATGGATTTAACAGATATTTATAGAACATTCTATCCTAAAGCAAAAGGATATACCTTTTTCTCAGCTTCTCATGGATCTTTCTCCAAAATTGACCATATAATTGGTCAAAAAACAGGCCTCAACAGGTACAGAAAGATAGAAATAGTCCCATGGGTGCTATCAGACCATCACGGCCTAAGGCTGGTCTTCAATAACAATAAGGGAAGAAAGCCCACATAAAAGTGGAAGTTGAACAATGCTCTACTCAACAATAACCTGGTCAAGGAAGAAATAAAGAAAGAAATTAAAGACTTTTTAGAATTTAATGAAAATGAAGGTACAACATACCCAAACTTATGGGACACAATGGAAGCTGTGCTAAGAGGAAAACTCATAGCTCTGAGTGCCTGCAGAAAGAAACAAGAAAGAGCATATGTCACCAGCTTGACAGCACACCTAAAAGCTCTAGAAGAAAAAGAACCAAATACACCCAGGAGGAGTAGAAGGCAGGAAATAATCAAACTCAGAGGCGGAAATCAACCAAGTAGAAACAAAAAAGGACCATAGAAGGAACCAATAGAACGAAAATTTGGTTCTTTCAGAAAATCAACAAGATAGATAAACCCTTAGCCAGACTAACGAGAGGACACAGAGAGTGTGTCCAAATTAACAAAATCAGAAATGAAAAGGGACACATAACTACAGATTCAGAGGAAATTCAAAAAATCATCAGATCTTACTATAAAAGACTATATTCAACAAAACTTGAAAATCTGCAGGAAATGGACAATTTCCTAGACAGATACAAAGTACCGAAGTTAAATCAGGAACAGATAAACCAGTGAAACAACCCCACAACTCCTAAGGAAATAGAAGCAGTAATCAAAGGTCTCCGAAACAAAAAAAGCCCAGGAACAGATGGGTTTAGTGCAGAATTCTATCAGACCTCCATAGAAGACCTCATACCAATATTATCCAAACTATTCCACAAAATTGACACAGATGGAGCACTACCGAATTCGTTCTACGAAGCCACAATTACTCTTATACCTAAACCACACAAAGACCCAACAAAGTAAGAAAACTTCAGACCAAATTCCCTTATGAATATCGACACAAAAATACTCAATAAAATTCTGGCAAACCGTATCCAAGAGCACATCAAAACAATCATCCACCATGACCAAGCAGGCTTCATCCCAGGCATGCAGGAATGGTTTAATATACAGAAAACCATCAACATGATCCATTATATAAACAAACTGAAAGAACAAAACCACATGATCATTTCATTAGATGTTGAGAAAGCGTTTGACAAAATTCAACACCACTTCATGATAAAAGTCCTGGAAAGAATAGGAATTCAAGGCATATACCTAAACATAGTAAAAGCCATATACAGCAAACCAGTTGCTAACATTAAACTAAATGGAGAGAAACTTGAAGCAATCCCACTAAAATCAGGGTCTAGACAAGGTTGCCCACTCCCTCCCTACTTATATAGTTCTTGAAGTTCTAGTCAGAGCAATCAGACAACAAAAGGAGGTCAAGGGGATACAGATTGGAAGTCAATATATCACTATTTGCAGATGATATGATAGTATATTGATGTTATCCCAAAAGTTCCACCAGAGAACTACTAAAACTAATAGACAACTTCAGCAAAGTGGCTGGGTATAAAATTAACTGAAATAAATCAGTATCCTTCCTCTACACAAAAGAGCAACAAGCCGTGAAAGAAATTAGGGAAACGACACCCTTCATAATAGACACAAATAATATAAAGTACCTCGGTGTGACTTTAACCAAGCAAGTAAAGATCTGTACAATAAGAACTTTAAGACGCTGAAGAAAGAAATTGAAGAAGACCTCAGAAGATGGAAAGATCTCCCATACTCATGGATTGGCAGGATTAATATAGTAAAAATGGCCATTTACCAAAAGTGATCTACAGATTCAATGCAATCCCCATCAAAATAGCAATCCATTTCTTCAAAGAGTTAGACAGAACAATTTGCAAATTCATCTGGAATAACAAAAAACCCAGGATAGCTAAAACTATCCTCAACAATAAAAGGACTTCAAGGGCAATCACTATCCCTGAACTCAAGCAGTATTACAGAGCAATATTGATAAAAACTGCATGGTATTGGTACAGAGAAAGACATATAGACCATTGGAACAGAATTGAAGACCCAGAGATGAACCCACACACCTATGGGCACTTGATTTTTGATAAAGGAGCCAAAACCATCAAATGGAAAAAAGATAGCATTTTCAGCAAATGGTGCAGTTTCAACTTGAGGTCAACATGTAGAAGAATGCAGATCGATCCATGCTTATCACCCTGTACAAAGCTAAGTCCAAGTGGATCAAGGACCTCCATATCAAACCATATACACTCAAACAAATAGAAGAAAATCTAGGGCAGCATCTCGAACAAATGGGCAGTGGAAAAAATTTCTTGAACAAAACACCACTGGCTTATGCTCTAAGATCAAGAATCAACAAATGGGATCTCTTAAAACTGCAAAGCTTCTGTAAGGCAAAGGACACTGTGGTTAGGACAAAACGGCAACCAACAGATTGGGAAAAGATCTTTACCAATTCTACAACAGATAGAGGCCTTATATCCAAAATATACAAAGAACTCAAGAAGTTAGACCGCAGGGAGACAAATAACCCTATTGAAAAATGGAGTTCAGAGCTAAACAAAGAATTCACAGCCGAGGAATGCCGAATGGCTGAGAAACACCTAAAGAACTGTTCAACATCTTTAGTCATAAGGGAAATGCAAATCAAAACAACCCTGAGATTTCATGTCACACCCGTGAGAATGGCTAAGATCAATAACCCAGGGGACAGGAAATGCTGGGAAGGATGTGGAGAAAGAAGAACACTCCTCCATTGTTGGTGGGATTGCAGACTGGTACATCCATTCTGGAAATCAGTCTGGAGGTTCCTCAGAAAATTGGACATTGAACTGCCTGAGGATCCAGCTATACCTCACCCAAAAGATGCCCCAACATATAAAAAGGACACATGCTCCACTATGTTCATAGCAGCATTATTTATTATAGCCAGAAGCTGGAAAGAACCCGAATGCCCTTCAACAGAGGAATGGATACAGAAAATAGGGTACATCTATACAATGGAATATTACTCAGCTATTAAAAGCAATGACTTTATGACATTCGTAGGCAAATGGTTGGAAGTGGAAAATATCATCCTGAGTGAGGTAACCAAATCACAGAGAAACACACATGGTATGCACTCATTGATAAGTGGCTATTAGCCCATATTCTTGAATTGCCCTTGATGCACAGAACACATGAAACTCAAGACAGATGATCAAAATGTTAATGCTTCACTCCTTCTTTAAAAGGGTAACAAGAATACCCTTGGCAGGGAATAGAGAGGCAAAGATTAAAACAGAGACAGAAGGAACACCCATTCTGAGCCTGCCCCACTTGTGGCCCATACATATACAGCCACCTAATTAGACAAGATGGATGAAGCAAAGAAGTGCAGGCAGACAGGAACCACATGCAGATCTGTCCTGAGAGACAGCAAGAATACAGCAAATACAGAGGCGAATGCCAGAAGCAAACCACTGAACTGAGAACAGGACCCCCGTTAAAGTAATCAGAAAAAGAACTTGAAGAGCTTGAGGGGCTAGAGACCACATATGAACAACAAGGCCAAGCAACCAGAGCTTCCAGGGACTAAGCCACTACCTAAAGACTATACATGAACTGACCCTGGACTCTGACCTCATAGGTAGCATTGAATATCCTAGTAAGATCATCAGTATAAGGGGAAGCCCTGGGTCCTGCTAAGACTGAACGTGACTGTTAGGGGGAGGGCGGCAATGGGGGAAGGATGGGGAGGGGAACACCCAGAAAGATGGGAAGGGGGAGGGATTAGGGGGATGTTGGGCCAGAAACCGGGAAAGGGAATAACACTGGAAATGTAAATAAGAAATACTCAAGTTAAAAAATAAATAAATAAAAAAGAAAAAAAAGAAAGAAAGAACATAGGTGAGGCCTTTATTCATGACAGGAGAAACCTGGAGATACACAAAATGAGAATGAGGTTGAAGAGAGAGTCACCTCCTTGTGCTATCAGGAACAAGGTGTTGCTGAGAAATTGGACCAGTGATTAAGTACATTTCTCGCATCCAGGCATTACATAGCTCAATATTCTGGTCTGGTCATATGCCAAACAGAGAGAGAGAGAGTAGTGTCACGCAAGAAGTACTTTCTCAGGTCATGGCTGTTCGTGTGGGCATCTCTCCTAAAGAATGTCTAAAGGCTGCAGAGCACATCAAGTTAGTAAATATAATATAATAATAACAACAAGAACAACAACCACAATAAAAACAACAACAGCAGCAGCAGCAATATAGCTTCCGCAATCTTTGCCTACCTGAATACTACCCTGTGCATCTCTTTCTCCCTTGTTCTATGTCTGTACATTTGTGTGTGAATGCAAAGTTCCAACTTCTTACGAACTGCACTGTAGAGTCTCACGATCAATTAACATTCCACTTCCTACATACTCAAGCATCTCCCAAGATGTCTTGAAGTTGGAGAAGACAGAGGAAATCACTCCCTTTAGGATCCTGTGACTCTCCTCTTCCTTCCTCAACTTGGAAATCGTCAATACCTCCATTATCATTACCATACAGTTAGTTACTGCTGTACTATTCTCAGATCAGGATTCTGCCATCTATTAATAACTTTTTTATGTAAGTGAGTGAAGGGAACTATACTCAAGTCCTCTGCAAGAACATCAAGTATTCATAACTGTTCAGCCGTATATCCAGGCCTTATTGAAGGCTATGAGTCTTAAAGGAAAGTTTCATCTGTATTTGTGTTATTTTCTGTCTGTTGTTTTCCAGCCCACCTCTCAGCTCTATCGTGTCTTGAAGTCTTTTCTTCAAACAAACCTCATTCCCAAAAGTATATAATCTTTCCTTTCCACAAACTCCATTATCACATTTAATAGTCACCAATATTATGTTTTCAACTCCTATGTGCTGAAATCTTAAGTATTTTTGAATAAGATTGTTACATGACCATTTTCTTAGAAAATCTGACTTTTCCAAGACAAGTGAAGGCATAGTTAGAAGGTAAAGAAAAAGCCAAATACATAAAAGAAAACTAAAAGACTGAGAACCACCAAAAAGAATCTATTCATGATCTCCCAGACTAAACTGACTGTAAAAAATACTTGCAGGTACTGAAGTCATGATTATATTATTCTGGCTGACAGGTCTGTCTCTAACTTCAAGCTCATGACAGACACTGAGGCTAATGTTCTTTGGGACAAGAGAGTTATCAGAAGAGTTGCTAATACTATATTTATACACACAGTTGATGGATGGAAGGAAAGATGTTCTAACACCTATTTACACAAACTTTACAAAACACACAAAATTGAAGGATGGGAGAAAACATATTTTAGCCCATTCTTTATTCTTTCTTCCAAAGAGTATTCATCCCAGCAAAATCTTTAAGCAGTATAAAAGTAAAATTAGTGATTAGTTTAGTTTTCTTCAAATGAATGATAATTAAAAAGACAGCATGTTCTTCAATACCTTTACAAGAATAGCATTGTACAGTATAGGCAAAGTAAACAAATTATCCCAAAAACCCATGTACGTTTCTAAATAACTAACTTGGTTTGGATTAACAAAGTAGAAACAAGCAAGATCGTTTACTGAGCCTGTTTCTCTTAACTGGCAGGCACAAATGTATGGTTATAAAGAAAGAAGTTATTACTTGATCATTTATCATTAAAAATAATCTTGTGAGAAACTGAGAATCACAAATCTAAACTTTTATACAAAAGTGAGCCATATGTATCTTAAATTATCAAAATTCATTACTAATCATAAATACTTAAAACTTTTATTACAAAGCTGAGGGCAAAAAAAAGGGTATAATGGGAAACGGCGGCACAGATCTTCCTGGTTGCTGCTGCCACGGAGAGCTCATGGGCAGCACCCCGCAAGCGAACTTGAGCCTCGGGACCACAGGTAAGTCCAACTTTTCTGCTGCAAGAGACCTGCCTGGTGAACTCGGGACACACAGAGGCAGAATTCCTCTAGGACTGGGCACATCCTGTGTTTACCGGGAGTCCCAAACCCACGGATCCTGGCCCGCAGCAGCTCTCTGCTCCCAAACCCCGTGGCAGAGAGACCTCACCGCCTGGTTAGGTGGGCACACCTGAGGCTGCAGATCAGAAGAGACCACCAACACTGCCCACCCCTGCCCACATCCCTGGCCCAAGCGGAAACTGTATATGGCCTCTGGGTTCCTGTAGAGGAGGGCCCAAGAGCAGCAGGACCGCTGCATCTGAGACACCGCCAGAACCTGAAGGGATCTACCAGATAA
Organism: Rattus norvegicus; assembly: GCF_021556685.1. Lineage (NCBI taxonomy): Eukaryota > Metazoa > Chordata > Mammalia > Rodentia > Muridae > Rattus > Rattus norvegicus. The sequence continues at coordinate 3,447,275 of NC_141538.1, read as the reverse complement.
ACAGTTCTCTGCACCCAAATCCCGTGGGAGGGAGAGCTAAACCTTCAGAGAGGCAGAAAAGCCTGGGAAACCAGAAGCGACTACACTCTGCACACATCTCTGACACGAGAGGAAAACACCAAACGCCATCTTGAACCCTGGTGCACAGAAGCTCCCGGAAAGGGCAGCGCAGATCTTCCTAGCTGCTGCCGCCACGGAGAGCTTGTGGGCAGCACCCCGCGAGCAAACTTGAGCCTCGGGACCACAGGTAAGACCAACTTTTCTGATATAAGTGACCTGCCTGGTGAACTCAAGACACAGGCCCAGAGGAACAGCTGAAGACCTGTAGAGAGGAAAAACTACATGCCCGAAAGCAGAACACTCTGTCCTCATAACAGGCTGAAAGAAAACAGGAAAACAGGTCTACAGCACTCCTGACACACAGGCTTATAGGACAGTCTAGCCACTGTCAGAAATAGCAGAACAAAGTAACACTAGAGATAATCTGATGGCGAGAGGCAAGCACAGGAACCCAAGCAACAGAAACCAATACTGCATGTCATCATCAGAGCCCAATTCTCCCACCAAAACAAACATGGAATATCCAAACACACCAGAAAAGCAAGATCTAGTTTCAAAATCCTATTTGATCATGATGCTGGAGGACTTCAAGAAAGACGTGAAGAACTCCCTTAGAGAAACACAGGAAAACATTAACAAACAAGTAGAAGCCTACAGTAAGGAATCGCAAAAATCCCTGAAAGAATTCCAGGAAAACACAATCAAACAGTTGAAGGAATTAAAAATGGAAATAGAAGCAATCAAGAAAGAACACATGGAAACAACCCTGGATATAGAAAAACAAAAGAAGAGACAAGGAGCTGTAGATACAAGCTTCACCAACAGAATACAAGAGATGGAAGAGAGAATCTCAGGAGCAGAAGATTCCATAGAAATCATTGACTCAAGTGTCAAAGATAATGTAAAGCAGAAAAAGCTACTGGTCCAAAATATACAGGAAATCCAGGACTCAATGAGAAAATCAAACATAGGGATAATAGGTATAGAAGAGAGTGAAGACTCCCAGCTCAAAGGACCAGTAAATATCTTCAACAAAATCATAGAAGAAAACTTCCCTAACCTAAAGAAAGAGATACCCATAGGCATACAAGAAGCCTACAGAACTCCAAATAGATTGGAACAGAAAAGAAACACCTGCTGTCACATAATAGTCAAAACACCAAACGCACAAAATAAAGAAAGAATATTAAAAGCAGTAAGGGAAAAAGGTCAAGTAACATATAAAGGCAGACCTATCAGAATCACACCAGACTTCTCGCCAGAAACTATGAAGGCCAGAAGATCCTGGACTGATGTCATACAGACCCTAAGAGAACACAACTGCCATCCCAGGTTACTGTATCCTGCAAAACTCTCAATTAACATAAATGGGGAAACCAAAATATTCCATGAAAAAACCAATTTACACAAATCTTCCTACAAATCCAGCACTACAAAGGATAATAAATGGTAAAGCCCAACATAAGGAGACAAGCTACACCCTAGAAGAAGCAAGAAACCAATCGTCTTGGCAACAAAACAAAGAAAAGAAAAGCACACACCCATAACCTCACATCCAAATATGAATATAACAGGAAGAAATAATCAAAATTCCTTAATATCTCTCAACATCAATGGCCTCAACTCCCCAATAAAAAGACATAGATTGACAAACTGGATACACAACGAGGACCCTGCATTCTGCTGCCTACAGGAAACACACCTCAGAGACAAAGACAGACACTACCTCAGAGTGAAAGGCTGGAAAACAACTTTCCAAGCAAATGGTCTGAAGAAGCAAGCTGGAGTAGCCATTCTAATATCAAATAAAATCAATTTTCAACTAAATGTCATCAAAAAAGATAAGGAAGGACACTTCATATACATCAAAGGAAAAATCCACCAAGATGAACTCTCAATCCTAAATATCTATGCCCCAAATACAAGGGCACCTACATACGTAAAAGAAACCTTACTAAAGCTCAAAACACACATTGCACCTCACACAATAATAGTAAGAGATTTCAACACCCCATGCTCATCAATGGACAGATCATGGAAACAGAAATTAAACAGAGACGTAGACAGACTAAGAGAAGTCATGAGCCAATTGGACTTAACAGATATTTACAGAACATTCTATCCTAAAGCAAAAGGATATACCTTCTTCTCAGCTCCTCATGGTACTTTCTCTAAAATTGACCATATAATTGGTCAAAAAACGGGCCTCAACAGGTACAGAAAGATAGAAATAGTCCCATGGGTGCTATCAGACCATAACGGCTTAAAACTGGTCGTCAATAAAAATAAGGAAGAATGCCCACATATACTTGGAAATTGAGCAATCCTCTACTCAATGATAACCTGCTCATGGAAGAAATAAAGAAAGAAATTAAAGACTTTTTAGAATTTAATGAAAATGAAGGTACAACATACCCAAACTTATGGGAAACAATGAAAGCTGTGCTAAGAGGAAAACTCATAGCGCTGAGTGCCTGCAGAAAGAAACAGGAAAGAGCATATGTCAGCAGCTTGACAGCACACCTAAAAGCTCTAGAACAAAAAGAAGCAAATACACCCAGGAGGAGTAGAAGATAGGAAATAATCAAACTCAGAGCTGAAGTCAACCAAATAGAAAAAAATAAAAGGACTATAGAAAGAATCAACAGAACCAAAAGTTAGTTCTTTGAGAAAATCAACAAGATAGATAAACCCTTAGCCAGACTAACGAGAGGACACAGAGAGTGTGTCCAAATTAACAAAATCAGAAATGAAAAGGGACACATAACTACAGATTCAGAGGAAATTCAAAAAATCATCAGATCTTACTAAAAAAGCCTATATTCAACAAAACTTGAAAATCTGCAGGAAATGGACAATTTCCTAGACAGATACCAGGTATCGAAGTTAAATCAGGAACAGATAAACCAGTTAAACAACCCCATAATTCCTAAGGAAATAGAAGCAGTCACTAAAGGTCTCTGAAACAAAAAAAGCCCAGGTCCAGACGGGTTTAGTGCAGGATTGTATCAGACCTTCATAGAAGACCTCATACCAATATTATCCAAACTATTCCACAAAATTGAAACAGATGGAGCACTACCGAATTCCTTCTATGAAGCCACAATTACTCTTATACCTAAACCACACAAAGACACAACAAAGAAAGAGAACTTCAGACCAATTTCCCTTATGAATATCGACGCAAAAATACTCAATAAAATTCTGGCAAACCGAATTCAAGAGCACATCAAAACAATCATCCACCATGATCAAGTAGGCTTCATCCCAGGCATGCAGGGATGGTTTAATATACGGAAAACCATCAATGTGATCCATTATATAAACAAACTGAAAGAACAGAACCACATGACCATTTCATTAGATGCTGAGAAAGCATTTGACAAAATTCAACACCCCTTCATGATAAAAGTCCTGGAAAGAATAGGAATTCAAGGCCCATACCTAAACATAGTAAAAGCCATATACAGCAAACCAGTTGCTAACATTAAACTAAATGGAGAGAAACTTGAAGCAATCCCACTAAAATCAGGGACTAGACAAGGCTGCCCACTCTCTCCCTACTTATTCAATATAGTTCTTGAAGTTCAAGCCCGAGCAATCAGACAACAAAAGGAGGTCAAGGGGATACAGATTAGAAAAGATGTCAAAATATCACTATTTGCAGATGATATGATAGTATATTTATGTAATCCCACAAGTTCCACCAGAGAACTACTAAAGCTGATACACACCTTCAGCAAAGTGGCTGGGTATAAAATTAACTCAAATAAATCAGTAGCCTTCCTCTACACAAAAGAGAAACAAGCCGAGAAAGAAATTAGGGAAACTACACCCTTCATAATAGACCCAAATAATATAAAGTACTTCGGTGTGACTTTAAACAAGCAAGTAAAAGAATTGTACAATAAGTTTTTCAAGACACTGAAGAAAGAAATTGAAGAAGACCTCAGAAGATGGAAAGATCTCCCATGCTCATGGTTTGGCAGGATTAATATAGTAAAAATGGCCATTTACCAAAAGCGATCCTCAGATTCAACGCAATCCCCATCAAAATACCAATCCATTCTTCAAAGAGTTAGACAGAACAATTTACAAATTCATCTGGAATAACAAAAATCCCAGGATAGCTAAAACTATCCTCAACAATAAAAGGACTTCAGGGGGAATCACTATCCCTGAACTCAAGCAGTATTACAGAGCAATAGTGATAAAAACTGCATGGTATTTGTACAGAGAGAGACAGATAGACCAATGGAATAGAATTGAAGACCCAGAAATGAACCCACACACCTATGGTCACTTGATTTTTGACAAAGGAGCCAAAACAATCCAATTGAAAAAAGATAGCATTTTCAGCAAATGGTGCTGGTTCAACTGGAGGTCAACGTGTAGAAGAATGCAGATCGATCCATGTTTATCACCCTGTACAGAGCTAAGTCCAAGTGGATCAAGGACCTCCACATCAAACCAGATACACTCAAACTAATAGACGAAAAACTAGGGAAGCATCTGGAACACATGAGCACTGGAAATAATTTCCTGTACAAAACACCAATGGCTTATGCTCTAAGATCAAGGATCAACAAATGGGATCTCATAAAACTGCAAAGTTCTGTAAGGCAAAGGACACTGTGGTTAGGACAAAACGGCAACCAACAGATTGGGAAAAGATCTTTACCAATCCTACAACAGATAGAGGCCTTATATCCAAAATATACAAAGAACTCAAGAAGTTAGACCGCAGGGAAACAAATAACCCTATTAAAAATGGGGTTCAGAGCTAAACAAAGAATTCACAGCTGAGGAATGCCGAATGGCTGAGAAACACCTAAAGAAATGTTCAACATCTTTAGTCATAAGGGAAATGCAAATCAAAACAACCCTGAGATTTCACCTCACACCAGTGAGAATGGCTAAGATCAAAAACTCAGGTGACAGCAGTTGCTGGCGAGGATGCGGAGAAAGAGGAACACTCCTCCATTGTTGGTGGGATTGCAGACTGGTACAACCATTCTGGAAATCAGTCTGGAGGTTCCTCAGAAAATTGGACATTGAACTGCCTGAGGATCCAGCTATACCTCTCTTGGGCATATACCCAAAGATGCCCCAACATATAAAAAAGACACGTGCTTCACTATGTTCATCGCAGCCTTATTTATAAAAGCCAGAAGCTGGAAAGAACCCAGATGCCCTTCAACAGAGGAATGGATACCGAAAATGTGGAACATCTACACAATGGAATACTACTCAGCTATCAAAAACATTGACTTTATGAAATTCATCGGCAAATGGTTGGAACTGGAAAATATCATCTTGAGTGACCTAACCCAATCACCGAAAGACACACATGGTATGCACTCATTGATAAGTGGCTATTAGCCCAAATGCTTGAATTACCCTAGAACAACTGAAACTCAAGACGGATGATCAAAACGTGAATGCTTCACTCCTTCTTTAAAAGGGGAACAAGAATACCCTTGGCAGGGAATAGAGAGGCAAAGATTAAAACAGAGACAGAAGGAACACCCATTCAGAGCCTGGCCCACATGTGGCCCATACATATACAGCCACCCAATTAGACAAGATGGATGAAGCAAAGAAGTGCAGGCCGACAGGAGCCGGATGTAGATAGCTCCTGAGAGACACAGCCAGAATACAGCAAAGACAGAGGCGAATGCCAGCAGCAAACCACTGAATGAGAATAGGACCCCCGTTGAAGGAATCAGGGAAAGAACTGGAAGAGCTTGAAGGGGCTCGAGACCCCATATGTACAACAATGCAAAGCAACCAGTGCTTCCAGTGACTAAGCCACTACCTAAAGAATATACATGGACTGACCTTGGACTCTGACCTCATAGGAAGCAATGAATATCCTAGTAAGAGCACCAGTGGAAGGGGAAGCCCTGGGTCCTGCTAAGACTGAACCCCCAGTGAACTAGACTGTTGGGGGGAGGGCAGCAATGGGGGGAGGGTGGGGAGGGGAACACCCTTAAGGGGAGGGAGGAGGGTGATTTTTGCCAGGAAACAGGGAAAGGGAATAACACTCAAAATGTATATAAGAAATACTCAAGTTATTAAAAAAAAGGGGGGGGGTATAACAAATAAACTATCACCAGTTCAAACTCTGGGAAAATTCTCTCAGCTAGTGTTACCATTGTTCTTGTTTCCTGATCATGAAAGGTTCCCATCTAAACTAATAAATGTGTACCTTTCTGAACTGCAAAATGTTCCTTAAGGTTTTTTTTCTTTAGAGCCAGTAGTAAAAATATCTCAACCTAGCTTCTCTAACAACTTCTTTTTTTCCCAAATGTTTTCTAAGAGTGCTGGTCATTGCTGACAATCTATACCTCTAAGTTCTTCTCTAAGGGAATGATTGAAAAATTAATCTGCTCCAACAACAATGCCTGAAAGAAATCAAACTTTATTATTGTGAGTGCCAGAAATACTGCTCAGTAAGGGACTGTAAACTTTCTTAGAATTTACATATGATTCCAGATTAGGAGGTATGTAAGGGAAGCAAACAGAACTGAACTCCTTAACAGACTGATGTTGTCAGAACACATAGTCCATGGAGTTGTACCATACCAAAGCTCTATAATATATTTGAAGTACCCTGTGGGCTGCATTCCTTGAGTTCTCTTTCCTCCTGCATGACTCTCACAGGAAAATCCATTGAGTTATCAACAATTACCTTTACAGTGTGGGAAGGTGAGTTGTGTTTACTGTTCAAATTTTTGGTTTTCTGTATTTTAAAAAGGTTATTAAATACACATGACTTGTTTACTTTTTTGTCATTTCATTTGTCTTTGAGACAGGGTCTCACATCTTGCCCTTGAACTCAGTGAATAGCTGAGAATGACCTTGAGTCCTGATCCTCCTCTTCCCAGATGTTAGGAACACAGACATATTCTACCAAAGCCACTTAAAAATTTTAACCCCTTTTCCCCCCAAGTGTTGTTACTGCACTTAGAGGTTTTTTCATGATAGGCAAACACATTACCACTGTGTGTGTGTGTGTGTGTGTGTGTGTGTGTGTTTGTGTGTGTGTATGGTTTCAGTTATGAAAGAAGTACATTAATTGAAAAACATCATTCTCCCAAATTTACAATTGTCTTAGACAATGTTCTATTGCTGCAAAGAGATGCCATGCCCATAGCAACTCTTACAAAGAAAAACATTTAATTAGGGCTGTATTATAGTTTCAGGGGTTTAATCTTTTATGCTGATGACAGAAATCATGGTGCTGCATAGGCAAATATGGTGCTGGAGAAGGAGTTGAGAGTTCTACATGCAGAATCATAGGGTACAGAAAGAAAGGGAGAACTACTGGCCGTAGTTTAAGCATCTGAAATCCCAAATCCCATCTACAATCACACACTCTCTCCAGCAAGGCCATATCTCCTGTAATAAGGTTATACCCACTAATGCCTGTTGTGTAGTACTCCTCAAAAATGACCAAACTTTCAAACCTAGGAACCTACAGAAGCCATTAATATTGCAAACACCAAACCAATATACACAGTTTGTATCATGCTAAATAGTGTCTTTTTAAACAAAAAGTTAACTCTAGAATACAGGCTAGAGAGACGGTTTGGTAGTTAAAAATAATCTGATGGTTTTGCAGATGACACGAGCTTGGTTCCAACCACTCCAAGACAGGACTGTTCACAAGTGTAACTCCAGCTACAGGGAATCCAAAACTTTTTCTAGTCTTCCCATCAAACATACACACACAGGCATGCACACACACACACACACACACACACACACACACACACACAAATGAAGTTATGTGTTCAAGCACAGTAATAATAAAAGACAAAGATGTTCTAAGTCCATAAAAACTGAAAAACTTGTATATGAATGCACAAAAGCAGAAAGACTAGTTAAAAGACAATAACATACAATATGGAGTATGGCTGAATTCTTAAAGTATGATTGTATGAGATCCTGAAATTCAATTGTAAGAACACATGTGACAATGTGTGGTATGGTTACATTGCTTTGTAATCCAAGAACTTGGAAGGAGACGAAAGGAAGATCCCTGAGGCTTGCTGACCACTCTATCCTAATTATTGAGTTCCATACCAATGAAAGACATTATCTCTCTCTTTTTTTCCTTTTATTTTCTCTTGGCTATGCACACATATACATGAGCATGAACATATTTTAAGAAGAAAAGTTGTGGCTCTCAGAGTAGGACCCCAGAGCCTGTATGTTGTGCCAGTTTCTAAAAAACTCTATTTAAAGATGTATGTAATGCATGCCCTTCCAAATACATCTTGACTTGTATGAATGAAGAAGGTAAAATGTGCACCAGGAAGAAAGATCATGTCTCAGTGGCATTCATTATTGACACTCCATGAAATTCCTGCCTGTTACTCTGTGGCTGTCCGTATGTTTGTGTGTTTGTGTGTGTGTGTGTGTGTGTGTGTGTGTGTGTGTGTCTGTTTTGTGCACTAACATGTATTTGTGTAAATGGATGAGGAGTACACATGCATGTGGAAAACAAAGGTTAAAATCAGGTCTCCTTCCATATCTCTTTGTCTTGTTTTTTAAGTCTTTCAGTGAACCTGTTATCATCTAGGCACTTTCAAAGAGCTCTAGGTAGCCTCAAGAAAGCTCTGCCTTGAGTACTAATGGATGTGAATTTCATCAATTTGAAAATCTCCCTGGTGTTTCTCATGCAGGCAGTATTTGAGTCCCACTGCTACTGAACAGCAGAAGGTCTACACCTTTCAGATAAAATCATAGAATTTGCTCACTATTGTGCCCAAGCCTGGCTGCTCACTCTAGCTGTACATCAGGTCCTCAGTCTTGGCTAGCAGTAAGCTGGCCAGAGTGCAAGTATTAAATCCTCCAAACAGTAGACAAAGCTGCCAGTGTGGCCAGATCATAAAAGCATACACAATCACCTCCAAGTGAATTCAAAATCTTAAGAATAGGAAATGTAAATCCTGGAAACTTTGACACTCATTTTTCTTTCTTTTTTTTCATTTTTGTTCTTTAGAATCTGTTTGTTACCATATTTTCCTTTTCTAAATGCACTCAGTCCTGGGAAAATAGAAAAGGGGGCACCCAGAAAATCAGTAAAGCTCCTTAGACTCAGACTTTCTCTTATTCAGAAATCCAAAGCAACTTGTGTTTAATTGCTGCTTCCAAAGAACTCATTGGGCATTTTCAGTTGCTCAGGTCATACTGTCATGAGGAGCACAGTATGAAGAATAATAGCAAAAATTTTCCTGTAGGACTAAAGAGTGCTCAGTCAGTAAATTGCTTGCAACACAAGCACAGGGACCTGATTACAAACATGAGAAGTCACACAAAATTCATATATAAGAGTCACACATGCTTCTATGCCCAGGACTGCTGGGATAGGCGTGAGGATCCCTTGGTCTCATTGGCTAACCATCCTAGCTTGGAGCTCTCTTGTCAAGGTCAAATCAAGTGAGAGACACTATTGCAAAAACAATGTGGATGGTGTCTGAACAGCGACACATGAGTTTGATGTCTGACCTACATAACTATTCATGTTCAAAAACACACACACACACACAAACACACACACACACACACACATACACACACACACAGAGAGAGAGAGAGAGAGAGAGAGAAATATACAAAAAAATTCACACAATTTTTTCTTTAAATACATAGAAACAAATGCAAGAAAAAAGAAAATTGGAAAAAAGGTCCCGAAGGATAGAAAAATTGTTATGACTTATGCTAATTATTTTCAAATGCTACCAAAACTTGTAAATATGACAGTGATAATGCATTTTCTAATGAAATCAATCTTACTGACAAACCATTGTGAAGACCTACTGACTTGTCGCCAAATTGTTCTCTGACAACTGGCTCATTCCTATTCATCACTGTCCTCCTTCCTTTTTATTAAGCCCAAATCCTTTCTTTCAATCTCAAGACCTAGCTGTGGTTCCTATATACCTCCCTGCTGAATTTTCTCAAAAACTTCAATGCTCTTCTCCATGAGTTTGTGTCTCTGAATCAACTCCTGTTTAGTTTGCCCCAGTGCTGCTGCACTAATGCCATGCCCCTGCTATCTTCTTCAGGTTTCATCAACTAGCTCTTTTGTGTCTTTCACAGCTTGGACCCGGTCAGTAAGTATTGAATGAAGCAGGGAAAATTCGGAGTAATATCTTTTGAAAGCCATTCTAATCATTTGTGAACTCAGTGCATCTGCACTTCAACATAGTGAAAAAAGGAGCTCTGGCATTTTAGGGAAGCAGGTCCTACAGAGTGAACATAAAGAAACTATATTCCAAAGGTACTGGCTATATGGAGAGACAGTGGATAACAGCTACCTCTGCACAGGTTCCCCTGGGACCTAAAAATGCTTCATCCCACAATCCTCAAACCTGTCTCATACCAACAAGGAGCGGAGGGACTCAGACAAGTGGAAGCACCAGATTGATCTGTGACTGCTTATGAAGGCCACATGGATAAGGGCAGAGAGATCCCTGCTAGGCATAAACACAAATGATAGCTGGGTGGTGTTGGTTGTTCTTTTAGCAGAAAATAGACTTGTTCGGAAGATTTACCTACTCAAACCATGCCTGGAACCTGGGCAGTATTTTGGTTGCATTCCTGTAGCTGCAGTCCCTGACTGACTCCCTGAGTATGTGAGTGCAGAAAGGCCTGTACAGCAGTACAATCTCTGTTCCTTGTCATGGATAATTTAGGACGAGCAGCTAAAGTCTCCCACTGCTTTGACTTCCTGCACCATGGTTGGCTATAATTTCAAATATGAGCAAAAATATACCCTGTGTGCTTTAAGTTGCTTTTGTCAGGATATTTTATCACAGGTGCAAGGAAAGAAGTTCAGAAATCACTACAAGATGAAGTAGGATATGGAGGAGAAGTGGTGGAAAACCTTGGGAAGAAATTACAACCTAGATTGAGAGATTCCTACAGGGGAGAATTTGCATGCCAATCAAAGCCAGATACCACGCAGAGTGAGAAGAGTAAAAAGATGAGTGATACCACAGCTGAAGTTGAAGAAGCACAAAAGAGTGAAACTCTCACTTTAACATTGTAATTATGGGAGCCTTTCAATCATTTGAAATTATATTTAAACCCCAGCACCCACGTGAAAAGAAGAGCATGGTGACAAGCATCTGTATCCCAAGCTCTGGAAATGTAGCAAAGGAGTATCCCTGGGGCTTACCGGCTACAAATGTCAGTGGGATCCAGATTGAGTAAGAGATCTGTCTCAGAAAATAAGGTGTAGAGTACCATAAACTTGGCATAAACTCTGGCCCTAATCCATCCACACACAAATGTGTGCATACTCATACTTCTTCAATTATATATATACACATATACATACACACATGCACACACACACACACACACACACACACACACACACACACACTCATGCATTCTGAGTCTTCCTTGAAAGAGGGAAGACTAATGTCTCACAGATTTCACAGGGAAGGGTTTCTGTGCTAGAGGTCAGGGGTGGGTTTTCCCATCGGGAAGTCTAAAGTTGAGGCTAAGCTGAAACATGACAAAATTAAATGGATTAAAAAAATAAAGCAGCAGAGCAGGCTATTTAAAGGGGAAGCTACAAAATACATCAGCAGGAATTCTTTGCAGTGATCAAACTATGCTTGTTTACAAGAAGATGCTTAATAAAGCACTTCAAATAGAAGCTGTGGACTGGAGTAAATTAGCCGAATACCGATCCCAAGAAGAATTCTACAAAACACAAATTTGTAAATGCTAATTCATTGAATAACCAATTTACCTAAAACTCGCAAAAGACTCCTATAAAACTATTTCTCACTGTTTACCTTTATAGCAATGGTAAAAATCTAGAGTGGCCTTGTCCCAAAGCTTGCATACATGAGCACTTTTTTTTAATACTTACAGATGTGGTTTGATGTCTATATAGTGATGATATGTATTCTGGCAGATGGTATATTTCCATTGTCTCCACTGCCTATTCTCTACCTCCAAAACCGAGATGGGGTTAAAAGAAACATTAATCAGGGGCTGGTGGCTCATGCCTGAAATTGCAGCACTTGCGAGGGTCATTTTCTCTTCTTTGCACAGAAGTTTCAGGTGAGTCACAAAATCAGACTGCCTTTCACCTTGGCTGTCTGAGGTCAGTATTTCATTAACTAATAGCAAATCACTCTTATTAGAACCTGCTCGAATACAATAGATACGGAAATAGTCTTATTCATAGGAAATAGTGTTGGCATAGGAAAAAGTAGCCTTCGCATAGGAAGTAATATTAACAATAAATGGAACCTTGCAGAACAAAATAAAACTTCTGAATGGCAAAGAACACTGTCATTAGGACAACATGGCATCCTACAGAAAGGAATAAAATTTACCAACTACATATCTGATATATTGGGAATATTTGAAATATCTAAAGATCTAAAAAAAAATTCCCTGACATCAAGAAACCTAACAACACAATTGAAATTAGGGTACAAATTAAACAAAGAGTTATCAAAGATGAAATGAAAATGGCTAAGAAACACACAAATGTTCAATATCCTTAATCATTAGGAAAATGAAAATGAAAGCTACTTGGAGATTTCATCTTACATCAGTCAGAATCGCCAAGATCAATGAAAGGATGTGAACTAAGAGAACGTGCTTTCATTGTGGTTAAGCCTGAAACTTATACAGTCACTATGGAAATCAGTGTGATGGTTCCTCAGGAAGCTGGACATTTACCTCAAGATCCAGCTATAATATTCTTGTACATATATGCAAAGAATCTTTTACTTTCTACAAACACATATGCTCAATCATTTTCATAACTGCTCCACTCATAAAAAATGTGATACATTTAAGTATTAGAGTATTACTGGATCATTTTTAAAAAATAAGATTATTAAATTCTCAGGTAAAGGAATGATGATAGAAAGTAATTTATATGGGTGAGGTAACCCAGATCCCAAAAGACAAATGTAGTATGTATTTACATATATAAGAATGTTAGCTTTTAAATCTTTGATAAAGGTATACTCCATATAATGGCCAGAAGTTAGGTTCAGAGTAAGTTACTGGAGGGGAGAAAGTGATATGGGTCTCCCTAGGAAGGAAGAATAAAATAGATATTTATGGATGGACTATAGGCAAATATCAAACAGGAGGGAAGAGAAGAACAAAGACAGAAACACTGGGAAAGACAAGTAAGACTAAAGGCCATTTGAGGTGACATGGAAACTTGCTATAATAGAAACTTGCAACATTTCTAGAGGTAAATGGAATTATAAAATAGCTGGGAAGACAGAACACCAACAAGACATCTCTCCTCACCATATGAAACCTTCCAGTACAGAAATGGGTTGCATCAATTAACATAATTAAGAGAGTTCCCCACAAACATGCCCAGAGGCCAACCTAATATTGGCAAACCCTATCTGAAACTCTCTTTCTAGCTGATCCTAGGTTCTGTCAAGTTCATAATTAAAGCTACCCATCCCAAGCCAGAAAGAAGCCAACATGGCCAGAACGGGATCAGGAGCAAGTAGATATGTGGACTAAATTAAGTATCCAAAAATATTGTATATAAGTGTGGTTGTCTCAATATACTTGGCACAGAAAGTGACATCATTAGTAGGTAGGACCTTGCTGGAGAAACTAGGAATGAGATTTGATACCCTCCTCCTAGCTGTCTGAAAATAGTCAGATCCTGGCTTCCCTTTGATGAAATGTAGAATTCAGCTTCTCTAGCATCACTCCTGTCTCGACAGTGCCATGTTCCTGCCTTGATGATAATGAACTGTGGAGCTGAATTTGCATACCAACTCTAATTCAATATTGTCCTTTATAAGAGTTGTCTTGGTTATAGTGTCTCTTCACAGTAACAGACAATCTAAGACTATTCATTTGAAATTTTCAGGGAAAAATGTATTTAAAACAAAGATCAGACCACACAGAAGTTAATGCCTGTGAGTTTTTTCCTCAGAATTTTGGAGAACAAAAGTACAAGGAGAGCAGAAATAAATGGTAGACAAAGAGAAATAAATGTAATATTCAAATTTCTCTATATTAATTCTACCAATAGGATGAATATGTATTATAAAATGGGGATCTATTAGTCTGACTTATGTAATACAGTCTGGGTAGTCAAGTTCTCAGCTCCCATAGAGGGCAGACTGAGACCTCACCAGCTGTTCTGTACTTAAGACTGGATGACTCAGAAGTCTCAGTCTGATAATAATGGCCTGGGGGATCTCCTGAAGAACTGGGGTCATCAGTTTTCATTGAACATTGAAGAAGCTGGGTTCTAGTATTGATAAATGAACAATCAATATAACTACAAGAGGTTAGGTACTAATATAAAAATAATAGACAGAACAGAAATAATAGCTATATACTCTGACAACAGGACGTCAAAGCAGTGTAAGAGAGAATCGTGCTTTCTCCTCAGACCTCCTTCCAACTGGGCCTGCAGATGATCCCCCTACTCTGAAAATGCGCCCCTATTCTAGCTAATCCTTCCTGGATGTGTGTGCCAAGTCACACATCTCTGAGTGGATTCCATATCCAACCAGGCTTGCAATGAAGGTTAGCCATCAATTAGGATCTCCTCCCTTGTCCTTCAATGCTCCATACATAGTGCTCCCCATAGGCGTTGGAAAACATGGAGCCACTGGAGAGAAGAGACGTCTCATATTTCAGGCACCCCTGGGATGCTGAGTGGACAACAATGCCAAACATACTTTAACAAGGCCACACATCAAAATAGTGCCATTCCATAGGAATCAAACATTCAATCCTATGAGTTTATGTGGGAGGGGGCCAGTACTACTATTTAAGCCATGACAATACAAAGTGTATTTCCTCATAGGCAAAAGCAGAAAAGTTTAATTATACTTTGAAGAATATAGTTAAGATAAGGTCACATATAAGCACACGTGTGTGCATGCATCTCTGTGTGTGTGTGTGTGTCTCTATGTGTGTGTGTCTGTATTTGTGCACATGAATGTGTTTATGTACATGCCCATGTATGTATTGAATATACATGTGTATTTGCATGGATGGATGATTAAATCTGTGTATGTTTATGTATATCCTTGCATGTATGAATTTTGTATATATGTATGTATATATGTATGTTTGGATAAATATGTAGCAGATATGAATATGTATATGTGTGAGCCTGTTACCGGAAGCTTTCCACTGAGATCTCAGGGGTGTGGCTTGTGTGTGGCAGAGGAGGTTCTGGTAGCATTTCAGAAGAGCAGTTCTCTTTCCTGACCACAGTGCTCCAGCTGTTATGGCAGAAGGTGTCGAATGAAGGAGTAATTATCACACACCTTTAGTACTTCTGGATAGGATCTTTATCTACAATTTTGAGGTGTTTTGGGGTCTGACAGTAGCTGCTTCCTACAGGATTCATCAGAAATGTTAGGGATGTCTCATCTACATATGGAAGGGCTTAGAGTGTTGCCCTGTGTGACTGATGGTCACAAATCTCTCTGGGGGAAGGGTCACTTCAGGGGGTTGCTGCTACATGACAGGGGCCTGGTGCGTGAGCAAGCAGAGCTCCTCCTTCCTGTCAGTGTTGCTGGGGCTTCTAGCTTTAACTAAACCTTACCAGCCTTCCACCCATGACCCACAATCCTGCATTTGTGTTTATGTATGTATATGTGTATGTATGTAAGCATGTATGTATGTATGCATGTATGTGTGTATGTATGTGTGTATGTATATATGTGTGTGTGTATTTATGTGTTGATTTGTCTCTGCATGTGTATGTATAAATTGTGTGTGTGTGTGTGTGTGTGTGTGTGTGTGTGTGTGTGTGTATGAAACAAAGTCCAAAAGAAAACTGTCAGAGTCAATTTTGATCATCAAACTAACATGATAGGGAATTAATAAAATTAAGGCCTCTGGGATAGTCTTTGAGGGCATTTCCATGAAGGAATAATTAAAAAGGAGGAAACCAAATTATGACACGAGAACTCAGATTCTTTACCCTACCCACCTGTTCTAACTACAACTTCATATAAATCCCCCATACCTTATGAACCAGAAGGGGGCAAACTCATGAGCTTAGCAGCTGCTGGATCCTTATCTTTTATAGTGTCCAACTTCCCAAATTGTATAGTGTGAGCAAACCTAATAACTCTTATTATGCATTCATTCTACCACATCTACTCCTCTAGTAATCCTGACTCATACAAGAGCTCTCTGTCAAATGATGGTTTTGTTATATCTGTGTCTGAAGAAGGGTTAAAAGGCCTGTCACCCAGTGTTCTGAATAGACAGGATTTCTATTGAGCCCAGAGTTGTAATTATTCTCTTTCTTTCCTGAAGAGAATTTCTTAATCACTGTTTTAAGAACACTTCCTATTCCATAAACAAGCTTTTCTTTCAGAAAGGAAATGTCCTAGGGGCATATAATTGAAAAAATAATGTCATTTATTCATGGAGTCACTGAACATAGGCCATAAATGTGACACTTCACTATCACTGGCAGGTAGCAATGTCATCTCCTACTTCAGTCTTCTTTTCACCTCAGAGTGCTCAAGTAAGTGTCTGATCTCAAGAGATTCTGAACCTTGACAGTGAAGGAGTAGGTGTGGGAAAAGGTGAGCATCTATTACATCTGTTTGACTTCTAGAATGTGACATTGTTTTTGAGCCCAAATTTTCTCCTCTGTAAACTGGCTGCCTCTTCAATTCTGCTCAAGTAGTTGTGATGCCATATACCATGCATGTATGCATTAGATCAACCAAGCAGGTAACTACAGGAAGGATAGGTGAAGAAAAGGAAATGGTCAAAGAGAGGCTTAATAGATGGTTCATTTGCTAAAGTGCTTACAACAGTAGCATACAAATCTTCTTTTGACCCCCTGAGCATTGTGTTACATTCTTGCAATTCCAGTTTTGAGGAAAGGAAGAGAGGATGCTCCCTGAAGCCTTGAGTCTAGCCTAATTTGCAAGCCCCAAACCAACAAGAGAGCCTGATTTTATAGATCAAGATGGGTAGTAGTAATGTACAAAACCACTGAGATTGACCCGCTATTTCCACATAAACACACACACACACACATAAACACTTGCACATACATACACACCAAGAAATATACAAAGAAATAAAGAGATGAAGTGCAGGTAGAAAATGCTGTTTTGAGACTAATTATTTCCAAACCTAGAGAACATATTTGGTCTCAGTTTTCAGAACTCTATAATACCTACCCTCCTCTTAACAGCTGAGCTCTCAGCTTTGACATTCAGAGTGAGTGGGAGCTCTGGCCTCTTCCCTCTACTACGTTGAGATGGGGCCCTTTTGTCAGGAACCCAACAAGCATTTTCTGTATAGGCTTTGAGGAGGAACACTTATATTGTCTCAAGTTGTTTCCATGACAATTTCAACTTTAGCACGACCCTCTTGGAGATAAGGCAGGGTCTATTAGTCATGATGCAAGTACTTTTAGAGAAAAGCATCTCTACTGTTCAAAAAAATGTTGCTGCTCTTTTTAAATGACTGTGAGTAAATGACTGTTAGTTTGTATCTAACTTTGCTATTTATTTCAGATAATATTACAGCTGTGAGTCAGGCTGTTCCCAGAAGGACTAACAAAACAGATCAGACAGCCTTGCTCAAAAGTAAATTGAAGATGTGTTAATGAAAAGGACAGAAAGGGATCTAGTCACTGTGACCACACTAGAAAGAGGAAGAAAGACTCATTTATCCTCAAATACATGAGTTTCAAGTTTAGACAGAGGTTAAGATATCTAAATAGCTAAGAAGACTTGGTTAATGTGTGGGCCTGCCCATCATTTTTGTCTGCCTACAGTCTCTTCTTAGGTGGTCTGCTTACTGCCATAACTGAGTGAAATATGTGCCTGGAGATAAGCTTCACCTCTAGCTGAAACAAGAAGGCCACTTTTTTTTCTTCTTTTGAAATAAGATTCCTGGGGATATTCCATATAGCTCAAAGGAGGGTCAGAGATTTCTATTCAGAATACCATTATTATTGACAAAATGGCTATGAGAGCAAGTGAAGAAACTAACAGAAGCTTCCTAAAACTTCAGAGTTATCCCAAACCACTCATTTCAGAACACCTAAAGGAGATTTCCTAAAACAGTGGTTAATCACTTTTTCCAAAATTCAATGGACATAGAAGCATAACATCA
This sequence comes from Rattus norvegicus, assembly GCF_021556685.1. Taxonomy (NCBI): domain Eukaryota; kingdom Metazoa; phylum Chordata; class Mammalia; order Rodentia; family Muridae; genus Rattus; species Rattus norvegicus. The sequence continues at coordinate 3,429,065 of NC_141538.1, read as the reverse complement.
ATAAGTATATGATAAAGATTGTGTCTGGATAACCTGCTTAGAATTTGCACTACTTGGGAATGACTGACTACGCAAGATGAGCACACAGAAAGCTGACAGTAGGTGGAAGACTGGAATCGCTGCCTGCATTGTGTGTCTATGTCCTTTATGTAGAGCCAGATACTTGAACCAGCTTGACTTGTAAAAGCATAGCAGTCAGTAATGGATATCTTCCTACATGAATCATAACATCACCTTTCAAAACCGAAAGCCTGAAGATGGGAGTTCAGTCATTGTCCTAAGCTATGTTTCACTGGGTAACCCTAGTTGATATGAAGTTTGCTGTGTAGATGAAGCTGGCTTTGAACACACCATACTTTTATTACTTCTGCCTCCCAGTGCTGAGGTTGAAGGCATCAACCATCATGTTGGCCTAACTCTTCTTTCTCTACTTTCCATCATCTTATCTTCAATTGATATTTTGGAGCAGGAGGTCAAGTCCTTTGGCCCTTTCAGTGTAGGAGATTTTAGGCAAACAATATGATGCATTCTCACCTCTAGATATGATAATGTATCTGCCATATATGACAATGAATGAGTTCCCCTCTGAAAATAGCCCTACTTTAGTTGCTGATGGAGGCACAACTTAGTACAACCATTGCTTTCTGAAATTATTAAGTCTCTCTTCAGCATTACCTCCTGTGTGTACTCATAACTTTATAGCTAACAAGATTCTTCTTGCTGTGCTGCTCTTGACAAGGAGTGACTCTTCAAATAAAGAAGCTTTCCCTGTTCTTCAGTCACTGGGTCATTTTTAATGTTAGTTTTAACTGTTGAGACCATGTTGAATCAACTGGAGGGAGACTCGTTGAGTGATTGTCAAGATATTATTGACCTGTGACAATATCTGTAGGGAATTATCATGATTATTTTGCTTAAGTTGGAAGAATTTATCACTGTGACTAGCACAGTTCCATAGGCAGAAATCCTGAACTAAGTAAGAAGGGAGAAGGTTATCTAAACACAGGCATTCATGCATTTCATACTTTCTTTCATAATTAAAAATATGATATGATAATTCCCTTAAGCTTCTAATTCTCCAACTTAACTTCAGTGATGTAAGAACCAGAAACTATGATAAAAAAGAAAAATGATTTCTCCATTTTGATGCTTCTTTGGGGATACATTATCACAACAGAAACAGAGTATGACAGTCATTCAACTAGAACTTGATGAACAGTCATCATGAAACCACCAAGACCTTGTACATCAACCTACAGGGCATAGAGGCATTTTCATTACCATCTGCTTGCTGGGGCTTAGTTGAATGGAACTTCCATATGTAATGAAAAGCAGAAAATGCAAAAACGCATGACTGCACAAACTACTGAGAGTGATGGTTAATCAATCACTCAATCCTCAGAAACACATTTATGCTACCTTCTCCAGGAGAACAACGCATAATAGAGGAGAGGGAGAGATGAAGAAATATTGTCCTATGGCAGGGTTTCACTGTGGCATGGACTACAGTCAATGGACCTGTACAAAATTTGACTAGCAATAGTCAATCATAGATAAAGAAGGAGCCAAGTGACCCTGTTCCTTCCTTCATGAACTATGAGCTACTGATGGATTCTAGGAAAGAAACAGTGAATTCCAAACAAAACAGATACAAACCTGGGAAAAGGGCTTGTGGAGGTGGATGTGGATGAAATAGAAGGGGTGGACTGGAGATAAGTGTTGCATAAGACAGTCATCAAAATGCACTACACACTTGTAGAAAACTATCAAATGAAAAAATTACTAAATTTTAATAAACTAAAGCGAAATAAAGAAAAATGTAGAATATATTATGTTTGAACAGTTTGGGAGCAAGTTAGCACAAACAGTGTAATACTCTTTGATCTGCACCCTCACATTCTGTGGTCAACAAGTTCATTATATGGGAGCAGATTGTCACATTCCTAGGGCAAAACCTAGAATAGGCCATTGCCAAAGATATCTGAAGGACTAATTGCTAAGCTTGTGAGCAGAGTAGACTCTCAGTATCTACTCTGGTGAATGGTATACTATACAACTTTCCTTTTAACATGTGCCGAACTTCTTATGCAAGATGATTTTAGGTTAAAGTAGGATGGCTAATCTGGGCCTTCAGGTAGAAGAGATTAAGAAGTACCAAGGAGCCACGGAAACAGTTCCCTGACCACATGTCTGGCAGAGTTATCTAGATTAAATGAATGAAAATGGAATACCTACCCTGAATGTAGGCAGCAATGTCCTATGGACTGGTGCCGCAAACACAATAGAGAGAGAGAGAGAGAGAGAGAGAGAGAGAGAGAGAGAGAGAGTTTAGAGTGATAGGGTGGGAAGGGGAGTAGGAAGTGGATAAGAACAAAGTTTCTTGCATACATGTACATGTATGAAATTACAAACAATATTTAAAATAGTGAATTGAAGGACAAAGAAGCTGACCACAAGCATTCTTCTCTCTGTGCTTCCTGACTGCCAATTCAATGTGATAGCTGGCTCCTGCTCCTGCCACCATGCTTTGCCCATCATGATAGACAGTGTATCCTTTAACTGTGATCCAAAGTAAACCCTTTCTCCATTAAGTTGCTTCATCACATTTATTCTTATAATAACAATGCTGAGAAAAAGGATGATTACCTAAAAATCCAACCGCTAAGTTGTTGATGGCAGCAAAAAGAAAAGTACAAGAAAAATATTAGTGTGATGTGTGTGGGTGTCACAGCATGATTCGCTAGGGCATCTGAGGATTACCTGAACATTGCATAACAGCTTCTGAAGAAGGGATGGGTGAAAACATTCAACATTTTCCAGAAGCAAATAAAATAGGAAATTTTGCAGAGCAGAAGGGCAAACTTCAGAATGTGTCATTAAAGGATGGATTGATTTAAAGAGCTTCTGAACCCCAAGAAGAAGGAATGGTCATATTCATAGCTAAAAACAGAGCCTTGGGAAATCAGTAGTGTACTTAAAGCAACAGTTATGATACCACATGACCTCCTTGGAAGAAAGAGCATGACAGAGATCTTGCTCCTGGCAGAGAGCCAGTAGGACATGGGCATCCAGAATTATCGACCTTTGCTAAGTGTAAGGTTTGTTGTGTAATAATGTACATAATTTACTTTTTGTTCTTCTTTTGGAAAATGTCCTCAATGCCAAGGTTTATGTCTCCATGATAATTAGAAGTAGCATAAGTCCATGGCAGGTGGTGAAAGGTTTGTCTTATATCCTTACCAGAAAGATAAAAGCTATGACCTTGGGATAGCCATTAAGGCTGTAGGAAAGAATTCTGAAAACTTGAGTTCAAATTATATGAGGTGCTCACAGACCTAAAAGACAAGCTGCACTATGAGCCAGATAATCAGACAGGCACAAAGAGAAAAAGATAAGGACATTTGAGAAGTGGTAACCAGAGGGCAAAATCACACCCAGCTAGCTTATTGTCTGTGCTTACCAAGCAGGCACATTGCTGAGTTCAAGGTCATCCTAGGACAGAGCTAATTTGGGCCAACCATGGTGTTGATCACACCCAGATAGCTTGTTTTCTGTTCTTACAGATCTTAGAGAGATCTCTGAATTTATATGCCATGATAAAAAACAAATATACTTACTGATTTTTCTGTAAATCTATGGACTATAGACATAAAATGCTAATTAGTGAGATAATCATAAGGGAACCAGGAATAAATAACTGGATTGATATGTAAATAAAATACTATGTTTTGGTCTGCAGGAGAGAATTATCCAGAAAGAACTGCTTGAAGAGTGAACACAGCTCTGTAGAATATATTCTAGAAAATTCAATATTTTTTTTCTTAGCAGCTTTTCTGACCTTGGTCAGAAAACCCATATGCTAATAGAGAATTTTTATCTTTTTTGCTAGCACATGAGAACTGTCACTAACAGTAAGTTGTCTCTAGCAGAGAGCCGACTTGAGCAGTCTGCTCTCTTGATTAGAAAGCTGTCCCGAGCAGAAAGCTATCTTGAGCACACAACAGATCCAAGAGATATATGCCGAGATGCTTATGGAGCCCTCTTGCATGTGCATTATAAAAGGCTGTCAGATTGTAGCCATGATTGAATTCAAGTTGTTCTTTTGGGGATTCCAAACACCCTTTATCAGGACCCATGATGAGCTCAAGTATGCTTATTGCCACAACAGATAATATTTTACATTTATTTATTGAGAGATGACAGACTGTTAGTGGTATGGCATATGACAAATATTGAGGTTAGAGAAGGTTTTCTCTTTTAAGCATGAAAACATAATCAAGCAGGTGAAGAAATTGAATGAAACAGTCCAAGACCTAAAAGTGGACTTTGAAACAACAGAGAAATGACAAATGGATGGAAGTATGGGTATGGAAAACCTAGGAAAGTGATCAGGAGCTACAGCTACAACCTTTACGCACACAAGATAAGAGAAAAAAAATACAGTCTAGACATAGAAGATCCTGTAGAAGACATGAACACATAGGTCAAATAAAATACAAAGTACAAATAGTTCTTTACCCCAAATTTCCAAGAAATTCAGGGCAAAGTAAAAGAACAAACCTAAAAATAATAGAAATAGAAGAGGATGGAGATTCTCAGTTCAAAGTGCCTGAAAACATCAACAAAATTAAAAAAGAAAATTTCCCTAACCTAAGGAAAGAGATGGCCATAAATGTACACGAAGCATACAGAGCACCAATAGTTTGGACCAGAAAAGAATGTCTTTCCATTGCTTAATAATCAAAGCACTAAATACACAGAATATTTAAAGCAGTAAGGGAAAAAGACTAAGAAACATAAAAAGACAGACATATTAGAATAACACCAGGCTTCTCACCTGGGACAGTAAAAGAAAGTAGATCATAGACAGATGTCATGCTGAAACTAAGAGCAGAAATACTAGCCCAGGTTGCTATATCTAGCAATAGTCTCAATCACCGTAGATGGAGAAAAAGAAGATATTCCATTGAAATTCAAAAAATATCTCTTTGCAACTCAAGTTCTACAGATGATATTAGAAGCAAAATTACAACACAATGAGTATAACTATACCCAAGAGAAAACAAGACACTAATCATCTCACAATAAAACCAAAAGAGAATTACACACAATTAATAACACCTCCAACCACAAAAATAATAGAAACTAATTCTCATTGCTTTTTCATATCTTGAAACATCAACAAACTCAATTCTACAATTCCACAGGCTGAGAGAATGGATACATAAATAGGATCCAGCATATAAGAAACAAACTCAGTGACAAAGACAGATGCTAACACAGTGTAGGAAAAAGTTTTTCAAGAAAATGGTCCCAAGAAACAAGCTAGAGTAGCAATTCTAATATCCATGAAAATAGACTTTCAACCAAAAGTTATCAAAAGACTTGGGGAAGGACACTTCATATTTATCAAAGGAAATATTCATACAGATGAAGTCTCAATTAATATCTATGCACTAAATGCTCAAAAAAAGTAACTGGAAAATCAAGAAGAAATAAGATTTTCTAGATAGAGAGTTTTAGTATATGAGGACAAAGATACGCATAAACAAAATCGTACTAAAACTCAAAACACACATTGAGCCTCACACATTATTAGTGGGAGACTTTAACATGCAATTCTCACCAATTGACAAGTCATTGAAATGTAAAATAAACTGCAACACAGTGAAACTAAAAAAAAAAGTTATGAACCAAATGGTTTTACAGATATCTATAAAACATTTCACCCTAAAACAGGAGAGTATACATTCTTTTCCGCATCCAATGGAACCATGTCCAAAATTTACCTTACAATGTGACATAAAACAAGCCTCAAAAGATACAAGAACATTGAAATAATCCTTATATTCTTTCGGATCACAAAAAACTATGGCTGGACATCAAGATAAATAAAAACAAAAGAAATTCTACATACTGATGAAAATCGAATAACTAATCAAAAATAATGTCAAGGAAGAAAGAAAGAACAAATGGAAGTAAGGAAGAAAGGAAGGAAGGAAGGAAGCAAGAAGAAAGAAAGGAAGAAAGAAAGAAAGAAAGAAAGAAAGAAAGAAAGAAAGAAAGAAAAAAGGAAAGAAGGAAAGAAAGAAAGAAAGAAAGGACATACTAGACTTCAATAAAAATGACCAAACTTGAGGTACAGAATGAAAGCAATGTTAAGGGAAGAATTTATAACATTAAGTTCTTCCAAAAGAAATTGGAAAGATCCTATACTAGCAACATAATAGCATGCGTGAAAGCTCTAGGACAGAAAGTATGTAAAACACCTAAGAAAAGTGGATGGTATGAAATAAATAGTCATACTCTGGGATGAAATCAACCAATTAGATACAGAGCGAAAGTTCCAAAGAATCAAAAAAAAAAAAATCCAAAGTGTTTCTTGGAGAAAAATTAAGAAAATAGATAAACTCTTTACAAATTAACTTAAGAGACAGTATTCAATCTAACAAAATCAGGAAAGATAGGGAGACATAACAAAAGAAACTGAGCAAATGTTAAAAAAATATATTTGCACTAAAAAAAATTCAAGAAAACTGGAAAATCTAGAACTAATAATGATTTCTTAGAGAGAAAATAAGTACCAAAAGTTAAACCAAAATCAGATAAACTATCTGTACAAATCTGTAAACGCTAAGGAAATAGAAGCAGCCATTAAAAACCTCTACCAAAACAAGACAAAACAAAAACAAAAAAACAGGACCAGATGATATTAGTTCAGAGTTCTACCAGACCTTCAAAAAAAAAAAAAAAAAAAAAAAAGACAAACCAGCACTCTTCAAAGTATTCCACAAAATAAACAAAAAAAGGAAGATTATACAGTTCATTCTATTAAGCCACACAATCACACTTATACCTAAACCACACAAGGACCACAAAAAGAAAGAAGGTCTTAGTCCAATTTCTCTTATGAATATCATAACCAAAACACTCAATAAAGTTCTAGCAAAGAAAATCCTAAACAAATCAAAACGATCATCCATCATCATCAAGTAGGCTTCATCTCAGGCATGCAGGGATGCTTCAATATACAGAAATTCATCAACATAATCCACAATATAAACAAACTGAAAGAAAAAGAAAACAAGATTATCTCATAGATGCTGAGAAAGCATTTGTCAAAACTCAACACCCTTTCATGGTAAAAATCTTGGAAAATCAGGAATTGAAGGGTCATACCTAAACATTGTAAAAACAGTATACAGAAAATCAGTAGCCAACATCAAACTAAATGGAGAGAAACTTGAAGCAATCCCACTAAAACCAGGGAAAAGGAAAGGCTACCCACTCTCTCCGTACCTATATAATATAGTTCTTGAAGTTCTAGCCAGAGTAATTTGACAACAAAATGAGAAGAAAGTGACCCGTCCAGCAGATCCAGTTATTCAGGGTCCCAAAGAGGCTTTCCACCTGTGTATCAATGGGGGTGAAGAGAAGAAGGAGAGCAAGCAAACGTTCTGTTGTCAAGGTCTCATTTATTGGGGTGAACATTACAGCTTTTAAGGCTTTCAGGTAGGGGGAGTGTCCTTGTGAAACACAAAGGATGGAGGGAGGAGGGCATTCCAGCAGCGGTAGCAGAAGGTGAAGAGGTCATGCGATGGAGACACCGGAGTGTCTGGTGTTTGTTCAGACTGAAACATCCTGTGAAAGCTATCTTTCTGTGCCTTAAATTCATGGGAGCTGCTTTTGTCCAACAATCTCAAGGCTTTGTGGTAGTAATTTCAAGTTTGAACATCTGTGGCCATGCAGCCAAGAGTCACATAGCCACTTTGCGCCATACAGTCACAAAGCGGCCAGGCCCAAATCCATTATGGCTCCCTATAACAAAGTATAAAATTTGGAAAAGAAGTGAAAATATTACTGTTTGAATATGATATTATACTTAAGTGACCAAAAATTCCAAAAGAGAACTCGGAAACCTCATAAACAATTTTTTAAAAATATGGCTGGTTATAAAGTTAACTCAAATCTGTAGCCTTCCACTGCTCAAAGGATAAACAGGTCGAGAAAGAAATTAGAGAAATGACACCCTTCAGGATAATCACAAATAATATAAAATACCTTGGGTAACTCTAACCAAGCAAGTGAAAGATCTGTATGACAAGAACTTCCAGACTCTGAAGAAAAGTTGAACCTATCAGAAGATCTCAAATCTCCCTTGCTTATGCATTGGCAGGATTAATATTGTAAAAATGGCCATTTGCTGATGGGAATCTATGGATTCATGCAATCACCATCAAAATTCCAACTCAGCTTTTCATAGAGTTAGGAAGAGCAATTTGAAAATTGATCTGGAATAAAAAACCCAGTATACTGAAAACTATTCTCAACAATAAAAGAACTCCTGGATGAATTACAATCCCTAAACTCCAGCTGTATTACATAGCAATGGTGATAAAAACTGTATGGTTTTGATACTGATACAGGCAGATAGTCCAGTGGAATCTTTAAAAAAGAAAAGAGGTTCACAACAAAATCAATGAAAAGTGGGAGTGAAAAGAATAGTATTACATCAAACTCCACCCAAACTAGGAGTAGGTACATTTGTTTGGAATAAGTGTAACACATTTTTCTGATTTAACATATGTTCCTAAGAAGCTAAGGAAGAGTAAAACAGGTGGTCCCCAATCCAGAAGTCTGTCCCAAAAGACAAAATTTAACCAAGGACAAGCAACATAACATATAACTGTAATCTCAGCACCCAGGAGAATGGCAAGTTTGAAACAAAGTGGATTATATCAAGATTCTACCTGAAAACAAACAGAACATTAGACACATGTTAAGATGAAACTTGACTACTCTAGGAACTATCAAAAAATGGTAGATCGGGAAACAGCAAAAAAAAAAATTCAAATGCAACTGCAGAAGTTAATGGAATAACAGGAATGCTCACTGAGCCACTGACAGATTGAGAGGAGCATGGGATGTATTTTAATCAGAATTTGAAAACTGCTTCTGAGGGCAGAGAAGAAATATTTTCTCCAGAAGAGTGAGCCGTCTAGCAAAGACTTGGGATACAGTTATCACCCTGATGACTTGTCTTGAAAACATGAGGACCTGATTTTGATCCCTTCCCCATGGTCCAGGCAAATGCCAGGCACAGTGCCACAAACTTGTAATCCTAGTACAGGGTAGACAGAAACAGGAGATACATGATACTCATTGTGAGCCGAAATAAAGGATTGAGGGGACTCCAAAAATACTGACACACCTGCTTGAAAGCGTTATTGAAAGACCCGGCTGACACTGTACAAAGAATTGATGAAGAAGTGTAAAGCCAAAGGGAAGTACCTTATCAGGTAAATTGCTGGTGCCAAAGCAAAGATATGAAGCTCACACCAAGGCTGCTGTGGAATTCAGCCAGTACCCTATCACAAGAGCCAACCCAGAAAAGCCTCTAAAAGACACTGACTTGAATGACCTTGGAACTGCAGTTGAGCTCCTATAATGCCCCTAGTATGTTTACCCATATCAATCCCTTTCTGGTCCTGGAATAACATAAGTTTTTCTGGAACAATTTAAGAAGAACCCAAATTCCTAGATCCCCATCAATACAACTAACAGGTCCAGACGGGTTCTGCCTTATCTCCTTCATGCTATTCTTTTGGTGAGAAACGGGCCAGCCCAGGATCATCCTTTAGATTCTGGATGCAGCCTATGTACAAGTGCTCAAAAGAAAAAATAAATATTTTGGTGAGCCTATTGGTCTAACCTTAAATACTGATTTACGTGGGCTTTCATAGAAAGGGTGCCTGGAAAGAAACACTCACACAGTGAAAATGAGTGAAGTCCACAAAAAGACTTAATAGTGATAACCAAATTAAAATAACTGGTTTGAATGAGAAATGTCCCACACAGGCTCTTTTCTCTGAATACTTGGTCCTCAGTTAATCACACAGCCTTGCCAGTTTGAGAAAATATAACACTGGAGTGAGATTTGAGAGCCTCAATTCACTTTCTGTGTTTTTTTCTTCTATCTCTCTCTCCCTCCCTCCCTTCTTCCCTTCCTCCTTCCTCCCCACTTCCTTTCCTCCCTCCTTCCCTACATCCCATTGCTGACATGCCTTCCACACCCTGATCGAATCCAACTGTCAGGAATCATGAGCCAAACAGAAACTTTTTTCTTTGACTTGCTTTTGATTGTAGTACTTTATCACAGGAGCAGAGAATAACTAATAAAAAAGATTTGCCTAACAACAAAAGAAAATAAAAATATTACAGGGAATAAAACATAATCTAAGTCACTGCTTGCTCAGCTGGGTATATATTTAGTGTAAACGATGAATAATGAATGTTACCAAAATTTGCTATTGGAAAAAGTGGAAGGAGTACATGTTTGAGTGGCTTAAATGTGTAAAGCCCTTACTTAGTCTTCTAAAAAGGTAAGGAAATTGCTACTTCAGAAATTGTTGACGAGAAAGTAATTATGGGGTTTCTTAAATGACTCGGAGCACTTGCAGCTCTTCTACAGTATCTTATTCTGAACTCCCACATCTGTTAGCCCACATCCTTTTGTAATCATCCACATACATTCACATACACATATCCTGACTTATACACACATATTCACAAATTTAGAATAATCTCAATGCTTTTTCTCTCCCTGTAGCTTTTAATATTTGCACTTGTACATAGGCTGCATCCAGAATCTAAAGGATGATCCTGGGCTGGCCCGTTTCTCACCAAAAGAATAGCATGAAGGAGATAAGGCAGAACCCGTCTGGACCTGTTAGTTGTATTGATGGGGATCTAGGAATTTGGGTTCTTCTTAAATTGTTCCAGAAAAACTTATGTTATTCCAGGACCAGAAAGGGATTGATATGGGTAAACATTATCATTACATCATTTCTGCCTTTCCTTTTCTTCCTCCTGTTCCTCCCATTCCTTCTGCATTAAACCCTCTAAAATTTATGGTCTCATCTTAATGAAAATCACAACTCGTCATGATAAATTTTTTTAAAACGTATCTTTTAAAGAAAATTTGTATGGCTTCATTAAAACAATTGACTAAAGATAGTGGATTGTTTGTATATGACAAAGCCGGGTGCCTATAACCACAATGTAGCATTATTTTTTTATACACCTCTGTGTTGTATGTATATATAAATATACAAATACAACTTTTTGACTCCAATCATTGTTGCTTGTATATATGTGAATTCAGAGCTGACCATTAGGTGTTGTGTACTCAATTACGAGGCTTATTCTTAGGAAATACTACTTTTCCCACTTTCAGCAGTCTTTGTCTAGAGATGGGTCCCTGTGAGACTTGCCCTTCCACATTAGCTTGTCTATTGGTATTGTATTTGTTTAAACCTTGTTTGTCAGCCATACTGTTGAGAACATCACAAATGTAGCTTACTTTTCTTTCTAGGAGAATCTAATATAAGATTTCCTTCTTTCCTGGCTCTTACACTCTTTTTATTTTTTTGTCTTCAGTATTCCCAAAAGATGTAGGAATTGTGTTACAAATGTGTCCTGGTGTTGCCCTTCCCACAATACATTGTCCATACATAATTCATAACTGTATTCTTAATAGTTGTCTTTATACATACAGACAAGTGCAGCTCTCACTCCCTGTAAAAGTCACTTCTCAAGTTTAGAAATTTAGTCCATTTTAGAAAGCAAACTGTTCAAAACAAATATTTTAAAAAAGTCGAGTATCACTAAAAGCATGCATCAAGCTTTCATTGACAGAATTGTGTAAAGAGGGTGAAAGTGCTTATTGATGAAGAGAACAGAGGGCATGCAGAAAAAAATGATATTTTTGAGTCAGCTCTCATAAGTTTTCATGATCCAAGGAAGGTAAAAATTTCCTATTACTGATTCCCAGCAGCCATCTGCCAAGGTCCATAGGAGTATTAGCCTAAATGTTCCAGGGTATCTGTAAGTCAAAACTAATCTGAAGTTGTAATGTTCCAAACAGCCGAAAACAACACATGCTGTGATGTCTTAGTAACACAAGTCACAAGCTCCTTTGGAGGAAAACAGGCCTGATGTGTGATTCAGCACATCAATATTTTATTTTGCATTCATCAATCATTCGCCACCTACTGGCAGGGAGTACCTTCCAGGGAGTGTCTCCAGATCTCTTTCTAAATCCCAGAGCATACCTGTGATAGAGTTTCTTAATTTAGTTAATTAAGATGGGAAGAACTGCTCATTAGCTAGGGGTGTTCCCAGAGATATATGTGAGTTGAGAACTAACCTATGTATCTACTTCCTGTTGATGGACATGATGGGTGCAGATACTTCACTGATAGGCAGTTCCTAGCAGCATGAGCTGAAAGAAACTCCTCCTTCCTTGTGTTGTTTTTGTCAGAGTATTTCAACACAATAGGAAAGTAAATTACTTATGCATGTTTCATTTTGGCTGATTTCTCATCCCTTGCCTACTCTCCCCTCTTTTCTCTATCCCTTTTGCCTGCCCCTGAATACTCTATACCTACTTTCCCTGTTCCTTCTTTCCTCATGGTACTCTTTGGTCTCCAGCATCCCCCCTTCTAGTTTCTATTGTCTTCTGCATTACCCATTTCATCAGTTTTTCTGAAAATTTCATAAATCTTAATTTTTCTTTACTGAAAGTTAAAGTTCCACTGTATACATGTCTAATTTTTACTATCCATTCTTATGTTGATGGACATCTAGTCTGACTCCATTTCCTTACTATTACAAATGATCTGAGAAATGAACAATGATGTGCAAGTATCTCTGTGGTTAGCTATGCCATCCTTCAAGCACGTGACAAGGAGTAGCTGAGTCATGGTTTTATTAATTGTATTCTTTTGAGATGCCTCCCTACTCGTTTCCACTTTTTTAGCATAATTTTACTCTCACTATCATCATGTAGATCACACTTTGCCCCCATCTTTACCTCCCTACCACTATTTGTTATTTACTTTCTTTTTAAAATTATGTCTATGTGGAAGTGAGTTTGTGAACAAAAGTACAGGTATAGGAGAAGAACAAAAGATGGTACAGACTTCCAGGAGCTGGAGGTACAGGCAACTGTCATGTGTCCTGGGACTGAAGTTAGGTAGAGCAACAATCCCTTTTAACTTCTGAGTCACCTTTTCAGCCATATCCTTTTCTTTCTTGATAATAGCTATTCTGACAGGGGAAGCATTAAAATCTCAGATCAGTTTTAATTGCACTTTTCGGATACCTAAAGATGTGGGGCACTTTATACTGATTCACTTTCTACTTTCAACAGCCAGATGTTTGGCAGTTTGGGGTAGGAAGTGTGTGCGTGTGTGTGTGTGTGTGTGTGTGTGTGTGTGAGTGTTTGTATGTGTATATTTTTTTCTACTTCTTTACATATTCTAGACGTTAACCACTTGTCTTAAGTATACATGGCATTAACATCTCTTGCCCAAAGACACCTGCCACTATTTAGTATGCCCTTGTCTTTAGGTTTATGAGTCATTACTCATAAAACAAAGACATTCTCAATTCTTTTTGTACCTGAGTATCCTTTGGCCAAATGAAACAGACACAAAACAAGAACTTCTCTTGGTCATCATTTGTCAATGCTTATCTCTATAGAACAGGGCTTCAGACAAAGCGATCGATCAGAAAGTGTAGTCTCTGACTTGGAGGATTTAGCAAGAAGTCTAGAAAGAATGATATAAAGATAATCAATAACAGAGAAACCTTGTCTCAACTCACACAGCAATTCATTAATACTTCCTTTGTCTCACTCTTTTACTCTCTCCTAGCATTTGGAAACTGAGAAGGAAATGTATGTCTTCTTAAAGAACAGCTGTTTCTCTTAATTTCTGAGCTACATCTCCAGCCCATGAAATGAAAGTTTTATACTTCTATATCAATATCTGGGCAGAGCAGAAAGAATTGTGTGAAATTATATATTACATTTTGCTCAGTCTTTTTCTAAAATAAACTTTGTTACCTTATTTTATTTATAAAATGAATCTGGATACATTTGTACTTTTGCTATACTGTATGACACGTCTTCAAATTATGCTTCCAATCTATTGAGTTTTATATTTAGTCAGCATTTGACTCACCCGAGTTTCATCTTTTTATATCATATAATGGATATTCTTTTGTTTGGTTCATTTATTTATTATTTGGTTATGCTTGAAGTATTTCATCATAAATTGTACATCGTCATCAGTACAAATCACAGTATTACTATTTCCTTGAGAATCTGATAAATATTTACAATAAAATATAATCACAAGCCATCCCTATTTGCCCAGTCCAATTCCCCTATTTCTGTCCAAAATTCATTCCTAAATTCATAATTGCTTCATTTACTTATAGTCTACTAAATCCCATTAATCCTGTATATATATATATATATATATATATATATACATATATATATATATATATATATCGGTATATGTGTCCATCCACTGAGCGATATGGAACCCACCAGTGGCCAAACATTCAATGAAGAATGATTTTTATTTGCCAACTGCAAATCGTTGTTCAGTTAGAGGTGAGGCATGGAGAGTGTCTCACCTACCTAAAAGGACATTTTCGTTGACATGATTTTGTGCAGGTATTATACAGTGAAACACAAATGATATGAATTTGTGTGTTCAACAAACATGGTATGCTAATAAGGTACAATTTACAGCATAGCTTCCTATTCTCCTTCTCTTCCAATTCTGCTAACACTACTACAACTACTACATCTCCTCTGCTAAGTCCTCGCCTTCTCCAACAAGCCCACACCTTCTTTAACAGGCCACATTTACTCCAACCAGACCACGCCTTCTCCAACAAGACCATACTTCTAAGTCCATACATCCTTTACCAAGGCCACATGTTCTACATGCCCATTCCTCTCCTAGCCAGGCCAGAGCTTTTCCAGCATTGTAGCAACCCTTCCCAAAAGACCTTCTCCAACAAGATCCCACCTCTTTAAAAAGGCCATACTACCTTCAAATGCACCATACCTTCTCCAACAAGTCACAATCCTCCAATAAGGTCAAACCTCCTCTAAGAAGGCCATATATTATTTAACAAGGCCTCCTAATCCTTCACAAAGTGTTATACAAACTGGGGACCAAGTATTTAATCTTATTAGCCTACAAGGCCTATTCTCACTTAAATCACCCAAACTGCTCCTAACCCGCTGGAATTAAGTGTAAAATTAAGTGTTTTGTTTTGTTTATGTGTCTGTGTATATGTGTATGTGTATGTGTGGATGCCGGGGCTCCTGCCTGTACACCTGTGTGGAAGCCAGAAGAAGGTATCCAGTGTCTTCCTTATCATTCCCTACATACCCTCCCACACCCACTCACACCCACACACACCAACACACCCACCCCTCCCACACACACACACATGAATGGGAGTGTGTATGTGGGTGTATAATTTTTGAGTCAGATCGTTTCTCTGAGCACTGGGTTGTGTTTCTTCACCA
This sequence comes from Rattus norvegicus, assembly GCF_021556685.1. Classification (NCBI taxonomy): domain Eukaryota; kingdom Metazoa; phylum Chordata; class Mammalia; order Rodentia; family Muridae; genus Rattus; species Rattus norvegicus. The sequence continues at coordinate 3,413,665 of NC_141538.1, read as the reverse complement.
AACTTTGTTAATTCTCCTGCCTCCATTTCCTCTCAAAGCTGAGGTTTCAGGCAAGCACAGAGTGCCCTACATGTTATTTTGGTGCTGAGATCCAACCTCTCGTCCTCATGATTTTTCCGCAATGTCTTTTAATTGTTGAACCATCTCTTGAGACCTGAATTGGATTTTGCACAGTATGCATGGCATGAATCAACTTTTTTGTTTTCCACACATGGATATCCAGACTTTTAGGACTAGAAATTATATGGATGGAACTAAGTGGGTTTGCTCATCAGTCCTCTATTCCGTTCCACCTTGTCTGTTTGTTGATATGTTCATTTTATTATTATTCTTATATTTCTGTGGTTCTCCTCATGTTTCTCTCTATCCTTCCTTTCCTTTCTACCTTAAGCTTTTCCCATAGACTTCAGGTAAAGATTTCAGTCTTTAAAGGCAAGTGCCTTAACTCCCATACCAGGAATTTTCCAAAATTGTCACAAAAAGACTCCTGACTTAAAGGATTCCAAATAACACTAAAACTCTGGTGGCTTTCCAGGAAACCTCAAACTCAGACTCTGCTTAGCCTCCTAGCTTGTTCCAAAGCTTTTTGAAGGGCTTAATACTCTGTGTAACATGGTGTTAAACAGAAGCCAAAAAAAAAAAAAAGAAAGTAGAAAGGAAACAGTAAAAGCTACCCAAGAAGCATAACAATACCAAGAAAAGGGACACAAGAAAGTCCTTTTCTTGGTCAAAAGTTTTGGCTGACTTTAGCTTCAGAGGCCAGAGCCAGCATGCTGCCTGGTCCCAAGTTATCTCTGCAGATGCACTTCAGAATAACAGTGGGTGGAGTTGTCATATGTTTTCAGTCCAGAGTTCTTCAGGAAGACTGTGCTGTTTCTAGTCCCAGAAACACAATAGTTAGAGGATGGTCAACAAGTTCCCTGAGTCTTGCTCTGATGACCACGTTGAGTTTCAATGTATTTATGCTTCTTTGTGCATCTAGAAGTTTATTACACCAATTTTTCCCCAAATTGTACTGAGTTAAATACAATAGAAATAAACTGCCTCTTATTAGACTCCTGTATGTTTGATACAAGGTGACAAAGGAAATCTATACTAGATTTTGATTCTTATCTCCCTGTGTGATTCACTTGAAACCAGCAGGGCCCCCTTCACTGACTGTAGGTGCAACATTACCAGCTTCTTTGACTTTCTGCCCCTATTATTTATCCACTGTGATGGACTATATTTTTGAACTTTTAGCAAAAATGATCCCTTCCTTTTCTACATTGTTATCAGGTATTTGATCATAGCAATGAGAAAGGTAACCTATATAACAGGTATGGGTGTACATGTGAATATATGTATAAAGCATAGAGTCATTATAAAAACCTGTATATATGCTGTGGATGTATGTATATAGAATAAATGGTATTATATAAGCCTGTATGTATGCTGTTAATGTATGTGTCTAGCCGATCGAATTGTATATATTATATATATATATATATATATACATATATTATATATATGTAGGTATATCTGTGGAACATAGAGTTATTATAATGATTTGCATATGTGGGTGTGTGTGTGCAGTATAAAATTGTTATATAGACCTGTGCATATGCTGTTCATATATAGATATAGATATAGATATAGTTATAGATATATACTTCATTGAATTGTTATATAAAATGTTTGTGTGTATGTTGTGTGTGTGTGCATGTGCTCATGCATTGTGGCTATTTGTACAGCATAGAGTTATTACATATATCCGTATATATGCTTAGATATTTACCTTGCCTAATTTTTAGTTAGACTTCTGTCTCATCTACACATAATATTGACATTTCGAATCAGGTTTTGTAAGGAAAAAAAAATCCACAGCACTTGTCTGAGAACACTTTGCTATTTACTTGGTTATTGGAAAACTCTAACTGTCTTCAGCAAGAAGTCTTGCAGTTGCTTAGCCATAACTACTGCTGCCCTGTTATTTCCTCTTATTGGAACTCTACACACAAGCATCTATCCCGTGCCCTACAATAAATCCTTCCCTGTTTGTTCTTGTTATGTTTGGAACAGAAACCAGTTTCTCTTCTGCTTAGAACTCCACTAGAGTAAACTGTTTTTTGGTTTGATGGTTTGTTTTTTTGTTTGTTTGTTTTTGAATGTGGACTTATTATCTTTTCTATAGTTCTCTTGGAAGAATGATTTTATTTATTTTATGTATATAATTATACTAGACAAATCAGAAAAGGACACTGTATCCCTTTACTGATTACTGTGAGCCACCAATGTATTGCTGCGAAGGAATTGATATCCACATCTCTGATAGCACAGTCAGTGCTCTAAATTGCAGATACATTTCCCATATATATATATATATATATATATATATATATATATATATATATATATACATACATACATATATATATATATGAATGATTCATGTTCTTCCACCAATAAAGCTAATCACATATGTTTTCCTGGTTTCTAATTGATATTTATTTTATTCCCAGGTGAGTGAAAACAATGCCTATGATTCCCAGATACAAAAAATATAATTCCCTTTACCGTATTGCTCATACTATATTTTTGATGATTTTATCAGCTTGTATCAATTTAAGGTTTGAATAATTGTCCAAACATATTTGATTATTACTGTATACACTTTCAGTAGGCTGTGCTCAGTTTCTTTTCTACACCTAGACTCCCATTCCTTTGTGGGCTCACAACTGTTGCCATTTTCACTTTACTACTATTTACCTCCTTAAATATTTACTGTTTTGATATATTTCCTTAATTTTCAGGTTTTATGCCTTCTTCACTTGTTTTTTTTTGACAAATAAGTAAAATCCCAGAATCATGTAACCACAAAACATGAGTGGTGCTTATTTTAATATTTTTTTTACAAAAACTAAGTACTTTGTGATGCAAATAAAATTTTTTAGTGTGCATGATTTCAAAGTTTGCATATTTATTTCAGTTTCACAATTAGTGTAGGTATAGGTTGTGGTTTGACCTGGAGTTATAAGAATTTTGATGCTAATTCCACTGCCCCAAGGACAACTGCCTAGTCAAGCACTCAGGACACAGGTGAATTCACAAGAAACTTCTCCCTATTTAATTTGTAAACTACAGGTGAGAGCAGGTACAGGATAGAAGGAGTCCTGTCATTGGACAAGAAGGAAGGATGGGCAGGAGAGAAGTTTGAAGGAAGAAGAGAAGACTGGAACGTAAAGAGGAGAGACAGGAGGAGAGACAGGAGGGACAGAGAGAGTAGTTATTGTGGAGAGAAAATGGCAACTGAAGTTACGATTAGGCTCTGTGTAGTTACAGGCTTTTATTAATGTTTTAAGGGATGTATGTGTACTGGACATTGCACGTTTAGGTGGGCAATTTTATCTTATAAATTGGGTTAAAGAATATTGTGTTGTGTGTTCTTTTATGTGATTGTTTGATTGTAGGGAAGGGTGTGATGGCAGCTGGAGACACTGGGCTGGAATTGGGATGTGAGTTTGCGGCATTGAAACCTGCCTTGGGGACTATATAGGTAGAGAAATTGCTGCCAAGCTCAGAGAAAGACATTCAGCAGTGTGATATGGGATGGAACAATGTGGTTGAGAGACTTTGCTGACTGAGAATTAAGATACCTAGCAGATATCTTGGGGCACTACAGTGTAGACTTAGTGGGGATAAAGGACAGCATTTTATTTTTTATATTTTTACAACAGGTATGCATATAGAGAGCAAGCTGGATTTTAATACTGTCCTAGCTGCTAGCTTTTGGTACTAATAACAATAGTGAAGCTATCTACAGTTTTTTGAAATTAGAGTTGAGACACTGATGCAAAGCAACATGGCAGTGACATATTACATTGTTAAGAGACTAGAACATTTGCTGGGTTCCAAAATTAGAGTTAGTGAGACAGCTTGAGGTCACTGAAAACTTATGACTGCTACCCTTCTTTGAACTCAGCCTTTTGTTTATCCTGCTTTTAAGAGAACAATGAAAAGATCTACCTTACTTGGCTTGGATTTATCATGTAAGCAGTTTTTATAACCTAAGGTTATGACTTTATGTTACATACCCTTCCATGGAACTGACCTAAGAGTAACACATGTGTATTTGTGTGTTATAATAGTCATCTCTTGGATATAAGTCTGATAAAATGGATATCCACTGTAGATGTTGTAAAACAACGAGCTTGATAGCATAGATTTGTTATCTGGGTGAGTTGGAATCTGTGATTTAATCCATTGTAAAATACTTTTAAATATTCTGAAAGCTATCCCTTACTTCTTCCCAATGTGATGTTGTCTGTGTGATTCTGGAAAGGAGAAAAGAAAGGCTTTTGTTAGCAATACACACAAATTTACAGACACAGAGTCAGGGACAGAGAGATGCACAGGATAGTATTTAGGTAGACAAAGATTCTGGAAGCTATGTTATAGTTCTTGTTGTTGCTTCTGCTCTTCCTGTTGTTGTTATTATTATTATTATCATTATCATTTTATTACTATATTTTCTAACTTGCTGTGCACTGTAGTATTTAGACATTTGTGGCCTCCAAGATGGTCACATGAACAGCCACTATCTGAGATCATACTTCTTCCTTGACATTCACTATCTCTCTCTGTTTAGCATAGGACCAGACTGGAACATGGAGCTATAAAAATGTCTGGATCCAAGAAACATATTCACTGGTCTATTTTGTCAGAAGCAACTTATTCTTCGTAGCACAAGTAAGTGTTTCTCTTTTCAACCTTATTCTTCCTTTTGCATAGTTCTCCAGGTTTCTCCTGTGATGAATAAGTGGTATCTCCTCCTAGGTTCTTTTAGATACTACCCACCTCATCAATTTGTTTTTGCTGCTAAAGTCATATAATTCAGAACACAGCTCAGGTATAGTGAACAAGCAGTCAGTGTTTATGTTTTAGCAGAGGCAAGACAGTAAAGAAGAAAGTAAACTATACAGTATGTAAAGTGGACCAAGCAGAGCAGCATGGGAAGTTGTTCCCTCTAATATATGGACTAACAAGTCATACACTATTATATCTTTTTCTTTTTTTAATATATCCCTGAAGTCTTCTTCCTTGAATAGGCAGAGGATATCTTAAAGCCATTCTTACCCACAATTTAGTCTATTACATTTTGACATATTATAGGAAGAAATGTACAAAAAGATGAAACTTCGCACTAAATTATTACTTATACTGAGAATAAGGGCAATGATGATTCAGGCTCTAGGGAACCATGTGAAAGCAATCTCATTGTTTATCCAGTCTCACAATTCTTCTAGTTAGTTCAGTAGAGCCCTCATGGACATTTTCCTCATTATTCCTAACTCCACTTAAAAAAAATAAACAAGACAAGGGGTTGGGGATTTAGCTCAGTGGTAGAGCACTTGCCTAGCAATCGCAAGACCCAGGGTTCAATTCTCAGCTCCGAAAAAAAGAAAAAAGAAAAAAAAGACAAAACAAAGCAAAACAAAACAAAAAACACCACAATTTTAATTGTTTTTGATTGCATATATTGTTCCAGTGCCTGTGAATGTGTGCATGTATGTGTGTGTGTGTGCAGTGTGAGACTTTCTCTCTCTCTGTCTCTCTCTGTCTCTCTCTGTCTCTCTGTCTCTCTCTCTGTGTGTGTGTGTGTCTGTGTGTGTGTGTGTTTGTGTGTGTGTGTGTGTGTGTGTGTTGATGTCCATGGTGGCCAGAAGAAGGCTTCTTATCCCCTGGAGCTAGATTTGAAAATGATTGAGAGCCAACCAACATGGAGTATAAAGGAAGGAATGGAGGGAGATTGCCAGCAAGTGGAGTAGGAAAGGAACAAAATTTATTAAAGAGGAGATGTACAACATCTTCCCATAATGTCATTTGGTGACAGGTAGTTAAGAAAAGCTAAGGAGAACAGTGCTTATCCAAAGAGACAAAAGCAGACTCCCTCTGGGAAGCTACAAATGTAGAAAAGCCTCTGGGGCTTTGGAGCCCACAGGCTGTATTCCTTTCTCCCAAGAAGAAACACTTGCATGGATACACAAATTTCCTTCTTTTACCTAGTAATCTGGCATATTAAGGCTTCCACAAATGCTTCATCAACACAAAAGGAAGCATTATTGCCTGTGATTGAAACAATATCACCTTCATGTTATTTTTATGCTCATGAATAATTTAGTATTCATATTGATGTTTCAATAACATGGTTGTGAATGTCATTTGTTTCTTTTCTATTTCAAGGAAAAATAATATCTAAATACTTGCATTATCTAAAGATTACAAGTTGAATTCTTATTGGGGGGGTGAATTTTTAATGTATTAGAAGTGAAAGGATTTGTTCAAGTTGTCACTGAGATACCTTTTCAAAGTAAATCATGGATATGAAGCACTGCCATGGCGTGGTTTTCCTTAACCGAATTAAGGCCACACACAGGGTAATGCTACTCTGATGGGTAACAAACTGCCAAGTCACGTGACATCTTCTGGATCATCTTCCTCTTCAAAGAATTAAAGTGTCAGATGAGGCTTCAGTGTTGGAAAGACACTATCTGCTCTTATGTCAAGTCCTGTTGTATGTACACTGTAGACAGGTACTTGGACTGCTTCTGCCCAGAGCTCTATGAGAACACAAAAGTAGCCAACAGGCTTGTCCAAGGGTTTTTTGGACCATGTGCAAAAAAATGTAACTAAGGACTCTCTAAAGTGATTTTCCTAAGAGAAAAAATTCCCTAAAGTAGATGAGAAAGAATTCTTTGGAGTTACTGAATGAGGAATATGTTGAATGCATCCTGTCATCAGGTGTACATAAACCATTTTTTCTCTTATTAGATATTTTTTATGTACATTTCAAATTTTCCCCTTTCCTGGTTTCCCCTCTGGAAACTATTTATCCCACCCCCCTTCCTGCTGCTTCTATGAATGTGCTCCCCCACTGACCCACTCACTTCCTCCCACCACCCCACCATGGAATTCCCTGACACTAGAGAATCAAGCCTTCACAGAACTAAGGGCCTCCCCTCCTATTGATGCTCAACAAGGTCATCTTTTGCTACATATGCAACTGGAGCCATGGTTTAATCCATGAATTCTCTTTGATTGGTGGTTTAGTCCATGGGAGCATTGGTGGGACTTGTTGGTTGATATTAGTGTTTCTTTCCTATGGGGTTGCAAATCTCTTCAGCTCCTTCAGTCAATTCTGTAACTACTCCATCGGGGACCCAATTCTCAATCCAATGGGTAATTGGAAGAATCGGCTCTGTATTGGTCAGGCTCTTGCAGAGCCTCTCAGAAAACAGCTATATCCAGAACCTTTCAGCTTGCACTTCAAGGCATCCTCAATAGTGTCTGGATTTGCTGACAGTATATGGGAGGGCTTTTGTTTCAGCTTCTGTTCCACACTTTGTCTCCACATTTTCTCCTGTAAATATTTAGTTTCCCCTTCTAAGAAAGACTAAAGCATCAACTCTTTGGTCTTCCTTTCTCTTCATGTGGTCTATGAATTGTATCTTGGGTATTCCAAGGTTTGGGGTTAAAAATCACTTATCAGTGAGTGTATACAAAGTGTGTTCTTCTGGGACTTGGTAATTATCTATTTTCATCCATTTGCCTGAGGATTTCATGAAGTCATTGTTTTTAATACCTAAGTAGTATTCCTTTGTGTATATGTACCACATTTTCGGTATGCATTTCTCTGTTGAAGGACATCTGGGTTCTTTCTAGCTCCTGTCTATTATAGATAAGTCTGCTGTGAACATGGAGGAGCATGTGTCCTTGTTATATTTTGTTGCATCTTTTGGCCATATCCCCAGGGGTAGTATAGCTGTGTTCTCAATTATGACTTTGTTGAATTCTCTGAGGAACTGCCAGACTGATTTCCACAGTGGTTGTACCAGCTTGTAATCCCAAAAACAATGGAACACTGTTCCACATTCTCCATATTATTGACAGCATTTTCTGTCACCTGATTTATTTTTTAACTTAGCCTTTCTGACTGGTGTGCTGTTGTATCTCTGAATCATTTTGAATTACATTTTCCTGAAGACTAAAGATGTTGAAAATCTAGGTGCCTCTTGGAAATTCAACATTCATCAGTTGAGAATTCTTTATTTAGCTCTGAACCTCATTTTAATAGGGCTATTTGACTCTCTGGATTCTAACTTCTTGAATTATCCGTATATATTAATATATTAGCCCTATATCAGATGTAGGATTGGTAAAGATTTTTTCCAAATTCATTGGTTGTGTTTTGTCCTATTGACAGTATCCTTTGCCTTTCAGATGTTTTGCAATTTTATGAGGTACCATTTGTCTGTTGTTGATCTTAGAGTATAAACCACTGCTGTTCTTTTCAGAAAATTTTCCCCCTTGCCCAAGTGTTTGTGGGTCTTCCGTACTTTTTCCTCTATCAGTTTGAGTGTATCTGGTTTTATGTGGTGGTCTTTGATCCACTTGTATTTAAGCTTTGTACAAGGTAATAAGAATGGAACAATTTGAATTCTTCTACATGCTCACCTATCATTGAACAAGCACCATTGTTTGAAAATGCTATCTTTTCCCCCACTGTGTGGTTTTAGGACCTGTGTCAAAGATCAAGTGATGACAGGTGTGTAGTTTCATTTCTGGGACTTCACTCTATTCCACTGACCTTCCTGCCTGTCTCTGTACCAATACCATACAATTTTATCACTGTCACTCTGTAATATAGCTTTAGGTAAACATAGTGATTCCCTAGACATTCTTTTATTTTGAGAAAAATTTTCACTGTACTGTTTTTTTTCTTGTTATTCCAAATGACTTTGTATATTGTTCTTTCTAATACTAAGAAGATTTGAGTTAGAATTTTAATGGGGATTGTTTTGAATCTTTAGAGATCTTTTGGCAAAGTGGCCATTTTACTATCTTAATCCTGTTAATCAATGAGTGTGGGAAATCTTACTACCTTCTAAGATCTTCTTAGATTTCTTTCTTCACAGACTTAAAGATCTGGTCATATAGATTTTTTTCACTTGCTTGATTCGATTCACAACAATGTATTTTATATTATTTGTAACTATTGTGAAGGGTGTGATTTCTCTAATTTCTTTCTCAGTCTATTTATTCTTTGAGTAGTGGAAGGCTACTGATTTGTTTGAGTTAATTTTTCCCCAGCCACTTTGCTGAAGTTATGTATTAGGTTTAGGTGTTCTTTGGTGTAATTTTTGTATCACTTAAGTATGCTATTGTATCATTTTCAAATAGTCATATTTTGACTTTTCTTTTCCAATTTGTATCCCTTTGACCTCCTTTTTGTTTTGTAATTGCTCTGTCTAGGTCTTCAAGTACTATATTGAATAGGTAGCATAGAGAACGGGAATCTTTGTCTATCCCTGATTTTAGTGGATTGCTTCAAGTTTCTCTCTATTTAGTTTGATGTTGACTACTGGTTTCTTGTATATTTCTTTTACTATGTTTATATATGTGTCTTGAATTTCTGGTCTTTCCTTGACTTTTATCATTAAAGCTTCTTGAATTTTGTCAAAGGCTTTCTTGTCATCTAATGAAATGATCATTTGTTTTTTGTTTTTTGTTTTGTTTTGTTTTGTTTTTTTGTTTTTTTGTTTTGTTTTGGTTTTTTTTCAGTTTCTTTATATAGTGGATTATGTAGATAGATACTGCATATTTAACCATCCCTGCACCCCTGGGAGGAACCATACATGATCATGATGGAAGATTGTTTTGACGTGTTTCTTTGATTCTGTTTGTGAGAATTTTATTAAGTATTTTCACAATGATATTCACAATTTTAATTTGTCTCAATTTCTCTTTCTTTGTTTGCTGTTATGCTCCTTTAGGTATGTTCCATGTCTAAACATAATCCAAATTTCCAGAGGCAGATAAAGGTAGCTCTCTATGAATTTGAAGCCACACTAAGTCTATATAACAAATTCTGATTCTCCAAGTCTACATTGTCAAATCCTGGCTCAAAAGCTAATTTCATTATTAGACTCTTTTTATTTCTAATAAAATACCAAATTTGGTATAAAAGGAAGAATGAATAGAAATATACCCTATAACTTTTTCATTCTGTTACAGCCTGTGTTCTACACACTGTCACTTCTCAATCTGATGATGGATTCCTGGTGACAGGCATGTTCCAAACAATTTCCTACCAACATAAAATAGATAGTCACAGGGAAACTGGAGTCTAAGTGCCTTCATATACAAATGTCTCTCCATCACAGAAATCATGTCATTAAATATACACTTTTGGGATACTGAGATTGCCCATTCAGTGATACGAGTACCAGAGTTCAATCTCAGACAAACCATAGGGTTATAAGGCCAAGTGTTGGAGCATATTCATAATCACAAAAGTAAGAATCAAGGACAAGTAGTTCTGGGGATCAGTGGCCAGCCTCTCCAACCCAGCAAATTCCAGGCCAGTAGAGATCTAATTTCATAATTAAGAAGACTACATTGCTGGAGGTAGACTGCAGGAACACGCCTTGCTCATAGGATAAGTGCCCTTACCACGCCACATGGGAACCCAAGCAACCCAGAACATTCTTTCTGCTCCATACACCATTTTTACTCTGATAAACTACCCCAACTCAGTACAATTTAGAAAGGAGCCCCAAAAGATGGTCCAGAATAGAGAGAACTGTACAGCCCTCTCCCTCAGGGTTCAAATTATTAAATATGCTTTCTATTACTTTCCATCACTATGCATGCCTCTGCCTCAGCCTTTCCATTCTTAAATTAAGGAAAAACTGACCACAAGCTCTTGCCTACTTAATGCTCTCCCAGCCAAGGTCTATTCCCATGTATTTCATACCAAACAGGAAAGAAGCCTCAAAACCTGCCAATCCTGATGGAGAAGCCCTGCTCTTTACCATCCTATGAAGCAATAACACTGAAAGCCATGCAGGGAGGAACCCACGAAGCACATCTTCTTCCCTAGAAAAGATGTGATAATCTTCCTGGTCAAATTCCACTCTTCATGCTTCCTTCTTCCAAGAAGAGAATACCTGAGCTGCACACAAATCTCTTCAATTCCCATCTCAAACAAAGTACATACAGTGCATCATTATTTCATGTGCTGCTATGACAAATGCCTGCTTACTTTTCCTACCGTTTTGTAAGGAACCTTGATGAGGAAAGTGATGCATGTATCCCAAATTGTTGAGCTGCCTATCTGCCTTGTGAATGGGGGTGTTATGACTATTCAGAGTAGGCAGAATGTAGTTCATCAAAAGGGAATCCTTGTGTTATATTCTGCTGCATCAGAAAGGATATATTCTGAGTATCTCTGCTCTGGAAGGGAAAAAAAGGTTCCTCCATTTCTGGTTTGCCCAGAACAGCCAAACATCTGAGAAATACAGCTGTAACTACTAGGCAAACAGGCAGTAGGAAATAGCTTTGAATCACACGAGTAAATGCAGGCAGCCGAGGGTAATAGTATTGGCATCTGGGACATGAACACCACATGCAGGCTGAATCCAACCTCTAGTGATGATTGCATGGTGAGAGAATGTTTCCTCTGAGTATTACAGCTCAATAAAATTGCCATTCTAGGATAATATTTGGTGAAATAACAAATGCACTATATTCCCTGTGGATAGAAACATTATAAACCTTTTAAAAGTAGGGTGTGGAGACATTCTGAAGCTGTAGGTCAGACTGCCACCTCTGCATACCTCGGCCCATATCTCTGGTCCAAGGGGAAACTGCACAGTGCCCCTGGACACAAGTATATAGGAACAGACAGCTGCTGGTACCAACTGTTCTGATCTGTGCCCAGGACTGAACCGAACAGGACAGACCTAAATCCCATGGGGGAGAGAGCTGGATCTGCAGAAGTGTGGATACTGCTGAGAAGTCCGAGGAGACAATCCTCTGTACACAGACCACACACAAAAGAGAATCACATAGTGCCAACTGTGTCTGCTGGGTGCAAGGACCTACAAGAGCAATCTGGGCAGGAACCTTTAATTCCTGCCTATGCCTAGAGCTGGAAGACAGTGTCCAGGAGTATGAACACACCTGAAATCAGAACACCTTGTCTCAGGAAAGGCTGAGAGTAAACAGTAAAAATAATTCTACAGGAGTGCTGACACAGATGCCTATACCAGGGTTGAGTCACTCTCAGAAACAGCAAGACAAGCAAACACAAGCAACAACTCAATGGGAGAGGCAAGTGCTGGAAACTAAACATCAGAAACCAAGACTACTTGGCATCATCGGTGTCCAGATCTCCCAACAAAGAAAATACTGGATATCCAAACACCCCAGAAAAGAAAAATGTAGTTTTCAAAATCAAATTTTTGATAATGATGATGGACTTTAAGAAAGTCATAAAGAACACCCATAGATAAATGCAGGAAAACAAAAGTAAACAAATAGAAGCCCTTAGAGATGAAACAAAAAAATCCCTGAAAGAATTACAGGAAAATACAAACAAATGGGTGAAGGAATTGAAAATGGAAGTAGAAACAATAAAGAAAGCACAAAGAGAGAAAGCCTGAATATAGAAAACAAAAGGAAGACACAAGGAGCAATATATACAAGCAATACAAGCATCACCAACAGAATACAAGAAATAGAAGAGAGAATCTCAGAGGCACAAGATATCACAGAAAACATCGACACAACTGTCAAAGATAATGTAAAATGAAAAAAGCTTCTAGCCCAAAATATACAGGACATCCAGGACACAATGAGATCAAACCTAAGGATAATAAATATAGAAGAAAGTGAAGACTCCAAACTTAAAGGGCCAGGAAATATATTCAAAAAAATTACTGAAGAAAACTTCCCTAACCTAAAGAAAGAGATGCCTGTAAACATAAAAGAAGCCTACAGAACTCCAAATGGATGGATCAGAAGAGAAATTCCTCCAGTCCCATAATAGTTAAAACAGCAAACCCGCAAAAGAAAGAAAGAATATTAAAAGCAGTAAGGGAAAAAGTCAAGTAACATACAAAGGTAGACCTATCAGAATTAAACCAGACTTCTCACCAGAGACTGTGAAAGCCAGAAGATCCTGGACAGATGTCATATAGACCCTAAGAGTACATAAATGCCAGCCCAAGTTACTGTACCGAGCAAAACTTTCAATTGACATAAATGGAGAAACCAAGATATTCCATGACAAAACCAAATTTACACAATATCTTTCTATAAACCCAGCCCTACACAAGATAATATTTGAAAAACTCCACCACAAGGAGAGAAACTACACTGTACAGAAATCCAGAATATAATTTCCTTGCAATGAAACTAAAAGAGAAACAAACAAAGATAATTCCACCTCTTACAACAAAAATAATAGGAAGCAATAAGCACCATTCTTTAATATCTCTCAATATCATCAGACTCAATTCCCCAAGAAAAAGACATAGACTCACATAATGGATACATAAAGAGGACCCAGTATTTTGCTGCATGCAGGAAACATACCTGAATACAAAGACAGACACAACCTCGGTGTAAATAGGTGGAAAACAGCTTTCCAAGTGAATGGTCCAAAGAAACAAGCTGGAGTTGCGATTCTAATATCTAATAAAATTGACTTTTGACCAAAACTCTTTAAAAAGGGTAAGGAAAGACACTTCATATTAATCAAAGGAAAAATCCACCAAGATGAACTCTCTATGCTACATATCTATGCTCCAAATGCAATGGCATCTGCATTCATAAAAGAAACCTTACTAAAGCTCAAAGTACACATTGCACCTCACATGATAATAGTAGGAGTTTTCAACACCCTGCTCTCATCACTAGACAGATCATGGAAACAGAAATTACACAGAGACCTACAGAAACTAACAGGATTTATGAACCTAATGGTTTTAACATATATATATATATATATATATATATATATATATATATATATATATATATATATAAAACATTCCATCTTAAAACAAAAAGATATACCTTCTTCTCAGCACTTCATGGAACCTTTTCCAATATTGATTATGTAGTTGGTCACAAAATATGCCTCAAGAGAAATAGAAAGATAGAAATAATCCCATGCATCCTGTCAGATCACTGGTCTTCAATAACAACAAAAATGACAGAAAGCCCACATATACATGGAAATTGAACAATCCACTACTCAATGGCAACTTGGTCAAGGAAAAAATAAAGAAATAAATTAAAGTCTTCTTAGAATTTAATGAAAATGAAGATACAACATTCCCAAACTTATGGAATACAATGAAAGTAGTACTAAGAGGAAAACTCGTAGCTCTAAGTGCCTGCAAAAAGAAACAGGGGAGAGCATATATCAGCAGATTGACAGAACACCTTAAAGTTCTAGACAAAAAGAAATAATAAACCCAAGAGGAGTGGATGTGAGGAAATAATCAATCTCAGGGCTGACATCACCCAAGTAGAAAGAAAAAGAACTATACAAAGAATCAACAAAACCAGGTGTTGGTTCTTCGAGAAAATCAACAAAACAGATAAAACCTTAGCCAAACTTACCAGAGGACACAGAGAGTGTGTCCAAATTAACAAAATTAGAAATGAATACGGAGACATAACAACAGAATCTGAAGAAATTAAAAAAAATCATCAGAATCTACTACGAAAGCCTATATTCAACAAAACAGGAAATTCTGGAGGAAATTAACAATTTTCTAGATGGATACAAGGTACCAAATTTAAAAAAAGATCAATAAACTATCTAAACAAACACATAACTCCTAAAGAAATAGAAGGAGTTGTTAAAAGACTCCCAACAAAAAGATCCCAGGTCCAGATGTGTTCAGTGCAGAATTATATCAGACTTTCATAGAAGACCTCATGCAAATAATGTCCAAACTATTCCACAAAATTGAAGCAGACAGAGCACTAACAAACTCTTCTACAATTACTTTTATACTGAAACCACACAAAGACCCAACAAAGAAAGAGAACTTCAGACCACTTTTCCTTGTGAATATCATCGCAAAAATACTCAGTAAAATTCTTCCAAACTGAATCCAAGAACATATCAAAACGTTCATCCAACATGATCCAGTAGGCTTCACCCCAGGGATGCTGGGATGGTTGCATATATGAAAATCCATCAATGTAATCCACTACATAAACACACTCAAAGTAAGAATTACATCGTTATTTCATTAGATGCTGAGAAAGCAATTGACAATATTCAACACCCCTTCCTGATAAAAGTCCTGGATAGATAAGTAATTCAAGGCTCATATCTAAACTTAGTAAGAGCAATATACAGCAAACCAGTAGCTAACATCAAACTAAATCCAGAGAAACTTGAAGCAATTCTCCAAAATCAGGAACTAAACAGTACTGTCCACTTGCTCCCTACTTAATCGGTATAGTACTTGAAGGCCTAGACACAGCAATCAGACAGTGAAAGGAGGTCAAAGGGATACAATTTTGAAGGGAAGAAATAAAAATATCACTATTTGCAGTTGATTCATAGTGTACTTAAGTGACCCTAAAAGTTCCACCTGAGAACTACTTAAGCTGATAAACAACTTCAGTAAAGAGATGGAGTATAAAGTTAACTCAAACAAATCAGTAGCCTTCCTCCACTCAAAGGATAAACAGGCTGAGTAAGAAAATAAGGAAATGATACCCCTCACAGTAGTCCCAAATAATAGAAAATATGTTTGTGTGACTTTCATCAAGAAACTGAAAGACCTGTGTGACAAGAACTTCAAATCTCTCAAGAAAGAAATTGAGGGAGATCTCAGAATATGGAAAGATCATTCATGCTCATGGTTTGGCAGGATTAATATAGTAAAGATGACCATTTTTTTCACAAACAATCTACAGATTCAATGCATTCACCATCAAATTTCTTATTCAATTCTTTATAGAGATAGAAAGAACAATTGGCAAATTCATTTGGAATAACAAAAAACCCAAGATAGTGAAAACTATACTCAACAATAAAAGAACTTCTGGGGGAATCACCTTCCCTGACTTCAAGCAGTATTACAGAGCAATAATCATAAAAACTGTGTGATAGTGGTACAGAGACAGGCATATAAATCAGTGGAACAGAACTTAAGACCCAGAAATTAACCCACTGCCTATAGTCACTTGATCATTTTCAAAGGAGCTAAAACCACCCAGTGGAAGAAAAATAGTATTA
The DNA here is from genome assembly GCF_021556685.1 of Rattus norvegicus. Taxonomy (NCBI): domain Eukaryota; kingdom Metazoa; phylum Chordata; class Mammalia; order Rodentia; family Muridae; genus Rattus; species Rattus norvegicus. Next base: position 3,397,572 of record NC_141538.1, on the reverse strand, counting down.
TCAACAAATGGTGCTGCTTCAAATAGAGGTCGGCATGTAGAAGAGTGCAAATCTTCCCATTCTTATCACCTTGTACAAAGATTATGTCCAAGAGGATCGAGTAACTCCACATCAAACCAGATACACTCAAACTAATAGAAGAAAAAGTGGGAAAGAGTCTCAAACACATGGGCACTGGGGAAAATTTCTTGAACAAACACCAATGGCAATTGCTCCAAGATCAAGAATCAACAAATGGGACCTCATAAAACTGCAACGTTTTGTAAAGCAGAAGACACTGTCCTTAGGACAAAATTTCAACCAACAGATTGGGAAAGGATCTTTACCAATCATACATCTGATAGAGGGTATATATCCAAAACAGACACAGAATTCAAGAAGTTAGACTTCAGAGAGTCAAATAACCCTATTAAAAATGGGCTACAGAGCTAAACAAAACATTCTCAGCTGTGGATTATCAAATGGCCAATAAGCACCTTAAGAAATGTTCAATATTCTTAATCATCAGTGAAATGCAAATGAAAACAACCCTGAGATTCTACCTCACATCTGTCAGAATGACTAAGATGAAAACCTTAAGTGACTGTAGATGCTGGCAAGGTTGTGGAGAAAGAAGAACACTCCTCCACTGTTGGTGGGATTGCAAACTGGTACAACCATTCTGGAAATCAGTCTGGAGGTTCTCAGAAAATTGGACTTTTCACTAGCTGAGGACCCAGCTGTACCTCTCTTGGGAATATACCCATGAGGTGCTCCAACATACAACAAAGACATATGCTGCACTATGTTCATAGCAGCCTTTATTTATGAAATCCAGAAGCAGGAAAGAGCCCAGATGTCCTTCAACAGAGGAATAGATTAAAAAAATGTGGTACATCTACAAAAGCAATGACTTCATGAAATTCATATGCAAATGGTATGAACTAGAAAATATCATCCTAAGTGAGGTTACTCAATCACAGAAAAGCACACTTGGTATGTACTCAATGATAAATGGATATTAGCTAAGAAGCTCAAATTTTCCAAGATGCAATCCACAGATCACAGGAAGCTCAAAAAAAAAAAAAAAAGGATGACCAAAATGTGGATGCTCCCACTCCTTCTTAAAAGGGGAAAAAATCCATAGGTGTGTATATGGAAGAAAAGTTTAGAGCAGTGACTCATGGAACGGTCATTTAGAGTCAGCCCCAATTGTGTCCCATATATACATATATACAGTCACCAAAACTAGATAAGATTGATGAAGCTGAAAAATGCATTCTGAAAGGCATCAGATATAGATCTCTCCTGAGAGAAACATCCAGAGCATGTCCAATACATAGGTCAATATTACCAGCCAACTACCCAGCTGAGAAGAGGACCAACTTTGGTGAATTAGAGGAAGTATTGAAAGAGTTGAAGGAGTTTGCAACTCCTTAAAAAAATCAAAACAATGCCAATCATCCAGAGTTTCCTGGGACTAAACCACTGCTGCAAGATTGTACATGCACTGACCCAGGGCTACAACTGCGTATGTAGCAGAGAATATTCCTTCTGGGGCACCAGTGGAAGGGGAATCCCTTTGTCCTGCCAAGGTTGGAATCCGCTGTGAGGGAATATGGGGTGAAGCAATAAGGGGGATCTATAGGGGAAATACCGGTATTGGGGATGGAGTGGGGAGGGATTGGGGCTTATGGATAAGAAACCAGGAAGGGGAATAACGTTTGAAATGTAAGTAAAGTAATATATCTAATAAAAATTAAAATAAATAAGAGTAGGGTGTAATCCAGAGGTAAGTCTGAGATGATAGGGACGCTCTAGTTCCATGAAAAAGGGCTTCATGAACGGTCCCTACCTGATTGCCATGACCCTTTAATGCAATGTTGCAATTATTTGTACAAGACAATAGAGGTTAGCAAGCAGCTGGACCCATAACTGTCATTATCAATCCTGTGATTACCCAGAAAACATAGCTTCTCAGCCTTACCAGTTCTTTTGTCTGGAACTTGACCCACACCAAAAGATTGAGTAGATGACTCCTCCTGTCTGCCAAAGTATGTTTATTCATCAAATTACACTTATAAATTTGGCCATACCTCTATTCCAGGCAGATTGGCTAGTTTATCAGGATGAGAGTGAAGAGAAAACAGTTTGTAGAGGTGAAACTATTTTTCTAGACTTTTTCCCTAATAAATAAGGATACTTGGATTTTCAGATCACTATGGAATCTTCTAGAAGATTATTGAGTTGACTAATTTATGCTAATTTGATGCCAGCTAGAGTCAATCCAGTAGAGGGAATCTCAATTAACAATATTCTCACCACCAACAGGCAGTGGTGGTGCTTCTCTTTAATCTCAGGGGTTGGTTGGCAGAAGCAGGTTAATCTCTAAATTGAAAGCCAGCCTTATTTACAGAGTAAATTTCACAAGATCCTCAGCTATAGAAAAAACAAAAATGAATAAAGAAAGAAAGTGGTGGAGAGTGAAGGAATAAGAGAATGGGAGTAGGAGGGAGGGATGGAAAGAGAGAGAGAGAGAGAGAGAGAGAGAGAGAGAGAGGGAGAGGGAGAGAGAGAGAGTTTCCCATGAGACTATCCCATGTGCAATTAGTTCTGAAGTTTCCTGATTGGTAAGTGATATAGAAAATACCAGTTCACGTAGGTGGAGACACCCCTGAGATGTTGGTTCTAGTTACTGTAAGAGAACAAGCTGAATAAGACATATGGAACAAATCTCTAAACACTAATACTACTCTATGTCCTCTGCTTCACCTCCAGCTCTGACTTGCTGTCCTGGCTTCTATGGGTAGATTGTGACCTGTAACTTGAAATAAACACTCCTCTATCCAAGTTACCTTTGGTTTTTGGGTTTGATCGCAGCAGTACAAACCCTAAAACAATCACAGATTTCAAAGATCTTTAGGAGTCTCTTGGCCTAGGAGACAGCAGAATCCAGCTCTCAACATTTATGTGACTCTAAAGGAAGAGATTAAGACACAGAAATTAGCACAAAAATTGACATTCATCTTGACAGTTAAGTAACTAACATTTTCATTCCATGGGTTGCCCCCATCCTTTGGAGGTCAGAGGCCGTAGTGTATAAGCTACTATTGTTATTTTTCTAGGTGGTCACAGTATAAATTGCCCTCTTAATATTTATGATTATACCCACATCCATTTAGAGCTTCTCAGACTTTATGAGAGAAGCTTCTTTACACAATAGGCAGCAGTCAAAAGAAAGATGCACAACTGGTTCCATTACTGAAAATAAGATGAGTTCTCAGCTACATATGAGACATCAGTACAAAAACACACATGTGTACATTCATGCAGGCACACACACACAAACACACACACACACACACACACACACACACACACACACAGTGTCCCTAGGCCCCACGTCTTACCGAGAATTATTAGGAAAATTATTCTCAAAAAGAAAAGTTAAATCTTCCTTCTGTTCTGTACCTACACCTGCAGCAGTCATAAATCAGCACAATGTGGGTGTCACTTTACAGCTCTGACTGTCAGGATTCCAGCTCAAAACCTGGACCCACATCCCTATCTGTCTCCTTAGAGGCCTGCACTAATCAAGACACTCAGACCAGCCAATACCAAAAACAACCAGATGGAAAAATTTGAGCACAAGAACATAATCAACAAATGCCAATGCAATATGGCACCACAAAAACCTATTTGTCCTACTACAGCAAGCTCTGGATATCTTTACACATATAAAGAATATGTTTTTTACCTTATATATTATCATGCAAAGATGATAAAGACTTTTAATGCGTATAAAATGAATTCTTTTAAGTAAATGTATTAAAGTACAATCAAACAGGTAGAAACACTTAAAAAGGAAACAAATAAATACCTTAACTGAGGAAATAAAGGACAGTATAATCAAACAGATAATGGGAATGAATAAAATATTCTGTAATTAAAAAAAGGAAAGAAAACAGATAATGAAATCACATTTGTTGGCAACCCAGGTGATGGAAAACCCAAAAAAGATAACAGGAAACACAGATGCAATTATCACCAACACAATAGAAGAAAGAAGAATATCAGGAATAGTGCACACCATAGATGACATGGATATATGAAGAAAAGAATATGTGAAATTTAAAAGCTTCCAAACTCAAAGCATCCAGGAAATGTGCAACCCTATGTAAAGGCCAAACTGAAAAATAATAAAAGAGGGTAAACCTACCCAGTTCAAAGGGTGAAAAAATGCCTTCAACAAAATCATAGAAGAAATCATTATTAACTTAATGATAGAGATGGCTATAAATGTGCAAGAATCTTATAGAAAATCAAATAGAATCAGAAAAGAAAATCATTCCACCAAATAATAATCAAAACTCTAAATGTACAGAAAAAAAAGGATATTAAAAGCTGCGGGTAAAATGGCCAAGTAACGTAAAAAGGTAGCATTATTAGAATTATATCTGAGTTCTCAACAGAGACACTAAAAGCGAGAAGATCCTAAAGTATGTCTTACAGACCCTAAGGGACCAAAGTTGACAGGCCAGACTAGCAAAACTCCAATCACATTAGACAGAGAAACAATGATATTATATATCAAAAGCAAATCGAAACAATATCTATCTGCTAAACAAATCCTACTGAGGATACTGAAAGGATAACTCTACTACAAGGAGGATAACTATACCCAAGAGAACATAAGAAATTAATCACCTCACTGCAAAATAAAAAAAAGGAAGAATCATACACACAACTCCTCCCACATCAAAATAACAGGAAGTAATATTCCATGATATCATTATTTATATTAATATCAATGTACTCAATTAACCAATAAAAAGGCACAGGCTAGCAGACAGGTTACATAAACAATATCTATCTTTTTTTTTCAGAGCTGGGGACCGAACCCAGGGCCTTGCACTTGCTAGGCAAGTGCTCTACCACTGAGCTAAATCCCCAACCACAACAATATCTATCTTACGCTGCATACCAGGATCACACCCCAGGAACAAAAATAGATAGTATCTCAGTGTAAAGACCTGGAAATTTTTTCCCTGCAAAGGGACTCAAAAAACGTGCTGGAGTAGCCATTCTAATACTTAATAAAACAGACTATCAATCAAACTTAATCAAAGGAGATGGAGAATGATCTTTCATCATAATAAAGGGAAAAATCCTCTGAACATCTATTACACAAGTGTAAGAGCATCCACATTCTTCAAAGAAACTTCACTAAAGCTCAATCACTCAGTGAACCTAACACAATAATAGTGGGAAGTTCAGAGCCCCACTCTCACCAATGGACAGGTAATCAAAATTGAAACTATATAGGAGGAAAATTAATAGCACTAAGTTCCTCAAGAAATTATAGAGATCTCATGTTAGCAACTTAACAACATGCATGAAAGCTCTAGGATAAATGACACAATAGGAGCAAAAGGAGAAGATGGCTGGAAATGGTAAAACTGAGGGCTGAAGTCATTCAATATAAAGCAAAAAGAACAATACAAAGAATCAACAATACCAAGACCTGTTTCATTGAGAAAATCAATAGGATAGAAAAACTCATAATCAAACTAAGAGGCACAGAGATGGTATCTAAATTAACAATATCAGAAGTTAAAAGAAAGCATAATATTAAAAACTGAGGAAATTTGAAAGCTCAAATCACACAGTGAAATTCACAAAATAATAGTGGGAAGATCAAAGCTCTACTCTTACCAATGGATAGGTAATCAAAATTGAAACTATTCAGAGAAAAATGAAACTAATAGATGTTTTTTTTCCACAGAACTGCAAAATATATGGATGATTTTCTAGACAGGTACCAATTACTATACTTGAAGTAAGATCAGAAAAACTATCCCAACAGTACCATAACCACAAAGGAAATAGAAATCATTAAATTCAATGAAATAGAAATTCATTAAAATCTCCTAACCAAGAAAAAAATTCTTGCACATTATGCTTTTAGTGTAAAATTCTAAAAGACTTTTTAATAAGACATACCGATATTCGTCAAAGAGACACAGACACAGATGGTAAAACAATTTAATTCATTTTGTGTGGCCACTATTACCCTGATAGCTACTCCACAGAAAAAAAATAAACAAAACCTCAGGAATTTCATATATGAACATAGACATGAACATATACTTTAAAATTCTTGCAACCCAAATCCAAGAACATATCAGAGACATCATTCACCACAATATAGTATGTTTAATCCTGTAAATATAGGCATAGTTTCATATATTAAAATATATCAACATAATCCACTATATAAACAAATTGACAGAAAAAGAAAAAAATATTATTTCATTAGATGCTAGAAAAGACTTCTACAAAATCCAACACTGTTTAATGTTAAAGATCTTGATGAGATGAGGTTGTCAAGGTGAATAACAACATAATAAAAACAATATACATCAAGCCAATAACCACTATCGACTTAAATGGAGAGAAACTTGAACACAAGAATATAAATTCAATCAAACCAAATAAACAGAGAATTCTCAACAAAAGAATCTTGAAGGGCAGAGAAGCACTTACAGAAATGTTCAATATCCTTAATCATTAGGGAAATGCAAATCAAAACAACCCTGAGATTTCACCTTACGCCAGTCAGAAGGGAGATGATCAAAAATGCAAGGACCATGCTGGGAAAGGTGAACGCTCTCTTTTGCTGGTTGAAGTTAAAATTTGTATAATGATTCTGGAAATCAGTCTGTCAGTTTCTTAGATAATTTAAAATAGTTCTACTTGAAGACCCAGCTATCTTGGGGTTGGGGATTTAGCTCAGTGGTAGAGCGCTTGCCTAGGAAGCGCAAAGCCCTGGGTTCGGTCCCGTGCTCCAAAAAAAAGAACCAAAAAAAAAAAAAAAGACCATCTATCTTACTTCTGGGCTTATACCCAGAAATTTTATGCTATACCAAAAGAACATGCTACACTATGTTCATGACACTTTTCTTTGTAATAGCCAAACCTTGAAACAATACAGATGTCTCTTACCTGGTGAGTGAATACAGAAAATATGGTTCATTTACACAATTGGTGCTATATAGCTATTATAAACAAGGATACTATGAATTTTGTAGGCAATTGGATGGAATTAGAAAATATCATGTTAAGTGAGCTAACCTAGTCACGAACGGAAATGTATGGTATATTATCACTGGTAAGTGGATAATAACCACAAAGTACAGTATATCAATGATACACCCCAGAGACACAAATAATTTATACTATAAGACAGGCCCTAACATGGACGTGTAAATCACATTTAGAAGGGGGGATAAAATATTCATAAGAGGGAAAGGATGTAAGCAAAGTTGGTAGAAGAAGAGAGGTGGAAGGTAAAACGGGGACGTGATCAGGTATGGGGGCAAAAAAGAGAGAAATCCAGAGGGCCAGGACAATGAACATACATTTGCATCTGCTGGGTGTCAGAATTTGGGGGAAATCTCTTGAAGTCCAGGGATCTGGGATTAGGGTGACTCCCAGAAGTCAATGTACATGATTTTAGCTGAGATGCCTAACTTTGGTGACACAGAACTGAAGTGGCCACTCAATAGAAAGCCATACAAGATCCTCAATGGAGGGTTAAGGAAATCAACACACCATCAAACCTTTGATGTAAACTTTGCCCTGTCTAAATGAAATAAAGGGATAAAGAAGAACCAGAGAGTAAAGGAATGGACAAAAAATTAGAAGCCCAGTTTGACACCCATCCCATGGGCAAGTACCAATCTCTGATATACTGTGACGCTTGCAGACAGGATCTATAACTATACACTGTGAGGATCTAAGGAGTAGATGACTGAAACAGATACAGATACGCACAGACAAACATTGACTGGAGGTCATGAACTCCTATACAAGTGTTGAAGAAACAATTGAGTGCCATAAATGGAATAGGAACTCCCCAGGAAGATAACCTGTGTCAAGTAACATGTACCCCGTGGGAACTCTCAGGGACTGAGACACCAAAAAATCATATAATAGCACATATATAGCAAGTGGATCATTTAATTTCCTTTTGGGTCCCCAACAACAGCAATCAAAGGTATTACCAAAGCTGTAGCCAGACTATGGTATCTACTCCCCAACAGAGCCATCTTGTCTGGTCTCACAAGCGGATGATGGGTCTAATGATACAGAGACTTGATGTGCCAGGGTTTGGGGATACCCACGAGGGATCAACTTCTCTGAGGAAAAGGAGAGGGGTACAGACTCTGTGGGATTGGAACTTGGAGGGAGGATTAGTGTTTGAGATGTAAATAAACAAACAAACAAATGCATATATACATAGAATATTTAAAATATATTTCTAGGTATATCTAGAAAGGTTCATCAACTTCTAATCAAGGCAATTTAAGAAAAAAAGGTTGGTCACAGTGTCTTATATATTCAATCTCTAAGTGAAGGACAGAGAGCCATAGTCTGTACCAGTCTCACCATCAGTGGAGGAATTATTGTTCAAGAGGAGCAGTTAGTTAGCTATCACTGAACTCTCTGTGTGCCACCAAATAGCAACATGGCTCAATGCCATTGGCTTGGTGTCTTTCCAGAGGATTGAACCTTGATGGATGTCAGTGCATGGTCTCCAGCTAGTGATGACATTCTATATAGAGATGGTCTAGGGTGCCAGGAGGACAAGAGAAACAACTGGTGAGGTGAACTTTCTCTCTCTCCGTCTCTTTCTCCATCTTTCTCTGTGCCCCTGTTTGGTTGTCTCTCTATCTCTTTTATCTTTCTCTGTTTCTCTGATTTTCTCTGCTAATTCTGCTTGGAACTGGAGAATCAAGGATGCTGGGAAATTACTTTGTCACTCATTGTGTGTGTGTGTGTGCGTGTGTGTGTGTGTGTGTGTGTGTGTGTGTGTGTGCGTGCATGTTTGCCAATGGTGTGTAAGTGCATCACATTATATGTGAGTATGAGACATGGTATATGAGTCCAGGTACATGCATGCCATTGAAGGTGCACTGACATAAGATGACAACATTGGTTGCAATCCTGCAATCCCTCAGCTTGTTTGCTACTGGCTTCCTTGGTGTTCCCTGATGTTCCCAAGGAAAAAACATCTGTGTGATTCTCCTCATAAGAGCACTGGTGCCATAGATGTCTTGTTTTTTTGTTTGTTTATTTTTGTTTTTGTTTTTGTTTTTTTTTTTTTTTGGTGGAATTGATAAAAACCTAGACATTTCTCACTAGAGTGAATTTTTTTCTTCTAAGAGATTGGTTGTGGTCAGGTCTGTGGGGAGCATTTTCTTTATTGCTGATTGATGTAGAAGGGCTAGCCTTCTCTGAGAAGAACCATCATTGGGCAGGTAAGCCTGAGCTATCAAAAAACAATTACCAAGACACGGAGAGCCAGTCACAGAGCAGCACTCCTCCGTGATTTCTGCTTCAACTTCCTGTCACCAGATTCCTATTTTGAATTTCTGTTGCAACTTACCTGATGATAGACTGTAATCTATTAGTCAACTAAATCCTTTCCCAGTTAATATTGCTATTGATGTGATATAATAGCATAATCAAAACTAATTTGAGGAGGAAAGTGTTCATTTTGAAAGTGGTCAGAACAGACTCAAGCACAGGAAGAACCAGAACTGCTGAAGAGGCTACGGTAGAGGGCTGGTTGATGGCATGTTTAGTTTGCTTTCTCAAAGAAACCAAGACTACCAGTCTAAACGTGGTTCCACTCAGAATTGATAGCCCTTGTTCATCATCAGTCACAAAGAAAACACATATAGGCTTGCTTACAGCTCTTTTCATAATTGAGGTTTTTCACTTTTCAGGCTGTGTCAAGTTTACTAGAATTAACTAGCCAGGACAACTTGCCCCCCTCAAATGATTTTTATCAGTGTTTTAATGCAGAAAAGGGAAGCAAATTAGGGCACAGATCTTGATACCAAATCTTGCTTTCCCTGGGTTCTGGATGTTTAAACTTAGGTGCATGTGGAGTCAGTAACATGGCTCCTCTAGCAAGGGATGATGTCCAAAGTTATAATCCAACTAAAATCCTAGCATGCCTTGAATTGCAGTATGATCTCTCTCTAATATAGATATGCCCTTAATTCACACCTTTAATCTCTAACAGTGAAGGTAAGGTTTGTTTATAGAAGAAAATGATATGTTTGAAAGTGATGTCTAATTCAAGAGGAAAGTTTTGGGTCAGAGAAAGCTTTGATAAAGCCAGACAGTATAAGTGAAACTAACAGAACAGCAGTGTAAGGGAGGATATTTAAGAGCAGCAAGAGAGAAGAAAGGTGTATGTGTGTGGTGTGTGTGTGGTGTGTGTGTGTGTGTGTGTGTGTGTGTGTATGTGTGTGTGTGTGTGTGTGTGTGTGTGTGTTCCAAAGATGGTTACAGAAAGAGCATTCTAAACAAATATAGAATGAGCAAGAAAATGAGAAGGAACCAGAAAATTAGAACATATTGCCAAAGTTAATATGAGGACAGACTGAGCAATTCTGTCAGAAACCAAGAGAGTCCAGACTGAAGCAGTCAGTTTTGAAGATTAGATTGTATGGATTCTAGAGGCTTCATGTCTAGGCCTAATGATAGGTCTAACAGAGATGGAAACTCTCCGGTTTCTGCCCAAGCCACAGCTTATGTATGACTTTCAACTCAATACCTAGTCAAAGAAATAAGAGTAACATTTATACTTTTCCGTGTACTCATGCCAAGCATGATGCACCATGAGTCATTCTTAAGCCTACAATTTCTTTGTGAATTTTGAATACCCTTTTTGTCTATTGCCTGTATACATTGTATAAAATGTTCAGTATTTCTTGAGTAGGAGTGGTAAAAGTGGATATCTTTGTGTCTGTTCGTGATATTAGTGCCGATTCTTAATTAACTTTCTTGAGACTTCTTGGCAATGTTTTTTTATATGTACTCTTTCTTATGATTAGGTATATTACACCCATTTGTTGAGTTTTGCCAGATTTTTCTTCTATAAGATGACCATATTAGTATTGTCTTTGAACATTTCATGAACCCTAACTCATATAATGCTTTTGTATTTAATGTTTGTTAATAATATTCACTTGACCAGTGTATTTAACTTTTCTAAATATTATTAATATATAGTACATAAATCTATATACATATAAATGAGCACTCACACACACAGATAAACATATATATGTATTCTATTTATCCCCCCTCTCCCTCGTCCAAGAAAGAAGAAAAATACATAGCTCTGCCTGTCCTAGAATTCACTATGTATCTCACTCAGGCTGGCCAGAAATTCAAAGAGATGCTCCTGCCTTTGTCTCCTGAATTGTGGAATTAAAGGAGTACTCCACTATGATTGGCTTTAAATTGTTTTTTTTTTAATTTAATTTTAAGAATTTTTACAACTATTTTTACCAGGGAATTTATTGATCATTTTCATTTTGTAAAGGTTTACTTTAAAGTTTAATGACAATGACCATGACGATGATGATGACGATGACGATGGTGGTGTGTGTGTGTGTGTGTGTGTGTGTGTGTGTATACATAAGTTTATATTTGAATGTAGAAGCCAGAAAAGTGTGTTAAATTCTTTGTCACTTGAGTTAGAGGTAATTATGAGCTGGCCAAAATGGGTGCAGGAATTCAAAACAGGTCCTCTGAAATAAAATCAAGTGCCTTGTAACTGCAGAGTCAGCTTTCCAGGCCCACATTTCCCATTTTGTTATGCCATTGTCTAGCTTTGTAATCATAGTAATGCTAGCCTTGTCAGAAAATTTGGGCAGTACACCCACCCCTTCTTAAATTTAACAAATTATTACAGAAATGACATTGTTTCTTCTTCAGATGTTTTGTAGAGTACAGCAGTTAAGCCATCTGGCCTTAGGCTGTTCTTTGCTGGTATACTTTTTTACTCACTCAGTTGAGATATTCAATATTCTTTTTTCCAGTCTTTTGTTTTTCTTCTTTTTTTTATTGGATTTTTAAATGTACATTTCAAATGCTATCCCCTTTCATAGTTCCCCATCCATAAACCCCCTATACTAATCCCCTCCCTCTTCTTCTATGAAGGTGTTCCCCTATCCACCTATCCATTCTTTCCCAGATCCCCACACAGACATTCTTCTACATTGGTGAGGGAGGGGTCAAGCCTTGGCAGGACTTATGTAGGGCTAAATTTGCAGAATGATATCGTGTAACTTTGGTTTGTCATGGGATATCTTGGTTTCTCCATCTATGTTAATTGAAAGATTTACTGGATATAGTAGCCTGGGCTGTATTCGTGTTCTCTTAGGGTCTGTATGAAATCTGCCCAGGAATGTTTGGCTTTCATCCATTCTGGTGAGAAGTCTGATAAAATTCTGGTATGTTTGCTTTTATATGTTACTTGAACTTTATCTCTTACTGCTTTTAATCTTCTTATTTCTGTTTTGTGCATTTGGTGTTTTTATTATTATGTAGAGAGGAAACAGTTTTCTGATCCAATCTATTTGGAGTTCTGTAGTCTTCTTGTATAATTATGAGCATCAGTTTCTTTAGGTTACAGAAGTTTTCTTCTATAATTTTGTTGATGATACTTGCTGGCCTTTTAAGTTCAGAATATTTGCTCCCTTTTATACCTAATATCCTTAGGTTTGATCTAATCATTTTGTTCAGATTTCCTGGATATTTTGGGTTAGGAGTTTTTCACATTTTCCACTTTCTTTGATGGTTGTCACAATGTCTTCTATGGTATATTTTGCCCCTTAGATTCTCTCCTCTATCTCTCGTACTCTGTTGGTAATGATTGCTTCTATGACTCTCTTTCCTAGGTTTTATGTCTCCAGGGTTGTCTTCTTTTGTGATTTCTTTATTGTTTATATTTCCATTTTTAGATTCTGTATGGTTTTGTTCAATTCTTTCACCTGCTTGGTTTTATTTTCCTATAATTCATTTAGGGAATTTTGTGTTTCCTCTTTAAAGGCTTCTTCCTGTTTACCTTTGTTGTCCTGTATTCCTTTTATTATTTCTTAACTTTTCTTTTTTATTTTGCCTGTGCGAACATGTCTATTATAGTTTTAAAAACTTTTTCTAGTTTGACAATATTGTTCATATTTTATTTTATTGTAATCATCTTCATACCCACATTTCTCTTTCATTTGTTTATTGGATATTTTTTATTTACACAACAAATGCTTTCCCTTTCTCGGTTTTTCAGCCATAACTCTCCTATCCTTTCTCCATCCCCTTCTTCTATAATTGTGTTCCCCCTCCCCAACCACCCTACATTCCTGCCCCCCCGCCTTGATATTTCCCTACAATGGGGGTGTCCAGCCTTGGCAGGACAAAGGGCTTCTCCTCCCACTAGTGTCTAACAAGGCCATCCTCTGCTACTTATGTAGCTGGTATCATAAGTCTGTCCATGTGTACTCTTTGGGTAGTGGTTTAGTCCTTGGGAGCTCTAATCGGTGGGTAATGTAGATATTATGGGGTTGCAAGCCCCTTCAGCCCCTTCAGCTCCTTCAACCCTTTCTCTAATTCCTCCAATGGGGACTCCTCTCAGTTCAATGGTTTGCTGCTAGCATTTGACTCTGTATTTGTTGTACTTTGGCAGAGCCTCTCAGGAGACAAATGTATCAGGCTCCTGTTAGCATGTGCTTCTCGGTTTCATCAATATTGTCTAGATTTGCTGGATATATATATATATATATATATATATATATATATATATATATATATATATATATATACTGATATGCTTGGTCCCCTGGTTGGGAAGGTTCTGAGAGGCCATTCCTTCAGCCTCTGCTCCAAATGTTGTCTCTATACACCTCCTCTGAATATTTTTGTTCCCCACTGAAGCAGGAATGAAGCACCAACACTTTGGTCATCCTTCTTCTTGAACTTCATATAGTCTGTGGAATGTATCTTGCATAATTTGAGCTTTTGGGGTAATATCCACTCATAAGTGAGTCCATACCGTGTGTGGGGTGTGTGTGTGTGTGTGTGTGTGTGTGTGTGTGTGTGTGTGTTCTTTTTTTCGGGACAGACTCACTCAGGATGATATTTCCAAGTACCATCAATTTGCCTATGAATTTTATGAAGTCACTGTTTTGATAGCTGGGTAGTATGCCATTTTGTAGATGTACCATATTTTCTGTATCCATTCCTCTGTTGAAGGGCATCTGGGTTCTTTCTATCTTCTGGCTATTATAAATAAGGCTGCTATAAACACAGTGAAGCATGTGTCTTTGTTGTATGTTGAAGCATCCTTTCTGTATGTACCCAGGAGTGGTACACCTGGGTCCTCATGTACAGCAATGTCCAATTATCTGAAAAATCTGCAGACTGATGTCTAGAGTGGCTGTACTAGCTTGCAATCCTACCAACACTTGAAGAGTGTTCCTTTTTCTCTATCCTTGGCAGCATCTGCTGTCACTTGAGGGTTTTTTTCTTTCTTTCTTTTTTTTTAATGTTAGCCATTCAGACTGGTGTGAGGTGGAATCTCAGGATTGTTTTGATTTGCATTTCCCTGATGATTAAGCTTGTTGATCTTTTTTTTTTTTTTTCATGTTTCTTTTTTTCGGATCTGGGGACCGAACTCAGGGCCTTGCGCTTGCTAGGCAAGCGCTCTACCACTGAGCTAAATCCCCAACCCTGTTGAACATTTCTTTAGGTGTTTCTCAGCCATTCGATATTCCTCACCTGAGATTTCTTTGTTTAGCTCTGTACCCAATTTTTTTAATAGAGTTATTTGGCTCTCTGGAGTCTAACTTCTTGAGTTCTTTGTATATTTTGGATATTAGCCCTCTATCAAATGTAGGATTGGTAAAGATCTTTTCCCAATATGTTGTTTGTCATTTTGTCCTAATGACAGTGTCCTCGCCTTGCAGAAGCTTTGCAATTTTATGAGGTCCCATTTTTAATTCAATGTCTTAGAGTATACGCCATTAGTGTTCTGTCCACAAAATTTCCATAGTGCCATATATTCAAGGCTTTTCCCTTCATTTTTCTCATATTTTGAGTGTAGCTGGTTTCCTTTTTTTCTAGTGTGCATGTGTGTGTGTGTGTGTGTGTGTGTGTGTGTGTGTGTGTGTGTGTCTTTGTGCCACTTGGACTTGAGCTTTGTCCTGGGATATAAAAAGTACTGATTTGCATTCTTCTACATGCTGTTTGTTGCTATCTTTTTCTCCTGGATGGTTTTAGTTTCTTTGTCAGAGACCAAGCGAACATAATTTTGGGGGTTCATTCCTGATTCTTCAATTCTATTGCATTGACTTATCTGCTATCTCTGTCCCAAGACCATTATCACTATTGTTTTGTAATACAACTTGATGTCAGGGATGGTGATTCCCACAGAAGTTCTTATATTGTTAAGAATAGCTTTCACTATCCTGGGTTTTATTTATTATTCCAAATAAATTTGAAAATTTCTCTTTCTAACTCTATAAAGAATTGAGTTGAAATTTTGATGGGGATTGTATTGAATCTGTTTATCACTTTTGGCAAGGTGGCCATTTTATAATATGAGCAATCCAAGAGCGATGGAAATCTTTCCATCTTCTGAGATTTTCTTCAATTTCTTTCTTCAGAGACTTAAAGTTCTTGTCAAACAGATCTTTCATTTGCTTGGTTAGAGTAACACCAAGGTATTTCATATTATTTGTGACTACTGTGAAAGGTATAATTTCCCTAATTTCTTCCTCTGCCTCTTTATCCTTCTAGTAGAGGAAGGCTACTGATTTGTTTGGGTTAATTTTATATCCAGCCACTTTGTTTATCAGGTTGTTTATCAGGTTTATTAGTTCTTTTGTGGAACTTTTGTGGTCACTTAAGAATACTATCATATTATCTGCAAATAGTGATATTTTGATTTCTTCTTTTCTAATATGTATCCCTTTGTCTTCCTTTTGTTTTCTGATTGCTCTAGCTACAACATTGATTACTATATGCTATAGGTAGTGAGAGGGTAGGCAGCTTTGTTCAGTCCCTGATTATAGTGGGATTGTTTCAAATTTTTCTCCACTTAGTTTGATATTGGCTACTCATTTGCTGTATGTTGTTTTTACTATGTTTAGGTATGGACCTTGAGTTCCTGATATTTCTACGTTTTTTAACCTAAAAGGGTGGTATCTAATGAGATGATCATGTGTTTTTCCTTTGTGTTTGTTTATAGAGTGGATTATGCTTATGGATTTCTGTATATTGAAACATCACTAAATCTTTGCATTTTTTTGAAGGTTATGTCAATGTTTTCTATAGAATATTCTGCCCCTGAGCTACTCTCTTCTATATCTTGTGTTCTGTCAGTAATGCTAGTGTCTGTCTCCGGATCTCTTTCCTACGTTTTCTATCTCCAGGGTTGTCTCCACTTGTGATTTCTTTAAAGTTTCTATTTTTCCTTTTTATCCTGGGTGGTTTTGTTCAATTCTTTCATCTGTTTGATTGTGATTTTCTATAATTCCTAAAAGGATTTTTGTGTTTCCTCTTTAAGAGATTCTACCTGCTATCCTGTATTTCTTTAATGGGGCTATTTATGTCCTCCTCAAAGTTCTTGAACATCATCATGAGTTGTGTTTTTAAAATCAAAATCTTTCTTTGCCAGTGTGTTTTGGCACCCAGGGCTTGCTGTGGTAGGGAAACTGGGTCCTTATGATTCCAAAGGCCTTGGTTTTTGTTGCTTAGGTCTTGCCCTTTCCTATGGCTATCTGCTTATCTCTTTTGTTAGCTAGTCTTGCTGTCTCTGACACAGGCTGCCCCTCCTATAAGTTTTTGTGTCAGCACTTCTGGAGTCAGGCTTTCTTCCAGTGTGATCTGGGTACATAGAGATGTTGCACAGGATAATCTCAGAGCGCACGTGGAAACAGAAATGATCCTTTCCCAAATTGTTCCTTGTTTCCCATGTCCAGATGACTCCAGACAGGTTTTTCCTGGGCCAGAAATAGAAACAGTGTTGGCGGTGTTCCCTGTGCTCTTAGGATTGTCCACATGTCTGATATTCCAGCTATCTCCCCATGGGATCTGTATACAGAGAACTGTGGCAAAGTGTCAGCCCGGGGAGCAGGCAGAAACCAGAAACTTCCTTTCCCAGATTACTCCTAGTTTCTTCTTTCCTGAGGACTCTTGGTGGATCTCTTGGGGCAGAAGTGGTAGACTTACCTGTGCTGTCAGATTTGTCAGTACTCCTGGGGACAGGCTTTCTCCCAGTAGGATCTGGGTACAGTGAGCTGTGGCACAAGGTCAGTTCTGAATGTAGGCAGAAACTGGAAACTTGCTTTTCTTTTTGTCTCAGTTTTGGTAGATCACAAATGTCCAGGATTTGTCTATTTTCTCCTTGGCTTTCTAGCTTGCTGCTATATATTTGTTTGTAATCTTCCTCAGTGGACTCTTGTATTTGCATTTTTGTGCTCTCTCTTTCTGTACCTACAATACCTCCTTTGTTAAAGAGAAAAACCCAAGTATTTGTTGCATTTTGCTTCAAGTACTTTTCTGTTTTCTCCACAAGGTACTGTTTTGATTAGACATAGCCTCTCTTGGTGTATGTGTTTGAATGCTCGGCCCACATGTCATGTCTGTATTAGTGGCATAGCCTTGTTGGAGTAGTTGTGCCTTAGTGGAAGAGGAGTGATAATGTGAGGTGGGTTTTGAGGTTTTCTATGCTGAGGCTTTACCCTGTAGGGAATGAGACTTGACTCCTGGGTTCCTGTTGACATCAATCTTTCATGTTGTCTTATCATCAAGATATAGAACCCTCAGCTCCTTCTTCATCACCATGTCAGTCCTGTATGATGCCATGCTTCCTGCTGCGATAATGGATGGAACCTGAGAAACTGCAAGCCAGCCGGAATTAAATATTTTCTTTTATGAGAGTTGCCTTAGTCATTTTGTCTTCTCTCAGCAAGAAAATCCTAATCCTCATTACTACCTTTTATTACTCTCCAGCCTCTTTGAACTTCTTCCTTCCTCTGCAAATTTTCCCTTCTACTTTTCCATATTTATTTAATTTTCAATATGGCTATATTTCATGAGGATCTGGTTGTCTAGACTGTGTGATCCATGAGCTCCTAGGATCCCCTGTATCTGTCAGTTCAAGTTTTCTTCATTTATTTTCTTTTCTAGATTTTCTTGGGTGTTAAGAATATAAATTTGGACCATCAGAGAATGGCAAGTACTATATAAACTGTTCCGTCTCCCTGGTACCCTACTGGGAAAAAGGTTCATAGTACAGTGAGATACCTGTGTCCAAGAGACAGGATATATAAAAGCTGTTGTCCTCTGGGACAGTGCTATTTCCAATAATGGATTCTTTATCAGGACATCACTGTGCTATACCAGCCTGTAGTCTAGGGGAAAAATAAGTGACATTCACTCCTCATTTTCTGAAAAGAAACTATTTTTTGAGTTCAAGGCTGTTGCTAGAACTGCTTTCTTACCCTGTGGTGATTGTGCTATGTGATTGTTTGTAGTGATCAATTCCTCTAGGACTCTCCTGTTTAATTTTTCTCTGGAACATATGAAAGACTAGCAGAGTCACAGTTGCCAGTGGGCTGTGTTCCATCTGTGCTGTCAGCCTACACTTCTGTGCTCTGTTTAGTTTACTTTGTTATTCCTTGGTCACCCTGGAAGTATAGGAGTATTCTTGCTTTTCTTTACCTGGGAACTTGTAATTAATTATGTTTGCATTTTGTATTTAGGGTTTGATTGCTTCTGACTCTTGCATTTGTATTAAAATATTTTTATTTATACATATATGTATTCTATTTTATGTGTATAGGTGCTTATGTATATATGTATAGCACCTGTGTGACTGGCGGCCAAGGAGGACAGAAGAAGATGCTGTATCTTTTGAGATAAGAGTTACTTACAGTTGTGTGCAACCATGTGTGTTCTGGGAATTGGATCTTGGTGCTTTGTAAGAGAACTCAGTGCATTTTATCACTGAACCATATCTTTAGCCACTTTTTTGCATTTATATTATTTTTTATAATAATGTATGGCACATGTATGTGTGTAGGTTACAATATCACACTGGGGAGTCTCTTCTCTCCTATAACTTTGTGGAATTGGGACAAGGGTTTCAGGTCATCAGGCCTGAATTTCCTTAAAAACATGTTTTAGGATTTTGATGGTTTTGTTGACTCAATAAATCTATAAAGAAAAGAATATGTCTGAAATATTATGACTTTCTATAATGTAGCCAGCTTTAGAGTGTCAGCGTTGGTCATATCACCAAAGTCATCATTAGTTGAGAATCAATTTGCATGTTTATTTTTAGTTTGGAGATTTCCAGACCAACTTATATAAAGTGGAGAAAAAATCGGTGTGAAGGTAGGTTTGTGGTTTTGAATTCCCAGGAATGGTTTTGCATATTTATGAGTTGTACTGTTGTGTATTTTCTTTATAAAGTGAATTTTGCTTTTTTTAAAAAAAATAGTCTACTATTTAGTGAGAGATTTTTCTTTCCAAGTACACACATTCTAGTTTAGATTTAACTCTGTGAAAGTCTCAAGTCCCAATTCTCATAGGACTTACCAATTCCCCATCATCTTGTCCAAGTTTTTACAATAAAAGTGTGAGTTTTCTAACATTTAGGCAGTACCATTCACTTCTGTAGAACTTCATCATAATTGAAGAGTGTGCCCTGTAGATATCTAGAATTTCTTGGTATTCTCTTTTAAAAAATTTATTTGTATTTATTTATTTATATTTGTGTGTACATGTGTGTTATATGTCTACATGTATACAGGCAAGTGCATATGCCCATGTATACCTGGGCCCGGAAGAGTACATTGAATCGCCTGGAGTGACAGTTGCAAGTTGATTGCCTTCCCTCTACCTACTCTCCTTCTTTCCTTCCTTCCTCCCTTCCTTCCTTCCTTTCTTCCTTCTTTCCATTATTCTTTTCTTTCTTCCTTCTTTCCTACATTCCTTATTTTCTTTCAAACAAGGTCATAATTTGTAGCCCTGCATGGCTTGAAAATCTTATCTATAAAACCTGGCCTTTAACTCATAGAGCCATCTGCCTCTGCCTCCATTTTTTTAATTGTAAACTCAGCAAAATTCCCAGGCATTTTTACATGTAGGTACCTGATTTTTATAAAGAATAATGATGCAGCTATACAGACAGATCATGTTCTTTTCTTGGTATACTATCTATTTTTCTTAGATTACCTGGTATTTCTACAAAAAAAAATTCTTTCAATTTCTGGATCTTATCTGTCCTTTGATGACTTAATACATGTGTCAAGTACGTGGGTCTTTTTTTTATCCTACCCTACCTCATCTTCCTCAGTCATGGCATTCATACATTCTCCTCCTTTCCTTTTATTAAACATTTATTGACAACTTCGGGGAAAGAAAGAAGATGTTGACACTGTCTACTCTCCTCTGCAGATCAGACCTTAGGAATCTCCCTGTGGCTAATAGCTTGTTTCTCTTTCTGTTTCTTTCATTCTGTTTTTGTCTTTGACCTACAGATTTTAACCAGTATTGTACTTATAGCTGCAAGTTTGGAACTACCCCATAGTGCCTGGAAGGGTCACTGTTCAGCTCACTAAATTTCTACTCTAGAATCTATTGGTTGCCAATAGTTCAGCAGGGAGCATAGGACCCCATGAATCCCTCTGTGATCCATTATTGATGCTGACAACAGTCATAGTCTTTCTATTAATGTATTTTTCATGACTCAACATCCCCTTTCATGGTCCCTTATCATGGTCCCCACTGAAACTCCCATCATATAGCTCATTTGCCCAATACCTCTCATGTTCCCCTTTGAGATGGTGGAGACCTCATGTGGGTATTCCCCTATACAGGCACATCAAGTGGCTTTTGGGCTTGGTACCTCCTGTCCTACAGAGGACAGAAGGGGCAGGTCAGTTAGGGGACTGAGTTCCACATACAGGCAACAAGTTTAGGGATAAACCCTGCTCTATTTGTTAAGGAACTCACATGAAGATCAATCTGCATATCTGTTACATATATGTGTGGGGCCGAAGTCCAGTTCCTGTATGCTATTTGTGTGGTGGCTTAGTCTCTGACGACCCCCAACATCTCATGTTATTTGACTCTGTACACTCATGGCGTTTCTATCCCCTTTGTTCCCAGAATACTTGCCTTAACTCTTCGATAATGGTCCCTGTGCTCCATTCAATGTTTAGCCATGCTTTGCTGCGTCTGTTTCAATGAGATGCTTAATAGAGCCTGTCAATGGATGGTTATGCTAGGCTCCTGTCTGTAAGCACAAGAGAGTATAAGTATTTGTTTCAGGGCCTGATCCTTGCACATTGAATGAATTTCAAGTTGGGCTAGGTATTGGTTGGCCATTCCAGTAGTCTCTGCTACATCTTTGCCCCTGCATTTTTGGTAGACAGCACTAATTTGGCCAAAAGTTTTATGGGTGGGTTGAAATTCTTAACAGTGACAGGGTTGCCTTGGGCAAATGTGGGACATCAGGAAATAAATGGAAAAATGGCTGAGACGGGTATGCTGATGTAGCATGGAGAATGAGGAGTTTATATTCATGTCTTATGTGGAAAATTCTTCATAAATTTGTTCAGAAAAATCTAAAATTAAACCCAGCAGTACAGGAGAATACTTAGAGGATTTTGACTGAAGATTGGTCAAGGAGGGAACTCTGAGCTAATGGGAACCAGTTAATAGAATATACAAGATAGTACCAGCATCTCTGTTGACAGCCCTGCTCGTGTGATGTCTGCTGTACTCTGTTTGACAACTGGGGTGGTTACTGTTGTATATTATGCAATACTATAGTGTTTCATTTCAGATATGTGAACTGTAGAAGGAGAAGTCTCTGTTTATTCATAATACTTATGATTATGAGGGTACAGGCTAATATCAATTGTCAATGTGAGGTGATATAGAATCATAAAAAGGCAGGACACTGAGATGCCTGAGAGATATTTTCTCACTCTCCTCTATTTAGCTCTTTCCTGGTAAATAGTGTTCCACCTCTTTTATTCTAAACATACTTCTATCTTTATGCCAAGCAGATGCAGGGATACATTCCTCATGAAAAATGTTCATCCCTAAAAGTAGTCTTGCTTAATAAGGGTTGGGTCTTTCTATGTAAAGACTACTTCATTTTAGATTCCAGCCCATAGACTGAAAAAATGACAACAAAACCCAATAACAACAACAAAAATACCAGCATAGACATAGCACCACATAACAACTCCGAGATCGAAATAAAAAAAAAATGAATCCTAAGACTTGCACTCACAGATTCTCTCTTTGGAAAGCAAAAGCAGCATGGAGAGGAAAGCAACTCATACTGGGAATCTCAAACTTCTACCTAAAATTCCTCCAGCTGAAAGGTGGTCATGGGTTCAGGATCATTTCACTTACCCCTGGAACTGTGACCCTCCAGTGATTTCACTCTTTGTCACTTGGGGCCAAGCTGTGCATATCAAACTTCAAGGCTTTTTTTTTTTCAAAAACAAAAGTAAGAACAGACTCAGACAATACCCAAAGATATTAGACATTTACAACCTGCCAGTGCCATACTCTCTTGGCCTGAGTCTTGTGTTTTGGAGTTTCCCAGAAAATGCACCAAATGTTATGCCCTGATAATGAAACCCCCAGAGACCACAAGGAACCATCACTCCAATGCAAGCATACCAAAGTCTTTATTTAAGTTCCAGCTCAGCCGGTAAACTTCCCCAAGTTAGCAGGATAGATGAATAACCCCAAGGTCCAGGGGAAAGTGGTTTATAAAGGGAAAATTGTCACAAAGGAATTTTCAAACCTTGGCATTACATGATTGCTAAAAAGGGTAAAGGAATGTTCAACCACATCTGGTCAAACCACAGAGAGGGTTCATATGTTTAAAAGAAATATCTTGACCTGGGAATGACATGTTTTCTTAGACTACCCTGTTATTATCGACTAGATGCAGCTGTGTCTATTATCCAATTGCCAGCACATTTTGCTTTTTTAACAAAACCCAACAGTCAGGGTCATGCGTCTCTGAGGGAAAGTTAACTGAAAAGTCTGAAAAACAAAAAGGAATATTCTTTTGCTACTTTAATCCCTTCACTCCTTCTCCAGATGTTTCTTTCTTAGAGTTGAGTCTTGAAGCTGTTGTGGTGATTCCAAGCTTCCTGAAGGCACTGTTTAACAAGTTTTGGTGCTTGGACAATCTGGACTGACACTTCATTGCCCTTGATGGATATTTGCTGCACACCTTATGCTTCTTCCTGTTAAAGACCTCTCTCTACCTGCTAAAAAAGAATGCAATTAATGACAATTCCTTGGAAAAATGAATTATGCAGCAATTTTAGTCTATCCTAAGAACTTATTACTTAAATAACATTCAAACACTAATGAGTGCTGTTAGTAATCATGATAAAGAGAATTTTAGAAGATTTATTAAAGGATCAAAACTTAGTGGAAATTTAGAAGCTGACAAGTTATAACTGAAATCCTAGGTTTTTAACATACAACTTTATAAATAAGGAACTTGTATGTATAGGAAGACATTTTGATCATGAAGTTTATGACAAGTCTTAGTACCTTCCTAAAAGCCAAAGTCAGCAGTTTTAGAAACCCTGATGTTCTTCTGTTCTTTACAGAATTCTAATGAAGATAGGAATTATTTTGAAAAATGTGTTCGAAACAGAGACACAGAGGAACATCCTGGTTCAGTAAACTTCCAATATTTCTGAATAAACTTGTCAATTCAAAACTTTACTTGTACATGACCCTTGCTTAAGCAAAGGGTATGAACGTATTTTAAAAATCAACAGAAAAGGACAGTGGTCTTATGTCAGACATAAAATAACTATAGAGGAAGGAAAGGGAGAATTAAATAAGGATTAATGTTTCAAATTCTGTAGAAAGTCAGGATCGATATAATAGTTAATAGGAAACAACTTTTTTTTTATTAACTTGAGTATTTCTTATATACATTTCAAGTGTTATTCCCTTTCCCGGTTTCCGGGCAAACATCCCCCTCCCCCCTCCCCTTCCTTATGGGTGTTCCCCTCCCAACCCTCCCCCCATTGCCGCCCTCCCCCCATAGTCTAGTTCACTGGGGGTTCAGTCTTAGCAGGACCCAGGGCTTCCCCTTCCACTGGTGCTCTTACTAGGATATTCATTGCTACCTATGGGGTCAGAGTCCAGGGTCAGTCCATGTATAGTCTTTAGGTAGTGGCTTAGTCCCTGGAAGCTCTGGTTGCTTGACATTGTTGTACTTTTGGGGTCTCGAGCCCCTTCAAGCTCTTCCAGTTCTTTCTCTGATTCCTTCAACGGGGGACCTATTCTCAGTTCAGTGGTTTGCTGCTGGCATTCGCCTCTGTATTTGCTGTATTCTGGCTGTGTCTCTCAGGAGCGATCTACATCCGGCTCCCGTCGGTCTGCACTTCTTTGCTTCATCCATCTTGTCTAATTGGGTGGCTGTATATGTATGGGCCACATGGGGGGCAGGCTCTGAATGGGTGTTCCTCCAGTCTCTGTTTTAATCTTTGCCTCTCCCTTCCCTGCCAAGGGTATTCTTTTTCCTCATTTAAAGAAGGAGTGAAGCATTCACCTTTTGATCATCCGTCTTGAGTTTCGTTTGTTCTAGGGATCTAGGGTAATTCAAGCATTTGGGCTAATAGCCACTTATCAATGAGTGCATACCATGCATGTCTTTCTGTGATTGGGTTAGCTCACTCAGGATGATATTTTCCAGTTCCAACCATTTGCCTACGAATTTCATAAACTCGTTGTTTTTGATAGCTGAGTAATATTCCATTGTGTAGATGTACCACATTTTCTGTATCCATTCCTCTGTTGAAGGGCATCTGGGTTCTTTCCATTTTCTGGCTATTATAAATAAGGCTGCGATGAACATAGTGGAGCACGTGTCTCTTTTATATGTTGAGGCATCTTTTGTGTTTATGCCCAAGAGAAGTATAGCTGGATCCTCAGGCAGTTCAATGTCCAATTATCTGAGGAACCTCCAGACTGATTTCCAGAATGGTTTTACCAGTCTGCAATCCCACCAACAATGGAGGGGTGTTAGGAAACAACTTTTAGTCTATTAACTTTATGTCCAATTGAAACACAATAAAATTCGAATAGAGTCATCCTCTTTAATCTTTTTGTAGCTGGAAGGCTGTATCATACCCCCCTTAAAGAAGAAGATATTGAGTTGGAAGAAAATTGATTTTATCGTAATGATAATTTTTACTTCTTAAAATTGCTATTTGCTTGACTTGTTGTTCTTTCAATATTCTTAGGTAATCAAGGAAGACTTAACAAGAAAATATATTTTGAAAAGCTGTGTAATCAATGCATAACATTTCTGAGGAAGTTTTATGTTTAAATAAATCTTAAATGAAACAGAAGTTGTCAGAGTAAGAAAAGCCATATCAAAATGTGCTTCCTCTCTGTCTTTCCTCCTATGTAACAAATGATGTCCCACTTCTGATCCTTTTTGCCCTTAACTGCTCTTGTATTTACCCTTCTCTAGACCCTGATCTCAGCCAATGCTCATCCCAGGCACAGATTGGAGGGGAAGAACATACATTCGGACTAATGTATGAATTTATTACCTTGGGGCAGATGACTTCCCTTTAAAGTCCTAATGAAAAAGCAAGATGTGATTTCAATAGAGTCCTTACTGAGGAACCAGTGAGATCACTTGTAGGGAGCTGCGACGTGCCATGCTGTGCCTCAAAATGGCACTGCTTTCCGCCTTCCATTCTCCCAAAGGTGAGCACTCCTTGTAGTAAAGAAGTCCTTATTTGGCTATGCCTGCCTGGCCTGCTAGCTTCCCCATAGTGACAGCCTATGTGCATGACCCATGTGGCTTGCTAGGATTGGCCAGTGCTCGCTATTTAAGTGTGGTGTGGGTGCTCCCCTGGGTCAGAAGGTTGTATCAAGTTTCCTGAGTAAACTGCTTGAAGAAGATCTCCTCTGGTCGTGTCTTCCTTTCTGGTCGAGGTTGGGCACGGCCATCACTAAGTTGATAGAACATGGGTAAAGCATTACTGGTAAAAGTGTGAGGGAATGAGAAAGCAGCTGCTTTGGAATGTCTTAACAGTGGCTCACCCAAAGTAATAGTTGGATTTCTCATGAACAACCTTCCACAGTATTTTTGCTTTACAGCCTAGACTCTGACAGGAATGATTCTCTCACTCTCCACACGAGAATGTCAACAATCCACAGGCTCTGATGATCTCTAGTGGGCAGGCAAGGCTGATCTGATGAACAGGGTTAGAGCTATGCCTGGAAAATAGTTATCTACTATGATGAAGAGGAAAGAGTTTGTCATTAAAATCTTAAGGAGGAAAAAGGAAATCCATGTTTGATAGATTTTATCAACTTAATATAAACAAGAGTCATCTGGGAAGAAGGGGTCTCAATTTTAAGAGGATACATCTAACAGGTTGTGTTGGCACAAGCCTTTAATCTAGCACTTGGGAGGCAATGGCATGAGGATCTTTGTGATCTTCAGTCCATGCTGGCCTACATAGTGAGTTCTAGGAGAGCCAAAACAATATAATGAGACACTGTCTTAAAAACAACAACAACAACAAAAATCAATGACAAATAGAGGAGGACTCTATCAGAGTGACCTGTAGGAAAGGCTATGTGGTAATTTTTTTTGTAAGATGGTCCAGTCCACTGTGAGTGATGCCACCTCTTAACAAGTGGTTTTGGGGTGTATAAAAATCAAACTGAGAAAGCCATGGCAACCAGTCAGTAAGTAACATATCTCCATGCTCACAACTTCCCTTTATGCCTTGAGGTTTATGCCTTGATTTCTTGCCCTGACTTCACTCAATAATGAACTATAAGCTGTTAGCTGAAATAAGCCCTTAACTTCTTAAGCTACCTTTGGTCACTAAATTTCAAGCTTCAGTAGTGTAGTACTGAAAGTAGTGTAGCTTCAGTTTGAGGATTTGATGATTTGCTCATCAATGAGGAATTGTGCAGATGGATTCTGTACATAGCAATTTTGAAAACTACCGAAATGTTTGTGGGTATACAAGTATCTACTAACAAATTTTCCTTCTGGTATCCTCAAGAGTAGTAGAGATGGGTCACATTGTGTTGCACTTGTGTGTTTTCTCACAGTATTGAGAATATTTGATAGCTTCAGGAACATACTCTCCACATATCAACTGCTCTCCTCTAGTTATAAACTGAAGAAAAAAAGAAGGCAACTTCCATCAAATTAAAAAAAAAAGTTGGGTAAAGCAGATGTAGTGTAGATCAATTTTCAATGCAATGGAGGACCTGTTTTATAAGGAAATGCTCTTTGGTTGTTTAAATACCTAAGGCATACATAGACACATGTATTTGAGTGTTTGATGCATACTGAGTGGCACTTTTAGGAGATGCAGCCTTCTTGGAGTGTGTTTGGCCCTTCCTTTGGAGGGAGACTGTCACTGTGAGAGCAGGCTTTGAGGATTCCTAAGCTCAACCATGGCACAGTCTCTTTCTGCTGCCTGAGGATCAAGATATAAAACTCTCATGTTATCCTGCAGCTCTCACATGTGACCTGCTGTTATAATAATGGACTAATCTCTTAAACTATAAGCCACCCCAATTGAATGTTTCTCTTTATAAAAGGTGCCATGGTCATGGTGTCTTTACACAGAAATACAACCTTAAGATATGTTCTCAAGGGCATAATCTTTAATGTATGGGATGAAACTCAGAGATTTAGAAACAGTCTGTGGAAGGCAAGTACTTCCCTACTCATTTTCAGTTCAAGGTCATCTTTTTCTCCCTATCTCCTTTTCCTTCTTCTCTTTCTCCTCCTCAGTTTTCCCCTTTTCCCCGTTATTTATCCGTGACTTCTCTTACTTCTCATCTTACAATTTTTTAACAGTGCTGAACCAAGAACCTTGGGCATGCCAAACCAGTGCTGCTCCATTGATCTACAACTGAAGCCTTCAATACCTATTTCTTGAAAGGGGAAGTACAGAGCTTAAGGGTTTGATATCATCACCAGTGATGCTGTAACACATGTGGGCTATATTTCTGTTAGGCTACTTCTTTGCATGGTGTTCAAGTTGCAGTTTCTAGCCCTTTAAATGTGTGTGCATGCATAACCGAGCATGTTCATGTTGGCATATACTCATGCATGTGTAAGACAGGACAGTCACAGTCATTCCTTCTGGGTCTACCTTGAGTTTTGAGATAAGGTCTCACTTTTATTTGGATGTAAATTGTTTTAGACAGGTTAATTGTTCAGAAAGCCTTATGGATGGTCTTGTTTTCACTTCTCCAGTGCTGATAATAAGCACATCTCACCATGTTTTCCAATAACTTGGATGTTTTGGAGTTTGAGTATAGGTAACCATTATGACCTCATGCATTTGTGCCATGCAGCACTTTTTTGTTTAAACCATTTTCCAGCTCTAAATGCCTAGATTTATTTGCTCTATTTAAATAACCTTTTTTAAAAAGCCTTATTAAAATTATCTGTATGTATGTATGTATGTATGCATGTATGTATGTATGTATGTATTCATGTATATATTCATGTATATATGTATGTATACATGTATGCTAGGAGCTTGTGGAGGCCTAAGGTGTCAGAGTCCCCTGGAATAGGAATCAAAGGTAGTTATGAAACATCTGACACAGGTGTTAGGAACAGAACTCAGGTCCTCAGCAAGATTAGTACATACTCTTAAGCATTATGCTGTTTCTCCCATGTTATTGTTTAGTACAGCAGCTCTCAGAGGAATTATGTGGACATCTGTAACATAAGAAATAGACATGAGGACCTCAGGCAATGCCCCTGAGAGAATGACTAAGGGTAAGTAGGGCCTATGCTATTTTTGTTCTTCAAGTTTGCTCAGATTGGAGGACAAAATGCTGATAATGGGTACAATAAAATGATTGCCAGTTCAGCTCAGCTCCATGATGTTTTTTACAGTGTCCTCAAGTACTCTCTTAACAGCTGGCTAGAAAAATTTCAGCACTGGATGGGGTGGTGTAAACCTTTAGTCTCAGCACTTAGAAAGCAGAGACAAAATAGTATTCTTGAGTTCTAGGCAATCTAGTTTACATAAAGCATTTGAGGGCAGCCAGAATTTGTAAGCCTGTTGATATGCTTGGACATTATTAAAAATTAAGTCGCATAGACAGATGATAGCTCTAGATTATTCTGCAATGACTGCAAAGTGAGACACAGTGTGATTTTTAATATGACCATTAATATGGTGGGATCTATAATCACCTTGTAATCAAATACCTTGGCACAGTATGTTGTAATTTCTAGCTAGGATTAGTTGAGGTATGTAAACTGAACTTAAACCTGAGTTGCAAAATTCTTAGAATAACCCTTCCTTCCTTAAACTCCACTTGTCAGGTGTCTTGTCATAGCAATGAGACAACCTGTCTCAAAACACCTAGGGGAATCTTTCTACTATGCCCAAAACCTTGAACTGTGTGTGTGTGTGTGTGTGTGTGTGTGTGTGTACTGATTAAAACACAAATATATCAAAATCAAATGATTCAAAATTAAAATAACCCTGTTAAAATGGGGTTCAGAGCTAAACAAAGAATTCACAGCTGAGGAATATTGAATGGCTGAGAAGCACCTAAAGAAATGTTCAACATCTTTAGTCATAAGGGAAATGCAAATCAAAACAACCCTGAGATTCCACCTCACACAAGTCAGAATGGCTAAGATGAAAAACTCCAGGGACTGCAGATGCTGACAAAGATGTGGAAAAGAGGAACACTTCTCCATTGTTGGTGGGATTGCACATTAGTTCAACCATTCTGGAAATCAGTCTGGAGGTTCCACAGAAAATTGGACATTGCACTACCTTAGGACCCAGCATATAACCAAAAGATGCTCCAACATACAACAAAGATACATGCTATTCTATGTTCATAGTAGCCTTATTTATAATAGACAGAAGCTGGAAAGAACCCATATGCCCTTCAACAGAGGAATGGATTCAAAAAATGTGGTACATCTACACAATGGAGTACTGTTCTGCTATCAAAAACAATGACATTTTGAAACTCAAAGGCAAGTGGAATGAACTAGAAAATATCATCCGGAGTGAGGTCACCCAATCACAGGAAAATACACTTGGTACGCAGTCAGTGATATGTGGATAGTAGCCCAAAAGCTGAAACTTCCCAAGATGCAATCCACAGACCACAGGAAACTGAAGAAGGATGACCAAAATGTGGATGCTCCCACTCCTTAAAAGGGGAAAATATCCATAGGAGGGGATATAGAAGCAATGTTTAGAGCAGTGACTGAAGGAATTGCATTTCAGAGCCTGCCCCTCTTGTGACCCATATATATATATATATATATATATATATATATATATATATATATATATATATCCACAAAAATTATATAAGATCGATAAAGCAAAAATTACATGCTGAAAGGGACCGAATATAGATCTCTCCTCAAAGACACACACAGAGCATGTCTAATACAGAGGTCAATGCTAGCAGCAAACCACTGAACTGAGTATAACTCCTGTTGGGAAGAATTAGAGGAAGTATTGAAAGAGTTGAAGGAGCTTGCAACACTGTAAGAACAATAATGCCATTTGGAGCTGCAGGTCCCCCATGATACAGACACCACCCGGACCTGAAGGGACTGCATCAACAGTTCTCTGCACACAAATCCCATGGGAGGGAGAGCTAAATCTTCAGAAGGGCAGACACGCCTGGGAGGCCAGAAGAGACTATACTCTGACCACATTTCTGACTCCAGAGGAAAACACCTAACACCATCGGGGACCCCGGTGCACAGGGGCTCCCGGAAAAGGTGGTGCAGGCCCTCCTGGTTGCTGCCCTCACGGAGAGTTCAAAAGCAGCCCCCCACGAGCAACTTGAGCAGTTGGCCCACAGGTAAGACCAACTTTTTTGTTCCAAGCATCATGCCTCATGGAATCAGGACACAGGCCCACAGGAACAGCTGAAGACAAGTAGACAGGAAAGACTACACGCCCGAAAGCAGAACACTATTCAAATAACTGACTGAAAGAAAACAGGAATGAAGGTCTTCAGCACTCCTGACACACAGACTTTTATGAGGTCTAGCCACTGTCAGAAATAGCAGAACAAAGTAACACCAGAGACAATTTGATGGCAAGAGGCAAGCCCAGGAACCCAAGCAAGAGACACCAAGACTACATGGCATCACTGAGCCCAATTCTCCTACCAAAGCAAACACTGAATATCCAAACACACCAGAAAAGCAAGATCTAGATTTAAAATCACATTTGATAAGGATGCTGGAGAACTGCAAGAAAGACGTGAAGAACTCCCTTAGAGAAACACAGGAAAACATAAATAAACAAGTAGAAGCCTACAGAGAGGAATCACAAAAATCCCTGAAACAATTCCAGGAAAACACAAACAATCAGTTGAAGGAATTAAAAATGGAAATAGAAGCAATAAAGGAAGAACACAGGAAACAATCCTGGATATAGAAAACCAAAGGAAGAGCCAAGGAGTCGTCGATCCAAGCAAAACAACAGAATACAAGAGGTAAAGGAGAGAACCTCAGGAGCAGAAGATTCCATAGAAATCATCGACACAACTGTCAAATATAATGTAAAACGGAAAAAGCTACTGGTCCAAAACTTACAGGAAATTCAGGACTCCATGAGAAGATCAAACCTAAGGATAACAGCTATGGAAGAGAGTGAAGACTCCCAGCTCATAGGACCTGTAAATATCTTCAACAAAATCATAGAAGAAAACTTCCCTAATCTAAAGCAAGAGATGACCATAAACATACAAGAAGCCTACAGAACTCCAAATAGATTGGATCAGAAAAGAAACACCTCCCGACACATAATAGTCAAAACACCAAATGCACAAAATAAAGAAAGAATATTAAAAGCAGTAAGGGAAAAAGGTCTAGTAACATATAAAGGTAGACCTATCAGAATCACTCCAGACTTCTCGCAGAGATTATGAAAGCCAGAAGATCCTGGACAGATGTCATACAGACCCTAAGAGAACACAAATGCCATACCAGGTTACTGTATCCTACAAAACTCTCAATTAACATGGATGAAGACTCCAACATATTCCATGTCAAAACCAAATTTACACAATATCTTTCTACAAATCCAGTACTACAAAAAATAATAAATGGTAGAGCACAACATAAGGAGGCAAGCTACACCCTAGAAAAAGCAAGAAACTAATCATCTTGTCAACAAAACAAAGAGAAGAAAACCACACAAACATAACCTCATATCTAAATATGAATATAACAGGAAGCAATAATCACAATTCCTTAATATCTCTCAACATCAATGGTCTCAACTCCCCAATAAAAAGACATAGATTAACAAACTGGATACACAAAGAGGACCCTGCATTCTGCTGCCTACAGGAAACACACCTCAGAGACAAACACAGACACTACCTCAGAGTGAGAGGCTGGAAAACAACTTTCCGATCAAATGGTCAGAAGAAGCAAGCTGGATTAGTCCTTTTAATATCGAATAAAATTGATTTTCAACTAAAAGTCATCAAAAAAGATAAGGAAGGACACTTCATATTCATCAAAGGAAAAATCCACCAAGATGAACTCTCAATCCTAAATATCTATGCTCCAAATACAAGGGCACCTACATACATGAAAGAAAACTTACTAAAGCTCAAAACACATATTGCAACTCACACAAGTAGTAGGAGATTTCAAAACCCCACTCTTATCAATGGACAGATCATGGAAACAGAAATTAAAGAGAGACATAGACAGAATAAGAGAAGTCATGAACCAAATGGACTTAACAGATATTTATAGAACATTCTATCCTATAGCAAAAGGATATACTTTTTTCTCACCACCTCATGGTACTTTTTGCAAAATTGACCATGTAATTGGTCTTAAATCTGGCCTCAACAGATACAGAAAGATAACAATAATCCCATGTGTCTTATCAGACCTCCATGGTCTAAAGCTGGTCTTCAATAACAATATGGAAAGAATGTCCACATATACATGGAAGTTGAACAATGTTCTACTCAGTGATAACCTGGTCAAGGAAGAAATAAAGAAAGAAATTAAAGACTTCTTAGAATTTAATGAAAAAGAAGGGACAATACACCCAAACTTATGGGACACAATGAAAGCTGTGCTAAGAGGAAAACTCATATGTGAGTGCCTGCAGAAAGAAACAGGAGAGAGCATATGTCAGCAGTTTGATAGCACACATAGAAGCTCCGGAACAAAAAGAAGCAAATACACCCAGGAGAAGTAGAAGGCAGGAAATAATGAAACTCAGAGCTGAAATCAACCAAGCAGAAACAAAAAGGAGCATACAAAAAAGAAACAGAACCAAAAGTTGGTTCTTTGACAAAATTAACAATATAGATAAGTCCTTAGCCAGACTAATGAGAAGACACAGAGAGTGTGTACAAATTAACAACATCAGAAATGAAAAGGGAGATATAACTACAGAATCAGAGGAAATTCAAACAATCATCAGATAGTACTACAAAAGCCTATATTCATCAAAACTTTAAACTCTTCAGGAAACAGAATTTCCTAGACTGATACCAGGTACCAAAGTTAAATCAGGAACAGATAAACCATTTAAACAGTCCCATAACTCCTAATGAAATAGCAGCAGTCATTAAACATCTCCCAACCAATAGGAGCCCAGATCCAGACAGGTTTAGTCCACAATTCTATCAGACCTTTATAGAAGACCTCATACCAATACTATCCAAACTATTCCACAAAATTGAAACAGATGGAGCACTGCCGAATTCTTTCTGTTAAGCCACAATTACTCTTATACCTAAATCAAACAGAGACCCAACAAAGAAAGAGAACTTCAGACCAATTTCCCTTATGAATATCGACACAAAAATACTCAATAAAATTCTGGCAAAACGAATCCAAGAGCACATCAAGACAATTATCCATCATGATCAAGTAGGCTTCATTCCAGGCATGCAGGGATGGTTTAATATAGAGAAAACTATTAACGTGATCCAGTATATTCACAAACTGAAAGAACAAATCCACATGATCATTTCATTAGATGTTGAGAAAGCATTTGAGAAAATTCGACACTACTTCATGATAAAAGTCCTAGAGAGAATAGGAATTCAAGGCCCATGCCTAAACATAGTAAATGCCACATACAGCAAAACTAGTCGCTAACATTCAACTAAATGGAGAGAAATATGAAGCACTAAAATCAAGGAATATACAAGGCTGTCCATTCTCTCCCTACTTATTCAATATAGTTCTTGAAGTTCTAGCCAGAGAAAAACAAAAGGAGATCAAGGGGATACAGATTCAAAAGAAGAAGTCAAAATATCACTATTTGCAGAAGATATGATAGTATATTTATGTGATCCCAAAAGTTCCATTAGAGAACTACTGAACCTTATAAACAACTTCAGCAAAGTTGTTGGGTATAAAATTTACTCAAATAAATCAATAGCCTTCCTCTACACAAAAGAGAAACCATCTGAGAAAGAAACTAGGGAAACGACACCCTTCATAATATTCCCAAATAATATAAAATACCTCGGTGTGACTTTAACCAAGCAAGTAAAAGATCTGTACAATAAGAAATTCAAGCCTCTGAAGAAAGAAATTGAAGAAGACCTCAGAAGATGGAAAGATCTCCCATGCTCATGGATTGGCAGGATTAATATACTAAAAGTGGCCATTTTACCAAAAGCGATCTAGAGATTCAATGAAATCCCCATCAAAATACCAATCCAACTCTTCAGCGAGCTAGACAGAACAATTTGCAAATTCATCTGGAATAACAGAAAACCCAGGATAGCTAAAATTATCCTCAACAATAAAAGGACTTCTGGGGGAATCACGATCCCTGAACTCAAGCAGTTTTACAGAGCAATAGTGATAAAAACTGCATGGTATTGGTGCAGAGACAGACAGATAGACCACTGGAATAGAATTGAAGAACCAGAAATGAACTCACACACCTACAGTCACTTGATTTTTGATAAAGGTGCCAAAACTATCCAATGAAAAAAAGATAACATTTTCAGCAAAAGTTCCTGCTTCAACTGGAGGTCAACCTGTAGAAGAATGCAGATTGATCCATGCTTATCACTCTGTACAGAGATTAAGTCCAAGTGGATCAAGGACCTCGACATTAAACCACATATACTCAATCTAATAGAAAAAAGTGGGGAAGATTCTCAAACACATGGACAGTGAAGAAAATTTTCTGAACAAAACATTAATGGCTTATGCTCTAAGATCAAGAATCGACAAATGGGATCTCATAAAACTGCAAAGCTTCTGTAAGGCAAAGCACACTCTTGTTAGTACAAAATGGCAAGCAACAGATTGGGAAAAGATCTTTACCAATCCTACAACAGATAGAGGCCTTATATCCAAAATATACAAAGAACTCAAGAAGTTAGACCGCAGGGAGACAAATAACCCTATTAAAAAATGGGGTTCAGATCTAAACAAAGAATTCACAGCTGAGGAATGCTGAATGGCTGA
The DNA here is from genome assembly GCF_021556685.1 of Rattus norvegicus. Classification (NCBI taxonomy): domain Eukaryota; kingdom Metazoa; phylum Chordata; class Mammalia; order Rodentia; family Muridae; genus Rattus; species Rattus norvegicus. The sequence goes on along the minus strand of NC_141538.1, from coordinate 3,362,183 downwards.
GAAACACCTAAAGAAATGTTCAACATCTTGAGTCATAAGGGAAATGCAAATCAAAACAACCCTAAGCATTCACCTCACACCTGTGAGAATGGCTAAGATCAAAAACTCAGGGGACAGCAGATGCTGGTGAGGATGTGGAGAAAGAGGGATTCTCCTCCATTGTTGGTGGGATTGCAGACTGGTATAACCATTCTGGATATCAGTCTGGAGGTTCTTCAGAAAGTTGGACATTGAACTACCTGAGGACCCAGCTATACCTCTCTTGGGCATGTACCCAAAGGATGCCCCAACATATAAAAAAGACACATGGTCCACTATGTTCATAATATCCTTATTTATAGTAGCCAGAACCTGGAAAGAACCCAGATGTCCTTCAACAAAGTAATGGATACAGAAAATGTGGTACATCTACACAATGGAATATTACTCAGCTATCAAAAACAATGACTTTATGAAAGTCATAGGCAAATGGATGGAACTAGAAAATATCATCCTGAGTGAGGTAACCCAATCACAGAAAAACACACATGGTATGCATTCATTGATAAGTGGCTATTAGCCCAAATGCTTGAATTGCCCTAGATACACAGAACGCATGAAACTCAAGAGGGATGACCAAAATGTGAATGCTTCACTCCTTCTTTAAAAGGGAAACAAGAATACCCTTGGGAAGGAATAGGGAGGCAAAGTTTAGAACAGAGGTAGAAGGAACACCCATTCAGACCCTGCCCCACATGTGGCCCATACATATACAGCCACCCAATTAGGTAAGATGAATGATGCAAAGAAGTGCAGGCCGACAGGAACCGGATGTAGGTCTCTCCTGAGAGACACAGCCAGAATATAGCAAATACATAGGCAAATACCAGCACCAACCCACTGAACTGAGAATGGGACCCCTTTTGAAGGAATCAGAGAAAGGACTGGAAGAGCTTGAAGGGGCTCGAGACCCCATATGAACAACAATGCCAACTAACCAGATCTTCCAGGGACTAAGCCACTACCCAAAGACTGTACGTGGACTGATCCTGGGCTCCAACCTCATAGGTAGCAATGAATAGCCTAATAAGAGCACCAGTGTAAGGGGAAGCCTTTGGTCCTTCCAAGACTGTACCCCCAGTGAACATGATTTTTAGGGCAAGGGCGGTAATGGTGTCAGGATGGGGAGGGGAACATCTTTATAGAAGGGGAGAAGGAGGGGTTAGGGTGATGTTGGTCTGGAAACTGGGAAAGAGAATACCAATTGGAATGTAAATAAGAAATACTCAAGTTAATAACGATAAAAGAAAAAAAAAAAGAACAATAATGTCAACCAACCAGGGCTTAAGGGACTAAACCATTACCGAAGGTTATATACATGGACTGACTCAGGGATCCAGATTCATATGTTGCAGAGAATAGCCTTGTTGGCGCACCAGTTGATAGGGAATCCCTTGGTCCTGCCAAGGTTGTACACTCAGAGTAGTGGAATTTGGGGGTGGGAGCATTAAGGTGGTGGATAGGTGGAATACCCGTATGGGTTAGGAGGACTGAAAGGGGAATAATGGACTGGAAACCAGGAAAGTTGATAATGTTTGAAATGTAAGTAAAGAAATATATCTAATAAAAAAATAAAAATAGAAAAATAGAAAAGCCAAAAGGCCTATAACGAATATCCCCCTCAAATAAATTTCTATCAAATCTACTCATAAAAATTATATACATTTAATTATATAAGTACGTAAATTCAATAATTAGAAATAAGAACCCTTTCTAACTCAAGAAAAAGAGTGAATTTTAGTAACCACACATCAGAATTTGCACCAGGCTGTTTTGAGACTTCTTTTTTCAAAGAAATTAATCTAAATCTCTTCACCTTAACCTAGGCACACTGTTTGGACAATGGTGAAAAGCAGCCACATTTTCCCCCAAAATACCATAAAACTGTCTGTAGGCCTCATACTTAAATTCTTTTTCACTGAAACCTCCTGGGCTAGGTCTGTACAGTTCAAACCTCTCAGTAACATAGTCTTCTGTAATCCTACTAGGATAGCCCATTAAACCCCATTTAAAGCATTCCATTTCTTTCCAAAACTTCCAAAATTCACATTCTTTCAAGCTCCTACAGAGCATCCCAGTGGCTCTTTAGCTCAACATTCCAAAGTCCTTCCAGTCACAGGAAAACCCCATTCCTGGACCAATTTCTCTTAATCCAGGTTTCTATTCCTGCACAAACATCACAAACAAGAAGCAAGTTGGGGAGGAAAGGGTTTATTCTGCTCACACTTCCACATTGCTGTTAATTAACATATGAAATCAGGACTAGAAGTCACATAGTGTAGGAGGCAGGAGGTTTTGCAGAGGCCATGGAGAGATGCTAGTTACTGGCTTGCTTTTCCGGCCTTGCTCAGGTTGCTTTCTTATAGACTATGAACCCAGGGACTGCACCAGCCACAATGGGATGGGTCCTCCCCCCAAGAATACTAGTTGAGAACATACATTAATGCTGGGACTTATGGAAGCATTTTCTCAATTGAAGCTCCTTTCTCTGCGATAACTCCAGCTTGTGTCAAGTTGACACACTAAACAAGCCAGTAGAGTATCCAAACATGTTGTGGCTGCCACACAAAATGAAGCTTTCTATAGAGAACAATTCTCTCTTTCCTTTGAGAGGTGGGGTGGAAGGTTGCTGTTGTCAGTTTTTGGTCATATAGAAAGGTTAGTTGCAGGTTGTTAATGCTCAGGGATGAAAGAAAAAAATATATTCAGGGATCTCTTTCTCTGTATCCTCTCTTCTTTCTCTTCTGTCTAGTGTTAGGTCACAAAACTGAGGATTTGTGAAAAGGAAAAGCAGTGAAGAATATTGGATCTCCTTTTAGAATAAAAAAGTGAGAAAAGTCTGGAATATCTTAGATTGGTAAGGATTTTTTGGAAGAGAATTGAAAATTTAATGTTATAAAGATCTAATTTGATTAACAATAATTAACTTAAGATATATGTCTAACTACTTATGTATTTGCTAAGTGCATATTACCAAGCTGTTAAATAATTGAGATAGGTAACAACATAAGTTTTTTGGTTCCCAAGACATTCCTTTCACAAGGACAGTGATTTAGACAATAGCCCCAATCCATCAGAAGTTTGAATAAGGTACCTGCTTGCTAAATAGGGAGTAATTTTCCTCATCTCTGGGAAGAGAAACTTGTGTGCCTTCCAGTAATATAAGACTGGTATCTATTGCCATGTGAAGGTTAATACTGGCTACTAGGACTTCTTAACTATTTTCTAGAAGACAGCTTTGTCAAATTTGAATGAGTCTTTTTCCTTTAACCTATGGAATGATGGTATTGGTTTCTTCATTGTGTCTATTCTCATTGTCAGTTAAGTGGCCTCTCTTCTTATGCATACTGGGTAGTCATTGCCTGATGTTTCTTAGACAATATAGGATGTACTTCCAAACTTTCTGCTTCAAGGTTAGGTCTCTCAGAACTTCTGGGCTTGGGTGTTAAAGATGGATGTCCCCACTTTTATGGATAAGCTTTGGTTGACTCTTCTAAGAAGCCAATAAATCTCTGTCATTTTATTTAACACAGAAGCTCCTTGGTCTGCACACCATGCTTACTCAGGTTAAATGTATACCTCTCAGGTCTTTGATGGGTTTGAAATCTAGATTAACAGTAAACTTCGTAAGTCCAGAGCTTAATATTAATTAGTGAAGTTCTGATAATTAAATCATAGTCTCAAAACCCACAAATAAAATTTTCTTTGGTTTCCTTGTAAGTATAAACTTTAAATCCAATTTTCATCATGTTCATTTGACACAAACCCCCTACAGAACATTGGACTCAACAAGATAGGGAAGAGTACCTAAATACTTTGTTTAAAGTTGTTAAATTCAAAGGAACTGGACATTGTAATAATGATTCTTAACTTGAGAGTTCTCATAATTTTTTTAAAGACTATTCACCAGTGTTTCACATCAGTGAAATAGTTACTCTCTTAGGAAACAATAAGGACTTTTTGAACAAGAAGCAGAATTTTCAAAATAACATTTCTAGTTCATTTTTTATTGTCAGTTTAAGTGGCTATAAATTCCTGTATCATATGCTAACATGTGTCATGATGCATACCGTTAGCTCAGGTAATCAAATATTAATTGACATTATAAAACACAATATGGGAACTTGTTAAAAATGTTCTTGTTGAGCTCCCATACCCATATCATCTGGAGAACCAGGCAAATGGGAGATTTTTTTTTATTTATTTTTTATTTTTTTATTAACTTGAGTATTCCTTATTTACATTTCAAATGTTATTCCCTTTCCCGGTTTCCAGGCAAACATCCCCCTAATCCCTCCCCCTCCCCTTCTTAATGGGTGTTCCCCTCCCCATCCTCCCCTATTGCCACCCTCCCCCCAACAATCACATTAACATGGGGTTCAGTCTTAGAAGGACCAAGTGATAATTTTTATTGTGTAAAATTTACAGATATTAGAGATAAAGACCCTTTATTGGACTATAAGTAGGAAATGTTGGGATAAACTATACGAATGCATATTCTCTAAATGGCTTGAAAGTTGTTTCCCATAGTTAACACTTGTTAGTTGCCACCAAAAGCTCTCCAAAACATTAATTTGAGAGTTTGTACCTCCAATGATTTCTTTTTAGCCTTTTCCTTTTTCACTGAGTTGCTCTCCTCTTATATAAGCTGTAGGGATCTGATTAATTTGTTTTTCATATTAAAAGTTTCTTGCTTCATATGTTTAGCCAATTCATCCCAGGAGAAAACAACCCTGAGTTCTTGTTGTTTGTAATCTTTGCTGAAGTCATATTGCATTTGGCTAGTGAAGAATATGAACAAACATATTTGTCAACTTGTTTTTCATGTGAATAGAGGGCCTCAGCCACAGAGTCCAAGGGAAGGAATAGTTTCAAAATTCAAAATGGGATTCCCAATCCTTTGGAATGTTTATTGTGACAGATTGAATCATCAACAAACTCAAAACATACATCGTCACAAAAATATGAACCAAGCAAATATGTACTGCATACTGTGTGTTCTGCATCAAGCAGACTCATGTAATAATAGGATTTTCACCTGGATTTTTATCTTCTGGATCTTGCAGATTCTCAAATTTGTCTCTGCTTTTGTTTTTAATATCAGTAGATGTTATTACATATTCACTGAAGAATTTCACTATGAAATGATGTCATTGTTGCATTTTTTCCTCTTCATACTTTCTACACTGGGAAGAAAATGCCATATGCAACAGTACCATATCAATATTGGGACAAGTAAATACAGTAAGTACAATTATATATTTTTCAAATTCAGAATTCTTATTACTTATTGGGTATAACCATTAAATTTTATTTATTGTTTATCTTTTAATTTTTACAAATTCATTCTTAGAGATTCTAAAATCTTTTTGTTAATTATATTTTCTTTTTGGATTATTTTTCTCATCAGGGTGGAATTAAATGGTAACTTTGACTGTATTCACTTTAGTTTCCCATTTGATTGATAACCATAACCTCTTATTTACCATTCTTGCTATGGTACAATGATTGAAAAGGTTTCCATGTTATGATTTAAAGGTTTATTCTAAACCTGACCATGTTCTTCATAACATTTAGTCATGATTGTACCTGTGATATTATATAATGTCATTAAATGTAATAAGTGCTGATTGTTGTGATGCTTGAGCAAATAGAATATATATGTTATTTGTAACTGACTCTAGAGTTAAGAATGTCTCAATTAGAAGTTGTGAATATAGAGGAGAGAGAGAGAATGGACTGAAGGAGCTGAAGGGGTTTGCAACCTCAAGAATAACAAAAATATCAACCAACAAGACTCCTCAGATCTCTCAGGGAGTAAATCACGATTCACAGAGTACACAGGGATGGTCCTATAGCTCCAGCAGTACATGTAGCAGAGGATGGCCTTTTCAAGCATCAATGGTAGGAGAGGCCCTTGGTCCTATGAAGGCTAGATGCCACAGTGTTTGGGAATGTAAAGGTGGGGAGGTGGGAAAGAGTGGGTGGATAGGTGAGGGAGCACCCACATAGAAGCAGGGGGAGATAGCTGATTTATTGAAGGGATACCCAGAAAGGGATAACATTTGAATGCAAATAAAAATATACAATAAAAGGAAAAGTAAAAAAATGAATAAACTATATACAACTATAAAAAAAACCAGTAAGGTATAGCCATTTGAACATTCAACTGCTGGAAGCTGAAGATAGAACAGGTTGAATAAAAAGCTTCTCATATGACGACGATAGCGAGAGTCTAAGCTGATGTGAAGAACATGTGATCATTAGGGAAAAAATGCTACCAGTGAGGCTGCAGTTTGTCTTTGAACTTGAAGTAATACATTTCAACATACTTTATTGACAAAGAGTTATAAGATGGCAAACAGAGCTGTGTTTTCAATGGTTACATATGACTAACAAAACGCCTACAAAACATATCTATCGAATAAACCACTCATTTCCCTGTTCTTTCTTTCTTATTTCTCTTATTGGATTTTTAAAATTTTCATTTCAAATGTATTCCCTTTCCCAGTTTTCCCACCCCCTCCTTTTTTCTATAAGGGTTTTCCCCATTTTCAATCAACCCCCTTTCCCACATAACTCTACACTGGGGATTCCAGCCTTACAGCACCAAAGGATTCGCCTTCCATTTTTGCCCAACAAGTCCTTCCTGTGCTATATATGCAGCTGGAGACATGGGTAAGTACATGTATATAGTATTTGGGTAGTAGTTTAGTCCTTGGAAGCTCTGGTTGGTTGGCATTGTTGTTCTTCTGGGTTGCAACCCCTTTCAGCTCTTTCAATCTGTTCTTTAATTACTCCAACACAGATCCCATTCTCACTGCAATGGTTTACTGCTAGCATTTGCCTCTGTATTTGACATTCTCTGGCTGTGACTTCAAGAGATAACTATATCAGGCTCCTGTCAGCACTTCTTAGCCTCATTAATCTTCATCTATATCTATCTATATCTGTATCTGTATCTGTATCTGTATCTGTATCTGTATCTGTATCTGTATCTGTATCTGTATCTATCTATCTATCTATCTATCTATCTATCTATCTATCTATCTATCTATCTATGGCTGTATACCCATGTGGGGCAGGCTCTGAGCAGCTGGTCCTTCAGTCTTTGCTACAAACTTTGTCTGCTTATCCCCTCTCATGAATATTTTTGTTCCCTGTTTTAAGAAAGAGTGAAGCATTTGCCCCCTTTGTTGGCCTTCTTCTTGAGCGTCATGTGGTCTGTGGATTTTATTTTGGGTAATTCGAGCTTTAGAGCTAATAGCCACTTATCAATGAGTGCATCCCAAGTATGTTTGTTTTGCGTGTGTGTGTTTTTGTGTTTTTCGTGATGATACTTTCTAGTTCATTCCATTTGCCTATTAATTTCATGAAGTCATTGTTTTTGATAGTTGAGTAATACTCCATGGTGTAGATGTACCACATTTCTGCATGCATTTCTCTTTTGAAGGGCATCTGAATTCTTTCCAGCTTCTGGGTTTTATAAATAAGACTGCCCTGAATATAGTGGAGGATATGTCTTTGTTGTATGTTGGAGCATCTTGTGGGTATTTGAGCAGGAGAGGTATAGCTGAGTCCTCAGGTAGTGGAATGTCCAATTTTCTGAGGAACCTTTAGACTGATTTCCAGAATGATTGTACCAGTTTGCCATCCTTGTTCTTTCAAAGAAGAAGAAGAAGAAGAAGAAGAAGAAGAAGAAGAAGAAGAAGAAGAAGAAGAAGAAGAAGAAGAAGAAGAAGAAGAAGAGGGGGCTGGGGATTTAGCTCAGTGGTAGAGCGCTTACCTAGGAAGCGCAAGGCCCTGGGTTCGGTCCCCAGCTCCAAAAAAAAAAAGAACCAAAAAAAAAAAAAGAAGAAGAAGAAGAAGAAGAAGAAGAAGAAGAAGAAGAAGAAGAAGAAAAAGAAGAAGAAGAAGAAGAAGAAGAAGAAGAAGAAGAAGAAGAAGAAAAAGAAGAAGAAGAAGAAGTTGTGAATACTTCTGTGCTTCAGCAATATTTCACATATCTCATGTTTTATTATAAGTGTTTATTTGATAATTTAATTTTTATTCTCAGACAACTCTCCTGTGTTTTCCTGTTTACTTCATTTGTTTGCAGTATTTATTCTTGTTTTTATATACATATAGACCAAGACATATTGAATATAAGAGTTTCATCATGGTGCTGTATCTTAGCTTATGTCAAATTTCCAGGTTAATTGATAATCTCAGTCAGGTATTGCTGAGTTGGACAGAAATATTCATATATATTTCTTGATAAAGTAAATAAGATGCTTTTATCCTAAACAGACCTCCACTTCTAGATTCCTGTGAATACATTAAGAAATGTGTTGGAAACCAGCAAGTTGAAAATGACCAAAACAAATACATGAAAGATTTTAGAACCTTTGAGAGTGAATTTGTCAAAATAATAATTTTTAAAAAAAGCAAAGAAGGTATGACGGTGAATTATGCTCTATGAGATAATATTCGGTGCTTGGTAAAATCTTTTGAAGTATTAAGGCATTAAATCAATGACAGAGGAGGAGAAATATGTTTAGATATAAATTAAAATGTAATATTTATTTGGCAACTTTATTTTGAATTTTTAAAACATCAAATATGGTTATATAAAATTTATTTGAATAAAATATTTCATAGTATTCTATTTTTTGGGGGGAATCATATTTTGACCCAAAGTAGATCATAATAATTTGTCATATGATAATAGATGTGGTAAATTTGTTTTTTTTCTGGAGACTCTTCTATTTCATTATCATCAATATTCCTTATAAATCCTCTTTTCTGGTTCCCTGTCCTCTCAGCAATTGAGGTACCAATATGTATGAGTATGTGTTTCTACTTACTATGTGCAGGAGTAAGCTCTTCACTGCAAAGACTCTATTTACAGATATGTGAGCAATTAATGTTTGGTTTAGTCATTATGAATAAAAGGATTTATTTCTGTAAAGAACATTAAACTTGCATAAAATCAGAAGAAAATAAGCTAAATATATGACAAAATTCAGTCACTTTTACTATAATGTAGTAACAATATTTTGGATATAATGCTACGTATGAGTAAAAGAAAAGTGTCTTCTTTTATTGTCATATTTTTTCATTTAATGTACACATAATGTATTCAGTTTTATATACACTCTATTATCAATATAGCAAGAAAAATGGTCCATGGGTAAAAGTACTGTATGTTGGAATTACTATCAGGAGACAACTATGTCCAATATGTAGAAATAAGTGGAAAAATTAAAAGGAAAGAATAGAGATTATGTACTGAAGTAAAATGGGGAAAAGTTTGTTAAATCCTAGAATGATTTTTTTTTAATTTTTTTATTAACTTGAGTATTTCTTATTTACATTTTGAATGTTTTGCCCTTTCCTGTTTCCGGGTCATATTAACAATACAATCTTTTCAAACTTGTTATCATATTCTTTATTTGTATGTATATATATTCTTCTGATATAGCCCATATTTTTAGGTGAAGGCAAAACTGTTCGAACGAAGGTTGTCATCCTACAATGTATGAGTTAATATCGAGCTCTGGTCTTCAGGGCAAGCACTAGGATCCTACCATATATAAATCATTTTGTTGACATATTGGTCAATCCTTTGATTGTCATATCTTGATTTTTTCCAAGTAAAACTGAGAATTTTCTCTATTGGTTGCTGAAAGTGAATTATTTTCCTTCACATCAAGTAAAATATGGGATTGAGCATATGTATCAAATTTAATTTCATCAAATACATATTCACTTTTACTCTTCATAGTTTGATAAAATTGATGTATCACAATATTTCAATTCTAGTCAATTTTGTTTTTAATAGACTATTATTTTACTAGAATTATGCACCATGTGTGCAATTTTCTATATTAAAAGAGAAGCCAATTTTCTAGAGCATTTTTCATGTAGATAATGCCATTTTGGATTCTTTGTAGCATGTCTTCCCTCATGTATATTAGTAGTGAATATGGTTCCATTCCTAAATATATTGTTATTCTGAGTTGGCTTTATAATTGACCTCACTCTTTCTTGGAATTTCAGCAATGCAGTTTTTCAGTAAAAAAACAATGACTGGATCTTGGATGTAAACATCAGCCCAACATGACCTTATTTTTACATGTATTAATAATAACTACAAAAGTTCTTCTTTGGTAGCTACCCAGTTGTAACCACTGACGTTTATTTGTTGCATTTGCACTTTTCATTGGCAGTGAGATCTTGTTTGTGAGCTCTCCTTTTCTCTCTGTTTATTCTAAGAAAGATATAATCTGCAGAGTTATATTTGATCAAATTTAAATGTACAAATAAAAAGCAGCTCAGAGCATATAGTGCAGGCTTTGGCAATTTCTCACTGTGGTAAGAATTGATGGCCCTTTCTATCAGCAATGTAAGGGTTATTTTACCATCCATCTTATATGGGTAGATGTGGGCATCCAACTGAAACATTCATATTCCATAACTAATAAAACAAATATAGACTGATGTTATGTAAAATCTTTCCTGGGGAAAATTATAATCTTTCCTGTGGAAGAATATTACACCTTAGGTAAAGTATTTCATAGCATTCTTTAGTTACTTGTAATTATGTGTGTGTGTGTGTGTGTGTGTGTGTGTGTGTGTGTGTGTGTGTGTGTGTGTGTGTCAGTTTAAGTCCTCCTGGACGATTAATGAAAGTTAAGTCCATGAACTTAAAATAATAAGAGAATTTCTGTAGAGAGAATGGATAGGGGAAATGATGCAATCATTGCATTGTATAATCTGAAGAACAGAAATGATAAAAATGGTTTTCATTTGCAAAACATGTATTAAAAAGCATGCAATTTAAAAATTAGGTGTGCAAAAAGTTATCAAATCTGTTTTATTAAAGTTGCCTCTGATCATTGTTCTTTGACTATAGATTTTTAGTTCCTCTGATCTAGTAGCAGTTTTTATTACGTAATTAATCATGGACTTCTCAAAATTCATACATGTCTTTAAATTTTATATATATTTTATTTGAATATATAATATTTACACATGAGAAAATGTCATTGATATTATTTCTCAAATTCAACATCTTACTTATCAATTCTTTTACTTTGGACTATGTTACTTCATTTATATTTTTATCTGTCTGCTTTAATATAAAATTAATATTTGCTAATTTTTATTATTTCTGTTTGTGATCTCAAAGAACTTTATTAATCATTCAAATAAAAATAAAGTTAATTTCATAACACATGCATGCATCAACAAAAATAGCATTATAATTGATTTCAAACATAAGTTCAAGTAGGTAGACTAAGAGATTTTCCTATAGGCTGCTAGGTGGATGATCTTGCCTTTGATGTTTCAATACCTGTACTGCTTGTCATCATATTGCTATTATTATGACTACCTTTTCTTTTCTTTTTGTGTGTGTTTGTATCTGTGTTTATGTGTGAATATATGAGCCTTTAGTATTTGTACCAATTAAGTCCATTATTTGTATTGGTTTTGGGTATGATTTTTGGGAATCAAATTTGGATTCTCTGGAATAATGACACCCTTAATTGCTGAACAAGTCCTCCTCCCCACCATAAAAATTGTCACTGAAAATCTTAATAATAATATATTTATACTTATAAGCAATTCAGTGCATTGATAATATTCTCCAAAGCCCCCATGTAGTACAGTGCCCGTCTTCTTTCTCCATATCTCTCATTCCCAACTTTAAATTTAGCCATGAGCCATCATTAGACAAGCTAGTATCTAGCATGTGACTTCCTCAAATGACTTTGCTTTAGATACTATCTATGATGAAACTCTGATAAGCAAGGCCTAGTAATAAATCATTTTAGGAAAGATTCCTGCTCTTAATATGATTTTTCTGTAATTATTAAACATATGTAACAATCATTAGCTATTTCCTCACCTCTTTAAGTGGAGCTCTGAAAACACAGGAATATGTACTGTCTTGTAGGGATTCTATATAGATAAATAGATGACTTCTTAATTCTTAATGTTGAATCTATAAGAATCCCTAAAATTATGTTGGTGTTTATTAAGTTTTTTTTTAAATTAAATTTATTTATTTATTTACTTATTTATTTATTTACAGCAATAGTGAGACTCCTTTTAGGGCCTTTTCTTATAGCTAAAACTGCAATGAGATCTTTGTACTGCCAAGGCTGGACCCCCCCCCAGGGTAGGGAATGTCCACAGGTGGGAAGTTGTGCTGGTTGGGCAAAGGAACACCATTATAGAAGGGGAGGGGTATGGGAGAGGAGGCTTATGTTTGAGAAACCAGGAAAGGGATTAATATTTGAAATAAAGATGTTCAATTAAAAAAAGTATATAAATTATACTTACCATGCTTTTAGGTTTTTTAATTTGTTTGGTTTTTTTTTGTTTTTGTTTTTTTTTTTTGTTTTGTTTTTACTAGTATAACTGAAAGCATATAATCCAAACTCACAAAAACAAAACAAAACAAAACAAAACAAAACAAAACAAAACAAAAAAAACCCTGCATTGAGAAATCTGGCAGTCTCCCATGTTTTACCTGTTAATTGCTTCTAGATACTAACCAGACTTTCTACCACTCAGAGAACATTCCAAGAGGTTGTAAAACAATTAAGCAAAGGTCATAAAAAGGGAACTACAATTTACTATAGATGCTAAGACAGAAGACTGAGTTCATACAAAACTTCATAAATATCTTAGCTATGTGTTTTTATCTTTCAAGGAACCTGTGAAACTGTGACTGATGAAGAATGTTTTGCCATATAATTACTCCTAATGAATATGCACGTAAATATTTTTTCTTTTAAATTTCTATTTCAATTTATGATTTGATTACATGTGTGAACTTATGAGAAACGTTTTCACATGTGATCATGTATTCTGAAAAAAGTGTAAGTACTAAGGACAAAGAGAAAGAAGGCTTAGACAAGTAGGAGAAGTCATAAAAAAATGTCCTTGACTCGATTTGGATCGTGCTGGTTTTCCTGCTTTCTTAGATAGATATCATTTGAAACTTTTTACAACTTAGAAATAAAGTCTATAATCATCTTTCTTATTTTACTTTTAGTGGATATTTTCTTTACTTATATTTCAAATGTTATTCTTGCTCCTGGTTTCAACTTCTACAATCTTGTATCCCCTCCTCCAATGCCCTGCTTCTATGAGGGTGTTTATCCACTCAACCACTCTCTCCCTCCCTCCCCCATTCCCAGGCATTCCCCTACAGTGGAGCATTGAGCCTTCATAGAACCAAGGGCCTCTTTTCCTGTTGATTCCAGATAAGGCTATCCACTGATGCACATGCAGCTGCAGATATAGATCCCTCCCTGTGTACTCTTTGGTTGCTGTTTAAGCCCTGAGATCTCTGATGAGTCTGGTTAGTTGATATTGCTTTTCTTCCTATAGGTTTGTAAATTCCTTCAGCTTCTTCAGTCCTTTCTCTAACTACTCCATTTGGGTCCCTGTGCTCAGTCCAATAGTTTGCTGTGAGCATCCACCTTTGTATTTTTTGTGCTCTGGCAGAGCCTCTCAGGAGACAGTTATAGCAGGCCGCTGTGAGCATGCACTTTTTGGCATCATCAATGTTGTATGGGTTTGGTGTTTGGATGTGGGATGGATCTGCAGCTGTGTCAGTCTCTGGATGGCCTTTTCTTCTGTCTCCGCTCTATATTTTGTTTATTTCTCTTGTGAGTGTTTTGCTCCCCCTTCTAAGAAGGACTGAAATATCCATGCTTTGGTCTTCCTTCTTCTTGAGCTTCATGTAGTTTGTGAATTACAATTCACAAAAGGTACACCTTGGGTATTCTGAGCTTTTGGTCTAATATCCAGTTATCAGTGAGTGCATATCATGTTTGTCCTTTTGTGATTGGATTATTTGACTCAGGTTGATATTTTCTAGTTCCATCTATTTCCCTAAGAGTTTCATGAAGACACCCGCGGATCCCGGCCCGCAGCAGCTCTCTGCTCCCAGACACCGTGAGAGAGAGACCCAACCGCCTGGTCAGGTGGGCACTCCTGAGGCTGCAGAGCGGAAGAGACCACCAACACTGCTCACCCCTGCCCATATCCCTGGCCTAAGAGGAAACTGTATAAGGCCTCTGGGCTCCCGTGGGGGAGGGCCCAGGAGCGGCAGGACCCCTGCCTGAGACACCGCCGGAACCTGAAGGAAACAGACCAGACAAACAGTTCTCTGCACCCAAATCCCATGGAAGGGAGAGCTAAACCTTCAGAGAGGCAGACAAGCCTGGGAAACCAGAAGAGACTGCTCCCTGCACACACATCTCGGACGCCAGAGGAAAAAGCCAAAGACCATCTGGAACCCAGGTGCACTGAAGCTCCCAGAAGGGGCAGCACAGGTCTTCCTGGTTGCTGCCGCTGCAGAGAGCCCGTGGGCAGCACCCCACGAGCGAACTTGAGCCTCGGGACCACAGGTAAGACCAACTTTTCTGCTGCAAGAAAGCTGCCTGGTGAACTCAAGTCACAGGCCCACAGGAACAGCTGAAGACCTGTAGAGAGGAAAAACTACACGCCCGAAAGCAGAACACTCTGTCCCCATAACTGACTGAAAGAGAGGAAAACAGGTCTACAGCACTCCTGACACACAGGCTTATAGGACAGTCTAGCCACTGTCAGAAATAGCAGAACAAAGTAACACTAGAGATAATCTGATGGCGAGAGGCAAGCGCAGGAACCCAAGCAACAGAAACCAAGACTACATGGCACCATCGGAGCCCAATTCTCCCATCAAAACAAACATGGAATATCCAAACACACCAGAAAAGCAAGATCTAGTTTCAAAATCATTTTTGATCATGATGCTGGAGTACTTCAAGAAAGACGTGAAGAACTCCCTTAGAGAACAAGTAGAAGCCTACAGAGAGGAATCGCAAAAAAGCCTGAAAGAATTCCAGGAAAACATAAATAAACAAGTAGAAGCCCATAGAGAGGAGACACAAAAATCCCTGAAAGAATTCCAGGAAAACACAATCAAACAGTTGAAGGAATTAAAAATGGAAATAAAAGCAATCAAGAAAGAACACATGGAAACAACCCTGGATATAAAAAACCAAAAGAAGAGACAAGGAGCTGTAGATACAAGCTTCACCAACAGAATACAAGAGATGGAAGAGAGAATCTCAGGAGCAGAAGATTCCATAGAAATCATTGACTCAACTGTCAAAGATTATGCAAAGCAGAAAAAGCTACTGGTCCAAAACATACAGGAAATCCAGGACTCAATGAGAAGATCAAACCTAAGGATAATAGGTATAGAAGAGAGTGAAGACTCGCAGCTCAAAGGACCAGTAAATATCTTCATCAAAATCATAGAAGAAAACTTCCCTAACCTAAAAAAAGAGATACCCATAGGCATACAAGAAGCCTACAGAACTCCAAATAGATTGGACCAGAAAAGAAACACCTCCCGTCACATAATAGTCAAAACACCAAACGCACAAAATAAAGACAGAATATTAAAAGCAGTAAGGGAAAAAGGTCAAGTAACATATAAAGGCAGACCTATTAGAATCACACCAGACTTCTCGCCAGGAACTATGAAGGACAGAAGATCCTGGACTGATGTCATACAGACCCTAAGAGAACACAAATGCCAGCCCAGGTTACTGTATCCAGCAAAACTCTCAATTAACATTGATGGAGAAACCAAGATATTCCATGACAAAACCAAATTTACACAATATCTTTCTACAAATCCAGCACTACAAAGGATAATAAATGGTAAAGCCCAACATAAGGAGGCAAGCTATACCCTAGAAGAAGCAAGAAACTAATCGTCTTGGCAACAAAACAAAGAGAATGAAAGCACACAAACATAACCTCCCATCCAAATATGAATATAAAGGGAAGCAATAATCACTATTCCTTAATATCTCTCAATATCAATGGCCTCAACTCCCCAATAAAAAGACATAGATTAACAAACTGGATACGCAACGAGGACCCTGCATTCTGCTGCCTACAGGAAACACACCTCAGAGACAAAGACAGACACTACCTCAGAGTGAAAGGCTGGAAAACAACTTTCCAAGCAAATGGTCAGAAGAAGCAAGCTGGAGTAGCCATTCTAATATCAAATAAAATCAATTTCCAACTAAAAGTCATCAAAAAAGATAAGGAAGGACATTTCATATTCATCAAAGGAAAAATCCACCAAGATGAACTCTCAATCCTAAATATCTATGCCCCAAATACAAGGGCACCTACATACGTAAAAGAAACCTTACTAAAGCTCAAAAACACACATTGCACCTCACACAATAATAGTGGAAGATTTCAACACCCCACTCTCATCAATGGACAGATCATGGAAACAGAAATTAAACAGTGATGTCGACAGACTAAGAGAAGTCATGAGCCACATGGACTTAACGGATATTTATAGAACATTCTATCCTAAAGCAAAAGGATATACTTTCTTCTCAGCTCCTCATGGTACTTTCTCCAAAATTGACCATATAATCACAGGAAAATACACTTGGTATGCAGTCAGTGATATGTGGATAGTAGCCCAAAAGCTGAAACTTCCCAAGATGCAATCCACAGACCACAGGAAACTGAAGAAGGAAGACCAAAATGTGGATGCTCCCACTCCTTAAAAGGGGAAAATATCCATAGGAGGGGATATAGAAGCAATGTTTAGAGCAGTGACTGAAGGAATTGCATTTCAGAGCCTGCCCCTCTTGTGACCTACATATATATATATATATATATATATATATATATATATATATATATATATATATATATATATATATATATATACAAAAATTATATAAGATCGATAAAGCAAAAATTACATGCTGAAAGGGACCGAATATAGATCTCTCCTCAAAGACACACACAGAGCATGTCTAATACAGAGGTCAATGCTAGCAGCAAACCACTGAACTGAGTATAACTCCTGTTGGGAAGAATTAGAGGAAGTATTGAAAGAGTTGAAGGAGCTTGCAACACTGTAAGAACAATAATGCCATTTGGAGCTGCAGGTCCCCCACGATACAGACACCACCCGGACCTGAAAGGACTGCATCAACAGTTCTCTGCACCCAAATCCCATGGGAGGGAGAGCTAAATCTTCAGAAGGGCAGACACGCCTGGGAGGCCAGAAGAGACTATACTCTGACCACATTTCTGACTCCAGAGGAAAACACCTAACACCATCGGGGACCCCGGTGCACAGGGGCTCCCGGAAAAGGTGGTGCAGGCCCTCCTGGTTGCTGCCCTCACGGAGAGCTCAAAAGCAGCCCCCCACGAGCAACTTGAGCAGTTGGCCCACAGGTAAGACCAACTTTTTTGTTCCAAGCATCATGCCTCATGGAATCAGGACACAGGCCCACAGGAACAGCTGAAGACAAGTAGACAGGAAAGACTACACGCCCGAAAGCAGAACACTATTCAGATAACTGACTTAAAGAAAACAGGAATGAAGGTCTTCAGCACTCCTGACACACAGACTTTTATGAGGTTTAGCCACTGTCAGAAATAGCAGAACAAAGTAACACCAGAGACAATCTGATGGCAAGAGGCAAGCGCAGGAACCCAAGCAAGAGACACCAAGACTACATGGCATCACTGAGCCCAATTCTCCCACCAAAGCAAACACTGAATATCCAAACACACCAGAAAAGCAAGATCTAGATTTAAAATCACATTTGATGGTTGGAACTGGAAAATATCATCCTGAGTGAGATAACCCAATCACAGAAAGACATACATGGTATGCACTCATTGATAAGTGGCTATTAGCCCAAATGCTTGAATTACCCTAGATCCCTAGAACAAACGAAACTCAAGACGGATGATCAAAAGGTGAATGCTTCACTCCTTCTTTAAATGAGGAAAAAGAATACCCTTGGCAGGGAAGGGAGAGGCAAAGATTAAAACAGAGACTGAAGGAACACCCATTCAGAGCCTGCCCGACATGTGACCCATACATATACAGCCACCCAATTAGACAAGATGGATGAAGCAAAGAAGTGCAGACCGACAGGAGCCAGATGTAGATCGCTCCTGAGAGACACAGCCAGACTACAGCAAATACAGAGGCGAATGCCAGCAGCAAACCACTGAACTGAGAATAGGTCCCCCGTTGAAGGAATCAGAGAAAGAACTGGAAGAGCTTGAAGGGGCTCGAGACCCCAAAAGTACAACAATGTCAAGCAACCAGAGCTTCCAGGGACTAAGCCACTACCTAAATACTATACATGGACTGACCCTGGACTCTGACCCCATAGGTAGCAATGAATATCCTAGTAAGAGCACCAGTGGAAGGGGAAGCCCTGGGTCCTGCTAAGTCTGAACCCCCAGTGAACTAGACTATGGGGGGAGGGCGGCAATGGGGGGAGGGTTGGGAGGGGAACACCCATAAGGAAGGGGAGGGGGGACGGGGATGTTTGCCCGGAAACCGGGAAAGGGAATAACACTTGAAATGTATATAAGAAATACTCAAGTTAATAAAAAAAAAGAATAAAAAAATAAAAATAAAAATAAAAAAATAAAATCACATTTGATAAGGATGCTGGAGGACTTCAAGAAAGACGTGAAGAACTCCCTTAGAGAAACACAGGAAAACATAAATAAACAAGTAGAAGCCTACAGAGAGGAATCACAAAAATCCCTGAAACAATTCCAGGAAAACACAAACAATCAGTTGAAGGAATTAAAAATGGAAATAGAAGCAATAAAGAAAGAACACAGGAAACAACCCTGGATATAGAAAACAAAAGGAAGAGCCAAAGAGTCGTCGATCCAAGCATCAACAACAGAAAGATCCAGCCATCCCAGTGATCTTCTCCTCCTTAGGGACCTATGCTCTTGGGCCAAGATAGTTGGGACTCTGAGATGGTAATTGTATAAGCATGTTATTTACAGAAGAAGTGAGGCATAGTAGAACATATATTCTCAAAGGACTTGGAAAAAAACAAAACAAAACAAAACAAAAAAATAACCCACTGTCATACCTGTTCTAATTACTTTCCTACAAATCCTACCACTTTTTAGAGGTGGATCCTTGTATTGCTTTGCATGTCACATTGTTGACACAAAATGCTGGAGAAAAGGCAAATTTAAATAGGACAAAGTGTTTATTTTGGCTCACAGTTGAGGGTTCATCATATCGTGATGTGGAAGACATGGTAGCAGATGCATGAGGAAGCCATTTACTTTGAATCGACAGTCAGGAAGCAAACCAAGATGAATCATGTGCTCAGCTTACTTCCTCCTTCTCATTCAGTTCAGGATTCCCATAGGTACAATAGTGTCCCCCACATTTGAGGCAGGTCTTTATGTGTCAGCTAATTTAATATGATAATTCTTCATATATGCCAGTTTTCTTGGTTCCAAGTGATTTTACATCCTTACACTTGGGCAATAGTAAGCATGTCAAACCTTATCTCAAAGTTACACTATCTCCTAAGATGTAACACAGAAGAGACAAAGTGTATTTAGCCAATCTCCAGACATTAGCATAAGTAATACCATGTTAGAGGCATAATTGTGACTTTTAAAATCCAGGCCCCAATACCTGCTAAAATGAAAACAAAGACAGGATTCATCCAAGACCTAGCCCATATTTCCAAGAAAGTCCCTAAATGTACTAACCTTTGTTATTTGCTTCTGTATTTCTGTTTCTTGCTACCTAAAGTGTGACAAACAGGGCCTGGTTTTATGCATAAAAGAAAAAAAAGTTTCAAAGGTTCCAGGATTCCTGATTTAGACAAGTTCTTCTATGAGCCACAGGCCCGCAATAAGTACTTTATTCTTTTTTTCTCTAGCCAGCTTTAAGAGAATGGTTGAGTGGTCTCTTTTGGGATCCCTTCACAATGCTCTGCAGGAAACGGTAAGATCCCCAGAGACTGAGATGATGCTGGGATACTGGGTATCTTAAATTACCTCTGGATCTAAAATAGAGAGAAATCAGAAAGTTCCTTGGGGAAGCACACCCTGAGATGTTTAAGGGTTCCACAAACTTTTCTGACTTCAAGTCCAGACTCCCCACCCCTCTACCCTAAAATAAAAAATAACAGTAAGACATGTAAAACTGTCATATTTGAATGATGTTTATGGTGCCTTCTTAACAGGACACATATTAAAGAGTGGGCATAACCCCAATCTAGTGTTCAAGATCCAATATCAGTGGACTGTGTGGTTTACGTTTGTGGTCACCTCTGGCTATCTTTACACTTTTCTTGACTTTATTTCTCTCTGTGTGTTGGTCAGTTTCATTTTTGGTTAAAGAACCAAATCTAAAATAAAAGGAGGAGTAAGCAATCCCAAGACCACTGTCAAAGGCACCAACTCTGCCCATAAAGTCGTGTACTACTTCTGGTAAGCTCATGATCCTCCCTCTGGTAGAGAGAGAGATATTGCACAATCAAGGCTGGCTTAGTAAAGCACAACCCAAAAGGATTTTGCAGAAAAGGATTTCTCACCCAGAATACTCCAGATCTTCTGTGAGATAGATTGGTCTTCCATTGAAGTCAGTTAGCCATTGAGGAAACTCTGGATTGCCCGATGGTTCAGGCCATTTAGAACATGGGGACTGGAGGCCCAACCCACGCAGTTTCTATTTATTGACCAATGGATTTCTCTGGTGCAAAACAGACCTTCCTGACTGAAAACATGTGCCCTCATGTACCTGATTTCTTTTGATTTGCCAAGAAACAGAGCAACACAGAATTCAGACTGTTCTCTCCGTACCCCTGGAAGAAGTTATATTTTCTCCTCTCTGTGGCCCAGCATAGGACCAGTCATGATTTGGAAAAGAATAAGAGCTCTCCTGTCCAAGACTTTGCAGGAAGAAGTAGCCTCCTGTACCTGAGGCCCCTCTTCCCTCCACATACAGAGAGTGACTCTGAATATGGGATCTTTTAAGAATATCCCTGTAATCATCTCTGGATTGCTTAACTGTCAAGAAGAGTCAATTCTGTATAAATATGATTCTCAAAGTTGGACTTAGAGTCCACCAATGTGATTTTAGTATAAAAGTGAGTGAGGGAGAGGGAAAGGGATGGGGAGAGGGAGGGGAGAGAGAGGGGGAGAGAGAGATTAACATTTGAAATAATCCAGTTGGGAGAGACCTAAGCTGAAGCTACGAGGCATTTTTGAAAAAACAAAAGTGTGGTGCATAATATGAGGTAGATGTTATGTACATGACATACAAAGATTCAGGACTCTTGTGCCCTGTACATTTTACAGTATCACATTTGTTCCAGCTTTCTAGAAATGTCTTTCTTATCCTGAGTAAACTTTCTCTATTTCTTTTAGTATCAGGTTATCATTGTTTAATTATTTTTTCCAAAACACTAAATCCTAGAAATATAAGCTCATGTCCTCTTAATACAGACCCATGCCCATAAATGAGCTTCTTGGAAACAATCCATGACCACCTTTATGCTTCCTGATGTCGGAAATCTCTGGCTGGGAATGCAGAACTACTTTTCTTATAAGTTCTGATGTAGGTATTGAAATGGTTTGGTCAGAATTTTAATAATATCAAAGGGATTATAATGCTGAGGGCCATTCTAACAAGGTTGTAAATCAACAAATATTTTCAATACACTGGCAGCACAACATAGATGGTTTACAAAAAAGCAAGGAAACCTCTGCTGGAAGCCAGAGATGCTGTCTAATGACATTTTTATTCTTCCTTCCTTTCTTTCTTTCTTTCTTTTTTCTTGCTGGATGCTAATGTGTCTGTTCACACATTCCAAAGAATTCAACAAAAACTCATAGCAGGTCACAAAAAAAATTGATGATAAATGGACATCCTGCTAAAAATTAATAAATATAACATGTAAGGAGTATGAATATTTTAAAAAGAGTAAAAAATATCTTTCAAGCTTCAATAAAAAAGCTACTCAACTAACCATGCTCCCTTGTTATCTTGGTCATCATTAAATATTAATCTACTAATTTTACCTTGCAAAGAATGTTATAGGAAACATATATATTAAAAGCCAGATTAAATAAACCAGAACTTCAAAATTGAGAGAAGATAAAGGTTGCAGAGATGACTCAATTGATAAAATATGTATTCATATGTAAAAACCTGAGTCAATTCCCAAAACTTATGTAAACACACAGGCACAGGCATGGTAGCTTATCCTTATAACCACAGTGCTGGAGAGGTAGATTCATGGTAACCTCTGAAGTTTTCAACTTAGGCAGTAACAGGGAGAAACCTTGCCTAAAAAAATAAAGGGGGCATGGAGAGTATAGGTAGATATTGACAGAAAACAACACCGGAGATTTACCTCTATCCTCCGAAAACTCCCCAACACACACACACACACACACACACACACACACACACACACACACAAATTTTAACAATAAAAAATAGTTAAATGCACTCAGATACTTTATAATCAGAAAAAAAGAGCAACCATGAAAATTGATCTTCCAGAGTTACTTAGGCACAGAAGTATGCTGATGTGATGTTTAAAATCAATTTAGCAAAATGTATTTCCTTGTGTTAGTTGTGCTTGTAATGAAAAAAAATAGGCATCCTTCATTTGTAGAAGGAATCAACTACTGTATTGAAAAGAAGGACATAAAAAATCAAGTATGTATCCTTTTATCATATTCAAGTTATGCCTCCATGATCACAAATACTACTTAAGGGACATTTAAAGCAAAAAGGACTATACAAAGTATCAGAAAAACCAGGAGTTAGATCTTTGAGAAAATCAAAAAGATAGATAAATGCAGACTATCCAGAGGGCACACAGAGTATATCCAAATAAACAAAATCAGAAATGCAAAGGGAGGCATAAAAACAGAATAAGAGGAAATTCAAAAAAATCACCAGATCCTACTAGAAAAGCCTATATTGAACAAAAATGAAAAATCTGACTGAACTGGACAATTTTCTAAACAAATACAAGGTAACAAAGTTAAATTGGGATCAGACAAACCATCCAAACAATTGCATAACTCCTACAGAAATACAAGGTATTTTTAAGTCTACCAACCAAAAGGAACCCAGGACCAGATGGCTTTACTACAGAATTCTATTATACCTTCATAGAAGAACTCATACCAACCTCATATTCCACAACATAGAAACAGAAGGTACACTTCCCATTCCTTCTATGAAGTCACAATTACACTTATACCTAAACCACACAAAGGGCCAGCAGAGACAGAGAACTTCAGATCAATTTCCCTTAGGAATATCAATGTAAAAATACTCAATAAAATTCTCTCGAACCTAATTCAAGAACACATCAAAAGGATCATCCATCATGATCAAGTAGGCTTCATCCCAGGGATGCAGGGATGGTTTAATAGTCAGAAATGCATCAACATAATCCACTATGTAAACAAAATCAAAATGAGAAAAAAAAAACCATGATCATTTCATTAGATGCTGAGAAAGTGTTTGACAAAGTACAGAACCTTTTCAGGATAAAAGTCCTGGAAAGATCAGGAATTCAATGCTAATACAGAAACATAGTAAAAGCAATATACAGCAAACCAGTAGCCAACATTAAACCAAATGGAGAGAAACTTGAAGCAATCCCACTAATATCAGGGACTAGACAAGGCTGCCCTCTCCCTCCCTACTTATTCAGTGTAATTCAGTGTAGTCCTAGCCAGAACAATCAGATAATGAAAGGAGGTCACAGGGAAAAAAGTGGAAATAAAGAACTCAAATATTACTATATGCAGATGATAGATTGTCTACATAGATGATACCAAAAGTTCCACTAGAGAATTAATAAACCTGACAACTAACTTCAGCAAAGTAGCTGGGTATAAAATTAACTCAAACAAATCAGTTGCCTTCTCCTATTCAAAGGATAGACAGGCTGAGAAAGATGTTGGGTAAAGATACCCTTCACTACAGTCACAAATAATGTAAACTACCTCGGTGTGGCTCTAACCAAACAAGTGGAAGATTTGTATGACAAGAACTTCAAATCTTTGATGAAAGATCTCAGAAGACAGAAAGATCTCCCATGCTCATGGATTGGCAAGATTAATATAGTAAAAAATGTCCGTTTTGCCAAAATCAATCTACACATTCAATGCAATCACCATCAAATTTACAACTCAATTCTTCTAGAGTTAGAAAGAGCAATTTGCAAAATATTTTGGAATACCAAGAACCCAGAAGAGAGAAAACTGTCCTCAACAATAAAACAACGTCTGGGGAAATCACAATCCTGACCTCAAGCAGTAATACAGAGCAATAGTGATAAAAACTGTATGGTATTAGTAAGAGGCAGGCAGGTAGATCAGTATAATAGAATTGAAGACCCAGAAATGAACCCATACACCTATGGTCACTTGATCTTTGACAAAGGAAAAGAAACTATACATTGTAAATAAAATATCATTTTCAACAATTGGTGCTGAGTCACCTTCAATATGTAGAAGATTGCAAGTTGACCCATTCTTCTCTCACTGTAGAAAGCTTAAGTCCAAGTGGATCAATAACGTTCAAATGAAACCATATACATTCAAATTAATAGAAGAAAACTTGGGGAAGAGTCTTGATCACATGGGCACTGGGGAAAATTTCCTGAACAAAACACCAATGACTTATGTGGTAAAATCAAATATAAACAAATAGAATCTCATAAAACTTCAAAGCTTCTATAAAGCAAAGGGCACTCTCATAAGGACAAAATGGCAACCAACATATTGGGAAAATTTCTTTACCAATCTTATATCTGATAGATCATCTAATATCAAAAATATACAAAGAACTCAAGAAGTTAGACTCCAGAGAGCCCAATAACCCTATTAAAAATGGGGCACAGAGCTAAAGAAAGAATTCTCAGGTGAGTAAAATCGAATGGCTGAGAAATATCTAAAGAAATGTCCAACATTCTTAGTCATGAGGGAAATGCAAATCAAAACAACCTTGAGATTCCACCTAACACCAGTCAAATTGGCTAAGATATGAAATTCAGGTCACAACAAATGCTGGGGAGGATGCAGAGAAAGAGGAACATTCCTCCATGGTTGGTGGGATTGCAGTCTTGTACAACTATTCTCAAAATCATTCTGGAGATTCCTCAGAAAATTAGATATTTCAAAATCTGAGGACCCAACTATACCTCTCCTGGGCATATAAACAAAAGATGCAACAACATAAAACAAAGACACATTTTCCACTATGTGTGAAGTAGCCATATTTGTAATAGCCATAAGCTGAAAAGAACCCAGATCCATTCAACAGAGGAATGGTTACAGAAATATGGTACATCTAGAAAATGGAGTACTACTCAGTTATCAAAAACAATAATGACTTCATGAAATTCATAGGCAAATGGACTGAACTAGAAAATATCATCCTGAGTGAGGTAACCCAATCACAGAAAACCATACTTGGTATGCACTCACTGATAAGTGGATATTAGCCCCAAAGCTCAAATTACCCAAGATACAATCCCCAAAACACATGTAGCTGAAGAAGGATGACCAAAGTGCAGATGCTTCACTCCTTCTTAAGAGGGGGAAAAAGAGAATAAAGGAATGGCCATTCTGAGCCAGACCCACATGTGGGATATATATATATATATATATATATATATATATATATATATATATATATATATATCCACCAAAGCTAGATAATATTGATGAAGCTAATACATGCACATTGGCAGGAGTCTGATATAGCTGTCTCATGAGAGACACAGCCATAGCTTGTCAAATACATAGGTGAGTGCTAACAGCAAACCATTGAACTGAGAAAGGTGTCCCCATTGGAGGTATTAGAGAAGAGATTGGAAGAACTGAAGGGGCTCTCAGCTGCATAAGAACAACAATGCCAACCAACCAGAGCTCCCAGGAACTAAACCACAACTCAAAGACTACACATGGACAGACACATAGCTCCAGCGTCATATGTAGCAGAGGATGGACTTGTTGTGCACCAATGGAAGAAGTCCTTGGTCCTGCCAAGGCTTGACCTCCCAGTGTAGGGGAATGTCAGGGTGGTGGGTGTGTGAAGGAATGATAGTTGTGGAGGGGGAATACCCTTTTAGAAGGAGAGAGTGATGGGATATGAGGCTGATGGCTGGGAAACAGGGAAAGGGAATGCCATTTGAAATATAAATAAAAATATCCAATAAATATAATCTGCTGCAGCTGAAAAAAATTCTAAGTTCAGAAATTAGCTAAGGGATTGTCCCAGTAAAACGTCCACCAGCCTTAAACTAGGTATATTCCTTCATAACGTGGATGCACCCTAAATGTCATGCAACAGATCAAAATAATATAAGACTAGCGTTCACAAAGGAAACTAGTTATAGGTGTGTCTTCTCCTGGATTCAAAGAAAATAATAAAAATAAATACAGGATAATCAAAGCAGGTTTAGCAGT
Organism: Rattus norvegicus; assembly: GCF_021556685.1. Lineage (NCBI taxonomy): Eukaryota > Metazoa > Chordata > Mammalia > Rodentia > Muridae > Rattus > Rattus norvegicus. The sequence goes on along the minus strand of NC_141538.1, from coordinate 3,335,804 downwards.
GGATAGGAAAAGAAGAAAGACAGACTGTTAACTGGATGTGAGAAGTATAGTGTCATTGTTAAAGTGTATTCGCTATACTGATTTGCTGTCCTGATCAGCATTAATTATCTATTTAACATGACCTAGAGTCATCTGAGAGGATAGCATTGATTGACGGGTTGTCTAGATTAGATTGGGTGGCCTCTCATCATGTCCATAGGGGACATTCTTATTTGTCAAGTGCTGTGCTTGTGAAAACCCACTGTGGGATTGTAGATTGCTATACAAGCAGTACTAGCTGTATAAGAAGGCTATTTAAGCATGAGCAAACAAGCCAGATAACAACATCTCTCTCAGTGGTTTGTACTTGCAGCTGCTGCTTTAGGTCCTGCTCTGACTTTACTTAATGATGAACTCTGCTGTGTAAGAATAAACCAGATAAATCCTTCCCTCATCAAACTTGATTTTGGTCTGAGTGTTTTATTACAACATTAAAACCATACCAGAACATACACTGAGGTAATTCATGAGAAAATATTGGAATGGTAGGATTTACTCTTAGTACAGGTGTACGAAGATTGGCCAACAAACCAGGTACATTCCATTTCAGAGTTTTTTCTGAAAAAAAGAGATCTTTAAACTGAAGCAATGGGAATTAGACAGGACACAGCTAAATTGACCCCACCATGAAAGAAGGTGAAGGACAAATCCACATACAGGTGAGGTTTGAAGAGAAAATTAGAAAAGAAATATAAAAATTGCTAGGTAGTATAATTAGGAATATTTTTCTCAAACAAATTTCCTCCTTGGTAAGTTATTAAGGTGTGGGTATTTTCAAGAAACCTGGGAGGAGGCTATCAAGGGAAGTTAGAATACCTCCTAAATTGCACATATACAAGGACAAATAATCTACTTAATTCTGTTTTTATAAATAGTCTATGTACATATTGCTGTCTCTCCTGGAACTATGTAAAACAGGCTGAGCAAATATGCTTGTCTGAAGGGTAAAGGTACATGCCACCATGCCCATTTGCCTCCAATTGTTAATACAATGGTCACACACAGCCATACTCTCACCCAGAAGCTTGGTGACAGAATAATAAGACTTAAACTGGTGGATAAAGGTAAAGGCTTCTTGATCTGTTAATCTTTTCCTGAAGTTTGGGTCTGTAAGTCTTCTTACCTAGAATAACATAGCATCACAGATTGTGTCTCACAAGGCTTTAAATAAGGAAAGTGGCATGATTCACAGGTATTGCAGAAAGAGCATAATTGAATCTATTAAATATGAAGCATGATTTTTCCAAAGGTTAATGAATAATGGTATTTATTTTTTTCATCTTTATTAACTTGGATATTTCTTATTTACATGTTATTCCATTTCCTGGTTTCCTGGCCAACATAGCCCTAACCCCTCCCCCTGCCCTTCTCTACAGGTGTTCTCCTCCCTAACCTACTCCCCTTATCTCTGTGTCCCCAGCACAATCAAGTTCACTGGGGGTTCAGTCTTGGTAGGACCAAAGGCTTCCCCTTCCACTGGTGCTCTTACTAGGCTATTCATTGTTACCTATGAGGTTGGAGCTCAGGGACAATCCATGTATAGTTTTTGGGTAGTGGCTTAGGCCCTGGAAGCTCTGGTTGTTTGGTATTGTTGTTCACATGGGGTGTCAAGCCCCTACAAGCACTTTCTTTACTTCAACGAGGGTCCTGTTCTCAGTTCAGTGGATTAGTGATGGCATTCGCCTGTGTATTTGCTGTATTCTGGCTGTGTCTCTCAGGAGAGATCTACATTCGGTTCCTGTAGGCCTGCACTTCTTTGCTTCATCCATCTTATGTAGTTTGGTGGCTGTATATGTATGGGCCACATGTGGGGCAGGCTCTGAATGGGTGTTCCTTCTGCCTCTGTTCTACACTTTGCCACCCTATTCCCTCTCAAGGGAATTCTTGTTCACCTATTAAAGAAGGAGTGAAGTGTTTGAATTTTGGTCATCCTTCTTGAGTTTCATGTGTTCCGTGCATCTAGGGTAATTTGAGCATTTGGGATAATATCCAGTTATCAATGAGTGCATACCATTATGTTTTTCTGGGATAGGGTTACCTCACTCAGGATGATATTTGCCAGTTCCATCTATTTGCCTATGAATTTCATAAAGTCATTGTTTTTGGTAGCTGAGTAATATTCCATTTTGTAAATGTATCATATTTTCTGTATCTATTCCTCTGTTGAAGGGCATCTGGGTTCTTTCCAGCTTCAGGCTATTATAAATAAGGCTGCTATGAACATAGTGGAGCAGCGCCTTTGATAAATATTGGGACATCTTTAGGGTATATCCCCAAATGAGGTACAGCTGGGTCCTCAGTTAGGTCATTATTAAGTTTTCAGAGGAAATTCCAGACTGATTTCCAGAATGGTTGTACCAATCTGAAATCCCACCAAAAATGGAGGAGTGTTCCTCTCTGTACATATCCTTGCCAGCATATTCTGTCACCTGAGTTTTTGATCTTAGCCATTCTCACTGGTGTGAGGTGAAATCTAAGGCTTGTTTTGATTTGCATTTCCCTTATGACTGAAGATCTTGAACATTTCTTTAGGTGTTTCTCAGCCATTCAGCATTCCTCAGCTGTGAATTCTTTATTTTCCTCTGAAAATCGTTTTTTAATAGGGTTATTTGTCACCCTGCAGTCTAACTTCTTGGGTTCTTTGTATATTTTGGATATAAGCCCCCATCAGTTGTAGGATAGGGACAGTTCTTTTCCCAATCTGTTGGTGGCCATTTTGTCCTAACAACAGTGTCCTTTGCCTTACAGAAGCTGTGCAGTTTTATGAGATCCCATTTGTCTATTCTTGATCTTAGAGCATAAAACATTGGTGTTTTGTTCAGGAAATTTTCTCCAGTGCCCATATGTTCGAGATTCTTCCCCAAACTTTCTTCTATTAGTTTGAGTGTATCTGCTTTGATGTGGATGTCCTTGATCCACTTGGACATATAGCTTTGTACAGAGTGATGAGCATGGACCGATCTGCATTCTTATACATACTTACCTCCAGTTGAACCAGCACCATTTTCTGAAAAATGCTTTTTTTTTCCATTGGATGGTTTCGGCTGCTTTGTCAAAAATTAAGTGACCATAGGTGTGTGGATTCATTTCTGGTTCTTCAATTCTATCCCACTTGTCTATCTCTCTGCCTCTGTGCAATTTTTTTATCACTATTGCTCTGTAATACTGCTTGAGTTCAGGGATAGTGATTCCTCCTGAAGGCCTTTTATTGTTGAGGATAATTTTAGCTATCGTGGGTTTTTTGTTATTCCAGATGAATTTGCAAATTGTTCTGTCTAACTCTTTGAAGAATTGGATTGGTATTTTGTTGGGGATTGCATTGAATCTGTAGATCGCTTTTGGTTAAATCACCATTTTTACTATGTTAATCCTGCCAATCCTTGAGCATGGGAGATCATTCCAACTTCTGAGTTCTTCAAATTCTTTCTTCAGAGGCTGGAAGTTCTTATCATACAGAAAGTTAACTTTCTTGGTTAGAGTCAAACTGAGGTATTTTATATTATTTGGGACTACTGTGAAGGGTGTAATTTCCCTAATTTCTTTCTCGGCTTGTTTCTTTTGTGTAGAGGAAGGTTACTGATTAATTTGAGTTAATTTTATACCCAGCCACTTTGCTGAAGCTGTTTCTCAGACTTAGTAGTTCTCTGGTGGAACTTTTGGAATCACTTAAATATACTATCATATCATCTGCAAATAGTGATATTTTGACTTCTTCTTTTCTGATCTGTATCACTTTGATCTCCATTTGTTGTCTGATCGCTCTAGCTAGAACATGAAGAACTATATTGAATCAGTAGGGAGAGAGTGGGCAGCCTTGTCTAGTCCCTGATTTCAGTGGTATTGCTTCAAGTTTCTCTCCATTTAGTTTAATTTTAGCTACTGGTTTGATGTATATGGATTTTACTATGTTTAGGTATGGGCCTTGACTCCTTCTTCTTTCCGGAATTTTATAATGAACGGATCTTGAATTATTTCAAATGCTTTCTCTGCATCTAATGAAATAATCATGTGGTTTTTTATCTTTTCGTTTGATTATATAGTGTATTACGTTGCTGTTTTTCCATATGTTGTACTATTCCTGCACGCTGGGAATGAAACCTACTTGACCATGATGAATGATTGTTTTGATGTGATCTTGTATTCGGTTTGCAAGAATTTTATTGAGTATTTTTGTGTCGATATTCATATGGGAAATTGGACTGAAGTTCGCTTTCTTTTTTGGGTCTTTGCCTGTTTTAGGTATAAGAGTAATTGTGGCTTCATAGAAGGAATTCAGTAGTGCTCCATCTGTTTCAATTTTGTGGAATAGTTTGGATAGTATTGGTATGAGGTCTTCTATGTAGGTCTGAAAGAATTCGCACGGAACCCATCTGGACCTGGGCTCTTTTTGGTTGGAAGAGGTTTAATGACTGCTGGAATTTCTTTAGGATTTATGGGGTGGTTTAAGTGGTTTATCTGTTCCTGATTTAACTTTGGTACCCGGTACCTGTCTAGGAAATTGTCCATTTCCTCCAGATTTTCAAGTTTGGTTGAATATAGGCTTTTGCAGTAGGATCTGATTATTTCTTTGAATTTCCTCTGTGTCGGTAATTATGTCTCTGTTTTTATTTCTGATTTTATTAATTTGGACACACTTCTTTGTCCTCTCATTAGTCTAGCAAAACATTTATCTATCCTGTTGGTTTTCTCAAAGAACCAGCTTTTGTTCTCTTGATTCTTTTTATAGACCTTTTGTTTTTACTTGGTTGATTTCAGTTCTGAGTTTGATTATTTCTGCTTTTCCTCCTCCAGGGTGTATTTACTTCTTTTTCTTCTAGAGGTTTTAGGTATGCTGTCAAGCAGCTGATATATGTTCTCTCATGTTTTTTTCTGCAGGCACTCAGAGCTATAAGTATTCTTCTTAGCACAGCTTTCATTGTGTCCCATAGGTTTGAGAACCTTTATTTTCATTAAATTCTAAGAAATATTTTTTTTATTTCTTCCTTGACCAGATTATCATTGAATAGGCCATGGTTCAACTTCCATTTATATGTGGGCGTTCTTCCCTTATTGTTGTTGAAGAGCAGCCTTAGCCCATTGTGGTCTGATATGTCACATGGGATTATTTCTATCTTTCTGTATCCTTTGAGGCTTGTTTTATGACCAATTATATGATCTATTTTGGAGAAAGTACCATGAGGTGGTGAGAAGAAGGTGTATCCTTTTGTTTTAGGTCAGAATGTCCTATAAATATCTGTTAAGTCCATTTCTTCATGAATTCTCTCAGTCTGTCTATGTCTCTGTTTAAATTCAGTCTCCATGATCAGTTCATTGATGAGAGTGAGATGTTGAAAACCCCTCCTATTGTTGTATGATGTACAATGTGTACTTTGAGCTTTAGTAATGTTTCTTTTATGTATGTAGGTGCCCTTTTATTTGGAGAATAGATATTCAAAATTGAGAATTCATCTTGTTGGATTTTTCCTTTGATGAATATGAAGTGTCCTTCCTTATCTTTCTTGATGACTTTTGTTTGAAAATCGATTTTATTTGATATCAGAATGGATATTTCAGCTTGCTTCTTCAGACCATTTTCGTTGAAAGATCTTTTCCAGCTTTCACTCTGAGGTAATGTCTGTATTCGTCTCTGAGGTGAGTTTCTTGTAGACAGCAGAATGCAGGGTCCTCATTGCATTTCAAGTTTGTTAATCTATGTCTTTTTATTGGGGAATTGACTCCATTGTTGCTGAAAGATATTAAGGAATAGTTATTGTTGCTTCCCGTTATATTCATATTTGGATGAAAGATTATGTTTGTGTGCTTTCCTTCTCTTTGTTTTGCCCCCAAGACAATTAATTTATTGCTTTTTCTAGGGTGTAGCTTGCCTCCTTATGTTGGGCTTTACCATTCGTTATCCTTTGTACTGCTGGATTTGTCGAAAGATATTGTGTAAATTTGGATTTGTCATGGAATATCTTGTTTTGTCCATCTATGTTAATTGAGAGTTTTGCTGAATACAGTAACCTGGGCTGGCATTTGTGTTCTCTTATGGTCTGTATCTCATCTGTCCAGCATCATCTGGCTTTCATACTGTCTGGTGAGAAGTCTGGTGTAATTTGATAGGACTACCTTTATATGTTACTTGACCATTTTCCCTTACTGCTTTTAATATTCTTTCAATGTTTTGTGCATTTGGTGTTTTGAATATTATGTGACGGTAGGAGTTTCTTTTCTGGTCAAATCTATTTGGAGTTCTGTAGGCTTCTTATATGTTTATACGCATCTCTTTCTTTAGGTTAGGGAAGTTTTCTTCTATGATTTTGTTGAAGATATTTACTGGTCTTTGAGCTGGCAGTCTTTACTCTCTTCTATACCTGTTATTCTTTTTTATGTTAATATTTCTCTTTTTATTTCCCCTGTTCAAAGATCATATTCAAGTCAGGTATATACCATACAATTCACCCAAAAGCATATTGAACTTACACTACCTAGAGTTGAATTTATTATCTCAAGCTCAGATGGACATGTACTTTTATCATCATCATCATCCTTTTCCTCCTCCTCCTCCCCTTCCTCTTCCTCCTTCTTCTCCTCCTCCTCATTTTCATCATCATTATCACTATCATCATGCCATTATAGGAAATAAAATAATTATCTTACCAAGATTATAATGCCAAACTCATTAATTTATCTTTGACTTTCTTTTCTCCCTCCCTTCCTTCCATTCATCTTTCCTTCCTCCTTCTTTCCTTCTTCCCTCTTTCTTCACATTTTTTTCAGTATAATTGATGATATCCTAACACATTCAGTTTTACACACAAAATGCTATTCTATAATATCTGAGCATGTTTTCCTATCTCTACCCTTAGGACCTCAACATGTCTAAAATATCACTTAATTGAATTTTTGTAATGGTTTCTTTTTTTTTTTTATTCTTAGCTTTGATCTTCTCATTTCTCCTGGATTTCCTGTATGCTTTGGGCCAGTAGCTTTATCTGTTTTACATTATCTTTGACAGTTGTGTCAATGATTTGTATGGAATTTTCTGCTCCTGAGATTCCCTCTTCTATCTCTTGTATTCTATTAGTGATGCTTGTATCTATGGCTCCTTTTCTTTCCCTTTGGTTTTCTATATCCAAGGTTGTCCACCTTTGTGCTTTCATTATTGCTTCTATATCCATTTTTAATATCTTCACCTGTTTGATTGTGTTTTCCTGGAATTCTTTTAGGGATCTTTGTTATTCCTCTCTATAGGCTTCTACTTATTTATTTATGTTTTCCTTCATTTCTCTAAGGGAGTTCTTTATATCTTTCTTGAAGTCCTCTACCATCATGATCAAATGTGATTTATAATTAAGATCTTGCTTTTCTGGTGTATTTGGATATTCAGTGTTTGCTTTGGTGGGAGATGTGGGCTCTGATTATGCCATTTAATCTTGGTTTCTGTTGCTTGGGTTCCTGCACTTGCCTCTCGCCATCAGGTTGTCTATAGTGTTACCTTGTTCTGCTATTTCTCACAGTGGCTAGACCATCCTATAGTCCTGTATCAGGTATGCTCTAAACCTGTTTTCCTGTCTTCTTTAAGGGGGTTATGAGAACAGAGTATTCTGCTTTCAGGTGTGTAGTCTTTCCTGTCTACTGGTCTTCAGCTCTTCCTGTGGCCATGTGTCCTGAGTCCCCCAGGATGGTCACTTGAAGCAAAAAAGTTGGTCTTATCTCTTGTCCATTGGCTGAAGTTGCTCCTGGGTGTCTGCGTTTGAGCTCTCCATGAGGGTGGGAACCAGAAGGACTTGCACTGCCTTTTCCCGGACCCTGTGCACGAGGGTCCCAGATGTCATTAAGTGTTTTCCTCTGGAGTTCGAAATGTGGGCAGAATGTAGTCTCTTCTGGCTTCCCAGGCATGTATGCCCCTCTGAAGGTTTAGCTCTCCTTCCCACGGGATTTGGGTGCAGGGATCTGTTGACTAGGTCCCTTCAGTTACGGGTAGTGTCTGAACTGCAGGGGAACTCTTGCTTGAGTGCCCTATCTTCCTGTTGCCAGAAGCCCTATACAGTTTCCTCTTGGGACAAGGATGTGAGCAAGGGTTGGCAGTATTGTAGTTCTCTCCTGCTCTGCAGCCTCAGGAGTGACCACCTGTCTGGGCGGTGAGCTCTTTCTCCCACAGTGTTTGGGAACAGAGCATGGTATTTAAAGAGTAATACTATACTATGCAGTAATTGAAATTATTGATCATTTCCTCTCTGAAATCTCACCTGCATCTCATAGTGTAGGCGTATGTAGACCTTGTGATTAACTGGAAAATAAGGAAGGAACAAAGGGAGGAGAAAGTAAAAAGAGAGACCACAAGGAAAGGACTCAAGAAGAATAAAGTATGATCTTTTGTAAGTATAAAGATGCCTAATGAAACATACCATTTCTTGCACTAACCAAATGAACAATTAAAAAATTACAGTAAATCTGTTTAAGAAAATAAAAGTCAGTCCTCCAAAAGTTCCCCCAAAAACCAACCCAAAAATCCTTTAAATTACTTTATTCCAAAGATTTCCACTAGATTCAAATATTGAACCCAGTTCTCTGAATCCTCCCTGAACACAAGCACAGTAAAAGTTAGTCCGGTTGGATCTGTACGCTCCCCTTTGGTGATGCTAGGGTCACCTTCAACCTGAAGACTGGGTGTAGTGATTATTAGTAGCTAAAATTCTAGTCTCTTTTACATTTTTTTATTAACACAGTGTAACTGTACATATTTCTTGGATAGAGTGTTTTATTTCAATATGCATTTTATGTGCATATTTCTATATTTATGGGTATGTGCTTGTATGTGTGCACATGTGTATCTCTCTCTCTCTCTCTTTCTCTCCCTGTGTGTGCGTGTATGTGTGTTTGTGTGTGTGTGTGTGTGTGTGTGTGTGTGTGTTAGGTAGGTGCCTATTTCTATGTGTGTGCTCGAAGTTCATGTTGAGTGTCTTGATTTTGTATTGTGACACACTTCTTTGTGTGACTCATCTGTCTCCTGCTTTGGGGATTGCAGGTACACACCATCAAGACCAACTTTTTATAGGTTCTGGGGATTTAGCTTGAGGCCTACTTTTTTTCAACAATACTTCCCTACCTCTCTAGCCCCAGAGTAATGAGATGTTATAGGAAAAAAAGGAGAATTCAGCAAATAGATAGGAGTGACAAGATCCTCATGAATTTTCTTGCTGCTGTCCACAAGCCACTCCTGTTGAGTCCTTCTCCCAGACTCCTTGTGTTTTTCCTGTTGCTGAACATGAACAGCATTTGCTGAGCTCTTCTTCAAGACCAATGTATAAATAAGTCAATTCGATGATAGAAATTTCCAGAGACATATCCATAGAGAATGGCAGAACTTTAAATTTAACAGTCTTCTATAGAAACTTAATATCAAAATTTTCTAACTGCATCCTGCCTTTTCACTGACATGACTTGCACTGAGGTTGACAACATCACCCCTTGTATCAAGAACAAGTGCAATGCTCATTTCATTGCCAGCAATCCCTTATGTTACTTAGAATGTCTCAATTCTACACACAGTGAACAGGTTTAGCTTGTTCCTAAGTATAGCTGAGTATAGCTTATGGTTTTGACTAGAAACTGACCCAGGATGGCTCAAAATTCAAGTCCATACTCTCCAGAGGGCACAGTGAAAAGGACTAAAATTGTATTCCTTTCAAGTGGCTGTAATTTGCTAAAATCAAAAATGGAAGGAAGAAATTGGAAGAAAAAGAAAAGAATCATTTGAAAATTTACTGGAAGCCTCTTTCCAGCACAGAAAGACATGGAGTAAAATGAGAAAGCTTATTGTCATTTTTACCGCTTCTCAGGAAATGCATATCTGGTTCAAAGGTGTGAGTTGGGGAATCTATCAGCATTGGAAAATGTAAGAGTTACAGATTATGCTCTTTTTGGAATGTGCAGCTGGGCAACCTCCTTGTTAATTCTTGGTTGTAAGCAAAAGCCAGTCCTCCTCCAGAAACTACAGAACCAATGACACCAAAAAAGAACAAACATTTTATATTCCATCTCCTCTGATGTAGTCATCTCTGGAGACAAGTGTTCCTAACACAGAGTAGGTAAATAGTAGTTTATAGGCAGACTATCTAAAAGAGCAGCAAACTCACTCCTCTTATTATTATTTTTTTTTATTATTAACTTGAGTATTTCTTATTTACATTTCGAATGTTTTTCCCTTTCCCAGTTTCAGGCCAACATCCCCCAACCCTTCCTCCTCCCCTTTTTTATGGGTGTTCCCCTCCCCATCCTCCCCCCATTGCTGCCCTCCCCCCAACAATCACGTTCACTGGGAGTTCAGTCTTACCAGGACCCAGGAATTCCCCTTACACTGGTGATCTTACTAGGATATTCAATGCTACCTATGAGGTCAGAGTCCAGGTTCAGTCCATGTATAGTCTTTAGGTAGTGGCTTAGTCCCTGGAAGCTCTGGTTGCTTGGCGTTGTTGTTCATATGGGGTCTCGAGCCCCTTCAAGCTCTTCCAGTTCTTTCTCTGATTCCTTCAACGGGGGTCCTGTTCTCAGTTCAGTGCTTTGCTGCTGGCATTCACCTCTGTATTTGCTGTATTTTGGCTGTGTCTCTCAGGAGAGATCTACATCCGGCTCCTGTCTGCCTGCACTTCTTTGCTTCATCCATCTTGTCTAATTGGGTGGCTGTATATGTATGGGCCACATGTGGGGCAGGCTCTGAATGGGTGTTCCTTCTGTGTCTGTTTTAATCTTTGCTTCTCTATTCCCTGCCAAGGGTATTCTTGTTCCCTTTTTAAAGAAGGAGTGAAGCATTCACATTTTGATCATCCATCTTGAGTTTCATGTATTCTAGGCATCTAGGGTAATTCAAGCATTTGGGCTAATAGCCACTTATCAATGAGTGCATACCATGTGTGTTTTTCTGTGATTGGGTTACCTCACTCAGGATGGTATCTTCCACTTCCAACCATTTGCCTATGAATTTCATAAAGGCATTGTTTTTGATAGCTGAGTAATATTCCATTGTGTAGATGTACCACATTTTCTGTATCCATTCCTCTTAAACTCACTCCTCTTAATTGCTTCCTTTGCCATCAAGAGTAGTTGTCTGTGTTGTCCTGAGGCAGTCTATTTTCTGGTTCTTCTTTTCAAACTTTATATGTGGTGAAAGGATAATAAAAAGAAATTATATCAGACAGGATTGGCAAGTCAAATAGCTTCTCTAATCATAAAGCTCTTAGAGAAAATAAAATGTGTGTTTGGAGAATGGTGTGAGGAAATAAAATTTTACAAATATTTGCTTTGCAAGTGTGAGAGCCTAAGTTTAAACTCCCAAAACTAATAAAATCAGGTTTGACAATATATATCTCTAATCCCAGTGTTGCTACCATAAAATGAGAGAAAGGACAGGAGAATCACAGAAGGTCTTGGGACAGTTTCATTGCTTAAAATACACTGTCTCAAAAAATGCAAAGGAAATGACATCTGAATTTGTCCTCTGATGTCTACAAGTTGGTAAACTTGTCATGTACATTCCCACTCTCACACATATGAATGCCATACATAATACACACACACACACACACACACACACACACATACACACACACACACACACACACACACACACACTCACTCACATGCTCATACCTAATAAACACAGAGAAATAAAAAATTTAAATTTTCCAAGTCTGGCTTGGCCATGTAAAAGACTGTTTGACTTGGTTTCCACCCCAGGAACTGAGCCAGCAAGTTGGCAGCCTCTGGTAGTGATGATCATTGCTGAAGGTATAAGGCTTGTTTACATAATAATGAAAGGGTTGTCCTCATGCTAAGGTTAATGACTCAATGGTAATCATGGAGATAACATAACTCTGGGAGATCTTGGGAAAGATCTCTGAAAATATGAGTTCAAGAATATGTAATTCCTTCACTTTGCAAGATATAAGCATTCAATGTGAAATGTAAAAGGAGCTGTGTAGACTGAGAAAATCAGAGGAAGCTGTACTATAAGCCAGCTTGTCATGCAGATACAAAGACAGGCAGATTCCTGAGACCATGATCAGCCTGAGAAAGAGGTTAATCCAGGCATAGTGAAAAATCATAATATCGGGATGGTATCCCACACAATGAGCTCATTATCTGTGCTTACAAAAAATAGGCAGGTCTATGGACTTATTTGCACTGTTTAAAAAAAATGTTTCATTCTAAGAATGAATCTGCTGGTGTCATGGGAAACATGGGACATTGATTAATGAGATAATCAAAAGAGAATCTCAGATATTAACTGATTTGATATTTCACCAGAAGATTAGACAATTGATCTACAAGACATGAGTTTTATGTAATTGCAAGAGAAAATTTTCTCTAGAGGGAGAAGTCTGGAAACGTGTTGAGAGCAAACATAGGCCATCAGCTTTTAACTAAAAATTTGCCTTCAAGTTTGTTTGTTTTTTTTTCCACCTCTCTTAAACGTCCCTCCTCTAAGGAATTCTTCTCCCATCGGAGGCTGGTCCTTGGCATAAATTAAAGTTAGATGTTGAAGAAGAGATATGTCATTAAATAGATTGGACAGATGATTAGGCTACCTACTCTCACCTACAATGTCAAGTTGTGGCTAACAATGGCCAACCATCCTTGCATGTGTATAAACCTCTGCATTTTCCAGCATATTGTCGGTAATGCTGATAGGTGCTCCTTCCATTCTCACATAAAGTTACTAGGTGCATGTCCTGGCACATTCAATCACCACCTGCTTTGTATAACAAAATAGCAAAGCCACATAATGAAACTTTCTTTTGGTTGTAAGACTAGACAAATGATGCTCCAACATACAACAAAAAGAAATGATCCACTATGTTTATAGCAGACTTATTTATAATATCCAAAAGCTGGAAAAAACGCAGATGCCCTGGGATCCAACAGAGGAATAGATACAGAAAATGTGGTACATCTCCACAATGAAGTACTACTCAGCTACCAAAAACAATGACTTTATGAAATTCATAGGCAAATAGATGGACCCAGAAAATATCATCCTGAGTGGGGTAACACAATCATGAAAAAGCACACATTGTATGCATTCATTGAGAAGTAGATATTAGCCTAAACACTTGAATTACCCAAGAAACAGTACACAGACCACATGAAACTCAAAAAGAAGGGTAACTAAAGTGAGGATTCTTTAGTCCTTCTTAAAAGAGGGAACAGAAATATTCATAGGAGGAAACATGGTGAGAAAGTCTGGAGCAGAGACAGAAAGAATGGCCATTCAGAGCCTGCCCCACCTGTGGAATCCTGCATATATATATATATATATATATATATATATATATATATATCCACCAAATCTAGACAATATTGATGAAGCCAAGAAGTACATGTAGCCTACAGTTGTCTCCTGAGAAGCTCAGTCAGAGCTTGACAAATACAGAGGCAAATGTTAGCACCAAACCATTGAACTGAGAAGGTGGCCCCAAGTGGAGGAGTTAGAGAAAGGATTGAAGGAGCTGAAGGGTTTTGGACCCCCATAAGAATAACAATACCAACCAACCAGAGTTCCCAATGACAAAACCACTACCCAAAGACTACACATGGACAGACCCATGGCTCCAGTTACATATTTAGCATTGGATGGCCTTGTTGCGCACCAACGGAAGGAGAAGCCCTTGGTCCTGCCAAGGTTGGCCCCCCCATTGTAAGAGAATTTCAGGGGGTTTGGGCAGGAAGCAGGTGTCTGGTAGTATATTAGCTGAAGAAGAAGGGGAGGGGGATGAGGTAGGGGCTTATGACCAGAAAACAGGGAAAGGGAGTAACATTCAAAATGCAAATTATAAATATCCTATTAGAAAAATAAACTAAATGATTTCAAAAAAATTTTAAAAAAAAGGAAAAGGAAAAGAAAGTTTATTGGCAATCTTGGAAGAGAATGTCCTCAAATGGGATGGAATGGGAGGGTAAATCTAGAGATAGTTATACAGCATACTTGGACATATAATTCCACTAAAAAGTTTTCTTAAAGTCACATTCATAGCAATACAGTCATTTAGATGTTTGTAAACTCTCTAACATTGACTTGAATCTGAAAGTGTGATGGTTACTATGTGCTAGCAACCTGACAGGATCTAGAATTGTCTTAAAGACAAATCACTGGGTATGTCAGTAGGGAGGAGTTTCAAGATTATTAAAATTGGAAAGACTTATCATAAATGTCGGTGACAACATCCCATAGGACTGAACCTTAGAATGAATAAAAATAAACTGAACTGAACATGGGATCATCATTGTCTGCTAGATAACCAAGGACACATTGACACCAACTGCTTAATACTCCTGGAGCCATTCCTTCTGTGCTGTGATAGACTGTATCTACTGATATCGTATCAAACAGAACAAACCTTTTCTTCTTTATGTCGTTCTTGCTAGGTATTTTGTATAGCAAAAAGACAAATAATAAGAACAAAAGAAAAGTGATGTGGGAGGATCATTGAGATTAGAATCTCATGCTTGGTCTACTGCCCCATGTCATATGGTATTTTCCAGTTTCTCAGGACTTTAGACAGGTGTTGTTTGGAAGATTAAATGACATATATTTAAAAAGTAGCCCCACTCTTGTTCAGTTATCAATCTTCCATATATTGGGAATATTACCTTCGACATAATCAGGATTCTCTCACCGATGCTCTTTGTAAATGGCAGGGAGCAGGTATCTGCTAGTATATTAGCTCAAGAAAAGTTCTCCTTCGTCATAATTTGGCTTAAGAGTTAGGGCTCACTGAATAGCAATTGTGATGCCAAAAGAATGAGACCATTGCCTGCATGGTGTTTACAGCAAGAAACCCAAGAGAACTGAATGTGGTACTCAGTTTACTTTCTGTTTTTCCTGTGTCTGGGATTCTAGCCCATAGTAACACGAACATTTTGAGTAATTCTTCCTATAGTTAGCCGAATCTGGAAAAGCCCCAATAGAAACACATTCAGATTTGTCTCCAGAGTATTTCAAGAGCATGTTGAGTTGACTATCTGTATTATGCAGTCAATGAAGCACATGTGTTATATTGAATTGAATAACTACAATCCATGTGCTTGTAGAAATAAACTTGTTTGTAATGCGTTGGCTGACTCACCAAAGCAATGGTTCTTTGAAATGAACTGTTTGTAAGTTTAGAGGGAAAGAACACAGTGTGCTGGCCACCATCTGGTTGACAATTTAGAGCAGCACTGCTCCAAATCAAAGGCACTTCATATTCTAAATGACACTCAGCAGGTTATATCTGATCTGTGTTAATTTGCCATGCATAATTAGAAATGAAAAGAGATAGAAAGTTACTTAGTGGTAAAGTGCTTGGTGAGCAAGTCTGGAGACCTGTGTTGGACCCCTAAACCCTGTAAAGATGGAATGAGAACTGACTACATCAAGCTGCCTTCTGATCTATACCTATGTAGCATGACATGTGCACCTACACACACACACACACACACACACACACACACACCATATATATTTACATACACACACCATATACATTTACACACAGACACCATATACATTTACACACACATATACACACCATACACACAGACACACAGACATACACATACAATAACAGTTGTAAATAAATAAAATTTTAAAAGTATTTCCTACTGATTTTTGTAATTCATGGATTATATATGCTACATGTGTAGAATAAAATAAAGGAGAAAGTTGGTTTGGTCAAGTTCTTGCCTTGCAAGGATGAAGACCAGAGATAATTCTCTCAGAACCCTCACAAAAAACAAAAGCTGGTCATATTGGTGTGTACTTACAATGCATTTGGTGGAAGTAGAGATAAACAGACCACAAAGCTCTCTGGCCAATCAGATTAATTTATATACATGTTTCCGGGCCAGTAAAAGACACTGACTGTCCCCATAAGTAGGGGATAATTTTGGTGACACCTGAGAAAAGAGACACAGTTTCAGATGCTGGCTTCTGCATGCACAAATACCTATAGGCCTGCACATACAATCTGTGTGAAGAGAAAGAGATAGAAACGTGGACAGAGAAGATGAACCTTAAATCAAATTTGCAATTGTTATCTCAGAGCTAAATATTCTCCTGTTAAGAACAAAAAATGTTCTAGTTACAGACATTTAAAGCATACAGTGGCATAGGTAGATCCCTCCATAAGGAGATAGTGCTTCTCAGCTAAACTCACAGCATCCTAAGGCATGAGCTTAAGGTACCTTTGGGGAGCTGACAGGCAGAGGAGCTCAATTTTGAAGTCTGATCTTAGACGTAAAGAGCAATCTCTGGTACCCAGCAGTGCCCAATGACTCACATTCCATTTTGCTTAAAAAGGTGTTTATAAAATTTTTATCTGATGCTCTGTTTTACTAATGTGAAATATTAAATGCTAATAAATTATTCAACCCAACGGAAAATACTGCAAATATTCTGGAATTTTATTAAGTGACTCTTGACTGACGGGTCATTTAAAGACTATTTATGAGCAGAACCCTCTCACAAAGACTTCCATTCATTTTTCTCCCCATATATGACCTTGTATTCTGGAATTTGAGCTGCAAATAAATATGCAAAGAATCAGCATTTAGTAGTCAAGTGCTTTAAATATTTGGAGAAGAGTGTGATCGAGATATAAAATCCCCCTATGGCAAGAAACAAGGGATCTGAGCAAAACCAGGCCCAAATTTTGAAAAAACTCAAACTGTACGAGATGGTCTCCAAAATGTCCTTTACTCTTGATCCTTTTGGACACGGGTTGTGGTTAGGGAAGCTAGATGATAGCTAGGAATAGATGTCTAAGGAATTTCAGTCTCACTTAGGTGGGTCTGTTTTCATGAGAGGTTAGGGGGATGCAAGAGCAAGTAAAACTGGAAGACAAACCCAGCTCATTTTAAGGTTAGCTTTAAAGATGATATCAGTACATGAGTACATTTAGCCAAAGGTATTTGTTCACAGCCACAAAAGTATCGAATATAGATACCATATACATACCATGGATGTCCCACTTTAGACTCATCCCTCCTATTTGTGGGTCTTCATGAGGGAGGAACTTCATGTACTGATGAAAGCCATGGGCTTACCATCTTAATGTATGTAAGAGTCAGGGGCATATGGGGTTGCACAGGAATTCAAAAACAGAGTATACTAGTAATGATCTAAGAAAGCACTTCTGAGCCCACTCACCCACAAATCCATCTTCACCAATTTGCTCTGCCTCACCAATACAGGGTGATACTCTCACGCAAATCAAAATATTTACCCTCTTAACATGCTTGGACTCTATTCATTAGGAAACTCATTATTTTCTAATTTATTGTGATGGAAAACTTGCTTGATATTTTTTACAATTGTCAAAATTAAGGTTTAAGTCTTTGCTCCCTCTGATTATAATAGTGTCCCCCCCTCCCGGAACTGGGGACCGAACCCAGGGCTTTGCGCTTGCTAGGCAAGCGCCCTACCTCTGAGCTAAATCCCCAACCCATAGTGTTCTTAAATATGTACACAATAAATACCGTACAGTACAGTTGATGCAAGTGCTTTCAGAGACCCTTCCGAGATTAACTGCCCTCAAAGACACTGACCAGCTCTCTGTTTATTGAGATTGATCTTGTATCCAGAAGCCTAGTCTCTCTCTCTCTCTCTCTCTCTCTCTCTCTCTCTCTCTCTCTCTCTGTGTGTGTGTGTGTGTGTGTGTGTGTGTGTGTTTCTGTCTTTCTGTCTCCATCCCTCTCTCTGTCTCTCTGTCTCTCGGTATCTGTCTCCCTCTCTCCCTATCTGTCTCTGTTTCTGTCTGTCTCTGTTTCTCTCTCTCTCTCTCTCTCTCTCTCTCTCTCTCTCTCTCTCTCTCTCTCTCTGTGTGTGTGTGTGTGTGTGTGTGTGTGTGTGTGTTATAAAGTGTCTAGGTGCATGTGCACATATGCTTACATGAATGTGGAGATTAGAGGTCCAATTAAGCTATCATTCCATAGGTGCCATCCACCTTCTTCCTGAGACAGTCTCTCAGAAGCATTAACACACCAAAATGGACTAGACAGGCTGACCAGGGATCTCCAAGAGTCCTTCTATCTCTGCCACTCCAACAATAAGTCAATGGTGTTCTCTACTCATTACAGGGAGAAAGCTGCATTCCAGAATAATTAAGAGCTAATTAGTCTCAGATGCTTCGGATTACACTGACCAAGTTGACCCTAAAATGGATGTCATGTCCAGGAACAGAAATGCTTGTTTCACATATGCACTTGGTGCAACACACAGAAATTCGAAAACTAGAGAACAAAAGTGTGAAGATAAGATTTTCTTTGTTAAGCACATAGGGAGCCAAAGGTTCATGAATGGATCTCAGTGCTGGAGACCATTTTAAAAACAAGGTATTCAGAGTGGGATCTATACTCCTAGGAGGGGCTCTCTTTCTTTGTGTCTCTTAAGTTCTGCTTTCCTAGGGAACTCACTCAACTTGTTGCCACCCCTCAGTGAGCTGATCTTCCATTGGTATGGGTTTTGTCATGCCACTTGTCTCTCTCAGTCAGCAAGGATTCAGGAAAATAGGATTCCTTTCTCCCTAGGGAATGAAAGCTAATGGATGTCTAATTCAATAGTTCTCATGTTGTAAAGTGCTGGTTACAAAAAGCTATTTCAGAAGATTCAGTGGAGACATTTCCATCCACATTCCCCTGAGAAAACCTCCTTTTATGCCAAATCCTACATGCTTAATTGGGTCTGTGGGTTTGCAGGTCAAAGGGGCTTCCTGGACTAGGTTCCACACTCAGTACTCAGAGCATCCATATTCCATTAAACGTTATTTGACAAGCATCAGTCTGACATGTTTCTTGTTTTCAGTGCCCTTGACAGTAAGCAATTTACCATATCTGGGCACAAGCTTAGGGGCAGCCTGTATTTTGCATTTTATTTCTTGTGTCTATTTGGAGGGCACTCTTCCTGCTGCAGTTCAGGTGCCATTAGACCTGAGTAAAGTGATGGTGAATTTTATTTGTCAACATGACAGAACATAGAATAACCTAGTAGATAAAGCTCTGGCAATGTCAGGAAAAAATTTCTACATCAGGTTAACTGAGATGGGATCCCAAACTAAATGTAGGTAGGAGACCTAACTAAAAGTAGGTAGGGACATTGACTTCCTGCTTTGACCTCCCTTCAGTAATGAACTTAACTGGGTGATATAATAAAAATGAGTACTTTCTCCCCTCAGATGTTTTTGGTCCAGATATTCCATCACAGTAATAAACAAAACTAAGACAGCAAGGAAGCTGATAGTGCCTGCACTGTCACAGTACTGAGAACTGAGCAAAGGCCTGGGAGATTTAAGAAAAGACACACCCTCAGCATATTCATGTATGATAATGCCAAAATTTTACTGAGCTTCACAGAATATATACCCCAAGTTCATCAGTTAGAGAATTCCAGGAAACACAGTGGAAAAACAAAGTTACACCAACAGGAGAAAAACAGGAACAAAACACAGGAACTTACTTAACAGTGTTACTGCTCAGCTGTTACTGCTCAGCGACCAAACTGA
This sequence comes from Rattus norvegicus, assembly GCF_021556685.1. NCBI lineage: Eukaryota > Metazoa > Chordata > Mammalia > Rodentia > Muridae > Rattus > Rattus norvegicus. The sequence continues at coordinate 3,316,245 of NC_141538.1, read as the reverse complement.
AAGGCCAAGATGTTCCTTTGTTAGGAAGAAAAGTTTTCACATGAATCAGCAAGACTCAAAAGGGGGTAAAGACTGAGGGATTCCTGGAGGGTCCAACAGAAACCTGGGAGTGGAACAAAGAAGATTAGTTCTTCCTGGCAGATTTAGAAGCAGAAAACAGCACAAGAAGTAGGACCAAGCTGTGAACCTCAAGGGGAGGATCCTGCTGGTGCCTCTGTTCCTCCACATCCAAGTTTGATATTATATTTAAAAGTTTACTGCTTGATGAATAAAGAATGATTCGCTTTCGTTCATAGGGTATGCTTTAATTTCTTAGTAGAAAAATTATTCAGGGAGTGAAGATATATGCTTCTTTCTATGATTTCATGTTGTTATGGACAGATGAGTATATAGAGGCCCCAAACACTGCAAATGGTGTTTGTCTGTTACTATCCTAAATGCATTTGTAGAGACACCACCAGCATGGTTGTTGTGAGGGGTGTGGTCTGTGAAATATGATGATGACAGTAGGTCATAGCTCCTCTACCTTCTTTCTCTCCCTTCTTCTCCTCCCATTCTCTTCTATCTCCTCCTTCTCCCATTTGCCACTCTCTCCACTTGTCCCTTATATATTCCTCTCTCCCCTCCCCATTCTCTACTATCCCCTCCTCTCAGCCATTCTCCTCTCATTTTCTGTCTTTCTTATTATTCTTCTCTCCTCTACACTTATGTTTTTTTTCCTCTAGCCACTCATTTCTCTATTCTTCTCTTCCCTTTCTCTTCCACTCTACTGTACTCCATTTTGCATATCGTCTCTTCTTTGGGCGACCTCTCTCCCCTCAGCTCCAGGAATGTTTGGGAGGCAGTTGACTTTGAGGATTCTGTAAATTTGGAGCCTGTATCCCCTCAGGCTCTGCAGATGAAGGCCTTGATAGGGTTTGATTTTGGACTAAATGAAGCCAATTATGTGAAGACAAATCCTACCACTTCAATTACCCCCTCAGAGGCATTATATTCATCAAACCACCTAGGTTAAGTAACTTTGCTGTCATTTAATCCAGGCTTGGGGAGTCATTTTCGAAATAAGTGTTTTACCCAATGAAGAAAAAGCCAGGCTTCTAGTACATAGATAGGAATAGGTAGGATGCTGGGTTTTGTTTTTGTTTTTTGTTTTTTTTTGTTTTTTTTTTATTTTGTGAATAGAAGTTGACAGTGTTGACATTTCAATTAGCTTTGTTTTACTTGAGGTAATTTTCACCCTCCTGTGGTTTTCTAATTACATCCTCAGTTGAGTTTGTTTTGCCTTTCAAGACCACTGGCTTTTGAAAGTCACTTACTGTTTTGTTGTTGTTGTTTGTTTGTTTTTTGTTTTGTTTTGTTGTTACTGTTCTTGTTGTAGTTGCTGTTGATATTGTTGTTTTCCTACACTGACAGGCTTGTTCAATAAACAGCATGCAGACTAGAGTGCAGCTGAACACAGCACAGTAAAATTACAATGCTAGAATTTTAATGTCAAAAGGTTAGGCACACCCGAAGGCATGGTGCATTCAACAGACCCCTCAGTTAGCAACTCCAAGAATTTTTTTCTCTTTCGCCTTTAGGCAATTTTCCCTATTAAGAAAACCACTTTGAGGAGTTCCTAGTTACATTTTTTGCCCATGGTCCTCAAGGCCCCTTGATAAGCTAGCTCTCTACCTATATATTCACATAGAGCTGTGGGCAGAATGAATCCAAGCACCTGTCTGCTGTGTGCAGACAGCAAGACCTAACCTAAAAGCAGATAGTGAGTTTCCAATACTGCATCCTCAGCTCACATTTTCCATCTTGTCAAGAGGAAGATGATTCAGAAGTTGTCTTGTGCCTTGGCACCTTGCTTTCCATCAGAACAGCATTACCAGCCTGAGTAATGCCGCTAAGTCTGTTTCTTTCTAATTATGATTAAACAAAAATTTATTAACAAATCATCAATAACACAACACATTATTTAACATATTTTGTGAGTACCATTTAACATGTAAGAATCTCTGATCATTTACTGTGTGTAGATAATTTTATTTACTCACGCAAATGTTTCCTCGGAAAATTTTTTAAACAGAATTTTTTTTTACTAACTTGAGTATTTCTCATATACATTTCTAGTGTTATTCCCTTTCCCATTTTCCGGGCAAACATCCCCCTACCCCCTCCCACTCCTCACATTTATGGGTGTTCCCCTCCCCATCCTCCCCCCATTGCCGCCCTCCCCCAAAAATCTAGTTCACTGGGGGTTCAGTCTTAGCAGGACCCAGGGCTTGCCCTTACACTGGTGATCTTACTAGGATATTCAATGCTACCTATGAGGTCAGAGTCCAGGTTCAGTCCATGTATAGTCTTTAGGTAGTGGCTTAGTCCCTGGAAGCTCTGGTTGCTTGGCGTTGTTGTTCATATGGGGTCTCGAGCCCCTTCAAGCTCTTCCAGTTCTTTCTCTGATTCCTTCAACGGGGGTCCTATGCTCAGTTCAGTGGTATGCTGCCGGCATTCGCCTCTGTATTTGCTGAATTCTGGCTGTGTCTCTCAGGAGCGATCTATATCCAGCTCCTGTAGGCCTGCACATCTTGCTTCATCCATCTTGTCTAATTGGATGGCTGTATATGTATGGGCCACATGTGGGGCAGGCTCTGAATGGGTGTTCCTTCTGTGTCTGTTTTAATCTTTGCCTCTCTATTCCCTGCCAAGGGTATTCTTGTTCCCCTTTTAAAGAAGGAGTGAAGCATTCACATTTTGATCGTCTGTCTTGAGTTTCATGTATTCTAGGCATCTAGGGTAATTCAAGCATTTGGGCTAATAGCCACTTATCAATGAGTGCATACAATGTGTGCTTTTCTGTGATTGGGTTACCTCACTCAGGATGATATTTTCCAGTTCCAACCATTTGCCTATGAATTTCATAAAGTCATTGTTTTTGATAGCTGAGTAATATTCCATTGTGTAGATGTACCACATTTTCTGTATCCATTGCTCTGTTGAAGGGCATCTGGGTTCTTTCCAGCTGCTGACTATTATAAATAAGGCTGCGATGAACATAGTGGAGCACGTGCATTTTTTATATGTTGGGGCATCTTTTGGGTATATGCCCAAGAGAGGTATAGCTGGATCCTCAGGCAGTACAATGTCCAATTTTCTGAGGAACCTCCAGACTGATTTCCAGAATGGTTGTACCAGTCTGCCATCCCACCAACAAAGGATTAGTGTTCCTCTTTCTCTGCATCCTCGCCATCATCTGCTGTCACCTGAGTTTTTGATCTTAGCCATTCTCACTGGTGTGAGGTGAAATCTCAGGGATGTTTTGATATGCATTACCCTTATGACTAAAAATGTTGAACATTTCTTTAGGTGTTTCTCAGCCATTTGGCATTCCTCAGCTGTGAATTCTTTGTTTAGCTCTGAACTCCATTTTTTAATAGGGTTATTTGTGTCCCTGCGGTCTAACTTCTTGAGATCTTTGTATATTTTGGATATAAGGCCTCTATCTGTTGTAGGATTGGTAAAGATCTTTTCCCAATCTGTTGGTTGCTATTTTGTCCTAACCACAGTGTCCTTTGGCTTACAAAAGCTTTTCAGTTTTATGAGATCCCATTTGTCGATTCTTGATCTTAGAGCATAAGCCATTGGTGTTTTGTTCAGGAAATTTTTTCCAGTGCCCATGTGTTAGAGATGCTGCCCTAGTCTTTCTTCTATTAGTTTGAGTGTATCTGTTTTGATGTGGAGGTCCTTGATCCACTTGGACTTAAGCTTTGTACAGGGTGATAAGCATGGATCGATCTGCATTCTTCTACATGTTGACCTCCAGTTGAACCAGCACCATTTGCTGAAAATGCTATCTTTTTTCCAATGGATGGTTTTGGTTCCTTTGTCAAAATTCAGGTGCCCATAAGTATGTGGGTTCATTTCTGGGTCTTCAATTCTGGTCCATTGGTCTATCTGTCTGTCTCTGTACCAATACCATGCAGTTTTTATCACTATTGCTCTGTAATACTGCTTGAGTTCAGGGATAGTGATTCCTCCTGAAGTCCTTTTATTGTTGAGGATAATTTTAGCTATCCTGGGTTTTTTGTTATTCCAGATGAATTTGCAAATTGTTCTGTCTACCTCTTTGAAGAATTGGATTGGTATTTTGTTGGGGATTGCATTGAATCTGTAGATCGCTTTTGGCTAAATGGCCATTTTTACTATGTTAATCCTGCCAATCCATGAGCAGAGGAGATATTTCCATCTTCTGAGGTCTTCTTCAATTTCTTTCTTCAGAGGCTTGAAGTTCTTATTGTACAGATCTTTTACTTGCTTGACTAAAGTCACACCGAGGTACTTTATATTGTTTGGGTCTATAATGAAGGGTGTCGTTTACCTAATTTCTTTCTCGGCTTGTTTCTCTTTTGTGTAGAGGAAGGCTACTGATTCATTTGAGGTAATTTTATACCCCGCCACTTTGCTGAAGTTGTTTATCAGCTTTAGTAGTTCTCTGGTGGAACTTTTGGGGTCACTTAAATATACTATCATGTCATCTGCAAATAGTGATATTTTGACTTCTTTTTCACCAATCTGTATCCCCTTGATTTCCTTTTGTTTTCTGATTGCTCTGCCTAGAACTTCAAGACTATATTTAATAAGTAGGTAGAGAATGGGCAGCCTAGTTTAGTCCCTGATTTTAGTTGGATTGCTTCATGTTTCTCTCCATTTAGTTTAATGTTAGCAACTGGTTTGCTATATATGGCTTTTACTATGTTTAGGTATGGGCCTTGAATTCCTATTCTTTCCAGGACTTTTATCATGAGGGGTGTTGAATTTTGTCAAATCCTTTCTCGGTGTCTAATGAAATGATCATGTGGTTTGTTCCTTCAGTTTGTTTATATAATGGATCACGTTGATGGTTTTCCATATATTAAACCATCCCTGCATGCCTGGGATGAAGCCTACTTGATCATGGTGGATGATTGTTTTGATGTGCTCTTGGATTCGGTTTGCCAGAATTTTATTGAGTATTTTTGCGTCGATATTCATAAGGGAAATTTGTCTGAAGTTCTCCTTCTTTGTTGGGTCTTTGTGTGGTTTAGGTATAAGAGTAATTGTGGCTTCATAGAAGGAATTCGGTAGTGCTCCATCTGTTTCAATTTTGTGGAATAGTTTGGACAATATTGGTATGAGGCCTTCTATGAAGGTCTGATAGAATTCTGCACTAAACCCGTCTGGACCTGGGCTCTTTTTGGTTGGGAGACCTTTAATGACTGCTTCTATTTCCTTAGCAGTTATGGGGTTGTTTAACTGGTTTATCTGTTCCTGATTTAACTTCGGTACCTGGTATTTGTCTAGGAAATTGTCCATTTCCTGCAGATTTTCAAGTTTTGTTGAATATAGGCTTTTATAGTAAGATCTGATGTCAGAAACAGCAGAAAAAAGTAACACTAGAGATAATCTGATGGTGAGAGGCAAGCGGAGGAACCCAGGCATCAGAAACCAAGACTACATGGCATCATCGGAGTCCAATTCTCCCACCAAAGCAAACACAGAATATCCAAACACACCGGAAAAGCAAGATATAGTTTCAAAACCATTTTTGATCATGATGCTGGAGGACTTCAAGAAAGAGATGAAGAACTCATTAGAGAAACACAGGAAAACATAAATAAACAAGTAGAAGCCTACGGAGAGGAATCCCAAAAATCCCTGAAAGAATTCCAGGAAAACATAAATAAACAAGTAGAAGCCCATAGAGAGGAGTCACAAAAATCCCTGAAAGAATTCCAGGAAAACATAATCAAACAGTTGAAGGAATTAAAATTGGAAATAGAAGCAATCAAGAAAGAACACATGGAAACAACCCTGGATATAGAAAACCAAAAGAAGAGACAAGGAGCTGTAGATACGAGCTTCACCAACAGAATACAAGAGATAGAAGAGAGAATCTCAGGAGTAGAAGATTCCATAGAAATTATTGACTCAACTGTCAAAGATAATGTAAAGCAGAAAAAGCTACTGGTCTAAAACATACAGGAAATCCAGGACTCAATGAGAAGATCAAACCTAAGGATAATAGGTATAGAAGAGAGTGAAGACTCCCAGCTCAAATGACCATTAAATATCTTCAACAAAATTATAGAAGAAAACTTCCCTAACCTAAAAAAAGAGATACCCATAGGCATACAAGAAGCCTACAGAACTCCAAATAGATTGGACCAGAAAAGAAACACCTCCCGTCACATAATAGTCAAAACACCAAACGCACAAAATAAAGAAAGAATATTAAAAGCAGTAAGGGAAAAAGGTCAAGTATCATATAAAGGCAGACCTATCAGAATCACACCAGACTTTTCTCCAGAAACTATGAAAGCTGCTAAGTCTGTTAAAGAAACCACTTCATGCCAATGCTTTACACCCATTTCAACCATTTTTCTCCAAAATATCTTTCATAATTTTGCAGAAGGTATCTCAGTGACAAATTGAACAAATCCCTTCACCTCCAATAACTTGAAAACTCACATCCCTATCCTGACCCGTCCAGCAGGCTCAGTTATTCAGCGTCCCAAAGAGGTGCTACCTGAGGGTCAAGGGGAGGGAGAAAAGAAGGAGACCAAGCAAGGTTCTGTTGTTAAGGTCTCATTTAATGGGGCAAGCATTACAGGTTTTAAGGCTTTCAGATAGGGGGAGTGACTTTTGTGAAACACAAAGGAGGGAGGGGTGAAGGTATTCTTGGCAGCGATAGCAGGAAGCAAAAAGTCATCTGGTGGAGACATCTGGTATTTGCTTGAAGACATCTGTTGTTTGCTCAGGTTGAAACATCCTGTGACTCTTCCCGGAATCTTCCTGTGCCATCAGTTCGTGGGAAAGGCTTTTATCCAACAATCTCATAATCTTGTAGCAGCCATCTTAGGGCTGAGCGTTCTGTGACTGCACAGCTCAGAATGGCTCCCCACACTACCCCTTCAAAGAAACCATCTCCTCTACTGCACCAGAATGAAGAAAAACCAGAAACATATCTATCTTATCACAGTGAGACCAAGAACCAGGTTGCTAACTCAACCTAAGTGAAATGTCTCTGAAAGCATGACTTGGAAGAAATCTATATAAATGAGCCCATTGATGAGTACTGTGCACAACAGCTGAAGGAATTGTAGGCCAAAACTTTGATGTCAGTTACCAATGAAAGACGAGATCTTCCAGAAGATGAAGAGGAAAGGAAGAAAGAGGAAGAGAAAAAGACAAAATTTGAGAACCTCTGCAAAATTAAAAAATATATTTTGGAGGAAATCGTTGAAAAGGTGGTTGTGTCAAATCGATTGGTGGGATCACCGTGCTGCATTGTCACAAGTACTGATGGGTGGACAACAAACATGGAGAGAGTCATGAAAGCTCAAGCCCTCAGAGACAACTCAACAATGGGCAGTAAAGAAACACCTAGAGATAAACCCTGATCACTCCATACTGAAATCTGAAGTTAAAAGGCAGAGGCTGACAAGAATGACAACTCTGTGAAGGATCTGGTCATTCTGCTGTATGAAACTTCACTTCTGTCTTTTGGCTTCAGTCCAGAACATCCCCAGACCCATGCTAACAGGAACAACAGGACGATCAAGCATGATCTAGGTATTGAAGAGGATGTGGGTGATACCAGTGCTGCTATAAGTGAATAACTGCCACCCCTGGAGGGAGATGGCAACATATCACAGATGGAAGAAGTAGACTAGGCTTCACAAGAACTATGTGTTTGATGTGTACTTTCAATCCTACTGATAATATATTTTTCATGGTTTTTGTTTATTTTTGTTAACATTTAAAACATCTATGTGGCATGAAAATTAAAGGGAAGATAAAACTTCTACATGTGATACTATAGGTGTGACTTAAGAGGTTGATAGATCATTTGTTGTAAGACATAATGTAACCTACTGTTAATGTTAACTTTTTGGTCTAAAGTGTTTAGCTGTTGGGCTGAACTCCTTAGTAGACCAAATTAAGATGGCTTAAGTTTCATCTTAAGTTTTTTTTTTCATTTCATGTAGTTAATTCTGCATGTACTAGTCTACGAAGTAAACACAAATTAAAACAGCTTGACAGAAGAATTCCCCCAAGTGGCTTGTTTCCTAAAGTATCAAGAACAAAACTGTAAGTTTCCCTAGGTCTTGTAACTCAGCAAGGCTTGTGAATCAAAATAAGTTTGTGCCCAATCACATTCTACTTTAAAAGGTAAATATGGGAGAGAGAAAAATAAAAATATAAAAATCTCACCCACCCATCAGAATTCAACTTGTAATCTTTAGAAAATACAGGTAATCTTTAGAAAATGCAAGTATTTGGATATCATTTTGATATTATTTTCCTTGAAACAAAAATGAAACAAATGAATTTGACAACTATGTTACTGAAACATTACTATGAAAAATAAATTATTCATGAGCATAAAAAAAACATGAAGGTGCTAATGCTTTAATCACAGGCAATAATGCCTTCGTTTGCATTGATAAAACATTTGTGGAAGCCTTAATGTGCCAGCTTACTAGGTAAGAAAAGGAATCTTGTATAGCCATGCTAGTGTTTCTTCTTAGGAGAAAGATACAGTTTGTGGGCTCCAAACCCCAGAAGCATCTCTATATTTGTAGCTGCCCAGAGGGCATCTGCTTTTGCTTCTTTGGCAAACCAGTAGTGTCCTTGGTTTTTCTTAACTACCTGTGACCATAAGACATTATAGGAAGCTCTGTTGTCCATCTTCCTGAAAGACCCTCAGAATGAGGAGACTATCATTCCAATCCTGAGGACACACACCACCCCACGCACACACAGGACTCATGTCTCTATGTAAAAGCAAGAGGTTTATTCGTAGGCAAATGGTTGGAACTGGAAAATATCATTCTGAGTGAGCTAACCCAATCACAGAAAGACTACATGGTATGCACTCACTGATAAGTGGCTATTAGCCCAAATGCTTGAATTACCCTAGATGCCTAGAACAAATGAAACTCAAGACGGATGATCAAAATGTGAATGTTTCACGCCTTCTTTAAAAGGGGAACAAGAATACCCTTGGCAGGGAAGAGAGAGGCAAAGATTAAACCAGAGACTGAAGTAACACCCATGCAGAGCCTGCCCCACAGGTGGCCCATACATATACAGCCACCCAATTAGACAAGATGGATGAAGCAAAGAAGTGCAGACCGACAGGAGCCGGATGTAGATCGCTCCTGAGAGACACAGCCAGAATACAGCAAAGACAGAGGCGAATGCCAGCAGCAAACCACTGAACTGAGAATAGAACCCCCGTTGAAGGAGTCAGAGTAAGAACTGGAAGAGCTTGAAGGGGCTCGAGACCCCATATGTACAACAATGCCAAGCAACCAGAGCTTCCAGGGACTAAGCCACTACCTAAAGACTATACATGGACCGTCCCTGGACTCTGACCACATAGGTAGCAATGAACATCTTAGTAAGAGCACCAGTGGAAGGGGAAGCCCTGGGTCCTGCTAAGACTGAACCCCCAGTGAACTAGACTGTTGGGGGGAGGGCGGCAATGGGGGGAGGGTTGGGAGGGGAATACCCATAAGGAAGGGGAGGGGGGAGGGGGGAGAGGGATTTTTGCCCAGAAACCGGGAAAGGGAATAACACTCGAAATGTATATAAGAAATACTCAAGTTAATAAAAAAAAAAAAGAAAAAGAAAAAAAAAAGAGGTTTATTCGGGATACCAGTGCACTGGGGTTTGACAAGGTCCTCCGGTGTAAAGGGCCGCAATAACATCCGCCACCACTAGTTGGTGCTGGCTTCCACTGCGCCCCACGTGGAAGGCCAGGTCAGACAAGATGGCGCTAGCCTTCTCCGTGCCAGCCGACTCCCTATCGGGAGATTAACTGTGTGCGCATGTGCAAGAGTGCCTTCGTGCCAGGTCTTTGCCCATTCCGGGGCGTGCCTGATGAGATCATGAGTAAACAACCAATCAGGTGTGGATGCGTGCGCGAGGGTTAAATAGGCGCGCCTGGCCGGCGCGCGGGGCTTCCCCCTTAAGATAGAAATAAAGTTTTACATATAGCAAGGATTTCTATGTCTGCGTGCTTCTTTCCGGCGGGAGGTCGCGTGCGGGACATTTGGTGCTGAAAACCCGGGATCAAAGGCCACACCATCGCATCCTCGGCGCTACGGGAAGCCTCCGTTTCACGGAAGAAATCCAGAAGCTATAGAACGCAGGTAAAACTCTGAGAGATCATGTTGAGCCTTGACCTACTACGGCTCAGTCCCCTGCCGGACGCGGCAGGTGCCGCTGTGTTTGCTCTGGCAGCCCTCGGGTTGTTTCTATTGACTTTTGAGTTTTTAGTTATCGCCAAACGGCGTCAGAGGTCGCGTGGGAACTGCCCAGCCGTAACAGCAAAGCGGAGAGCGTTGGGGGTAGGGCAAGGCAGTGCATCAGAAAGAGGGTTAGATAACGAATTAAAGAGTTTAAAGGGAAAAAGTGCACTTAAGAAAAGAGACCCTCTCGAGGACTTTAGATCCGCGGGAGAGAGAGATTGGGGAAAAAACGCCCCGGGTGAGATAAAACAGAGGAAGGAGAAAGAGATCTTGAAAAGCGGAAGTCTTTATCCGGTAAAGGATTCAAAGACTTCAGAGCTTGATAGCTCAGGGACAGACGAGCTTAGCTCCTCTGAGAGAGAGGATTTAGAAGATGAGGCAGCTCGCTGTGAAAAAGAAAGATGTTACCCAGATGAACAACGAGCTAACAGCTTGGGTAAACAAAAGGAAATGGGAGGCGGAAACCATGCGGTTTCCCGGCCTATAAGCCCCAGCGCCTCTCCATCTTATATGGAGAGACTCCACTCAGATTCCTTCCTCACTAAAGAGGAACGGAAAAAGATGCAGCTGGCATTCCCGGTGTTTGAGACTGCCGATGGAGACCGTGTTCACGCACCAGTAGAATATATTCAAATTAAAGAACTTGCCGAGTCGGTCCGTAACTATGGAGTTAGTGCCAATTTTACTATTGCTCAAGTCGAAAGGCTTGCTACTCTGGCCATGACTCCAGGAGACTGGCAGACAACAGTGAAGGCTGTGCTCCCTAATATGGGACAATACGTGGAATGGAAAGCCTTGTGGTATGATGCCTCTCAGGCACAGGCCAAAGTCAATGCCATTGCTGAAGGCAATCAGAGAGACTGGACGCTTGATCTCTTAACAGGACAAGGGCAATATGCCAATAATCAAACTAACTATGACTGGGGAGCATACGCTCAAATTTCCGCTGCCGCCGTTAAGGCATGGAAGGCACTTTCAAAGAAGGGAGAGTCCGGGGGACATTTAACGAGAATCATACAAGCCCCCCAGGAACCATTCTCAGACTTCGTGGCTAGGATGATGGAGGCAGCAGGCAGGATCTTTGGAGACCCTGAACAGGCAATGCCTTTAGTGGAACAGCTGGTTTATGAGCAAGCCACACAGGAATGCAGAGCAGCTATTACACCTAGGAAGAGCAAAGGATTACAGGACTGGCTGAGAGTTTGCCGAGAACTTGGAGGCCCGCTTACTAATGCCGGCCTCGCGGCTGCTATCCTACAGAGCCAAAAGTGCTCAGGTACAGGTGATCGCAAGGTCTGCTATAACTGTGGCAAACCAGGACATTTGAAAAAGGAGTGTCGAGCCCTCACTAGGAAGAGAGCACCAGGACTGTGTACTAAGTGTGGGAAAGGCTATCATTGGGCTAGTGAGTGTCGTTCAGTTAAAGATATCAGAGGCAGGCTTATTCAGCCCGGGCCTCCCCAGGCAGAAGAGGGTGAAAACATTCCAAAAAACGGGTATCTGGGCCCCAGATCTCAGGGCCCCAAAACATATGGGACTCCAGCTTACAACAGACAGACACCACGGTTCGCAGAGCCACTAGAGGCTCAGCAGGAGTGGACCTCTGTTCCACCACCCAATTCATATTAATGCCACTGATGGGTGTGCAACCTGTCCCCACTAACTACAAAGGCCCCCTACCCATGGGAAGTGTTGGCCTTATTATGGGACGGTCCTCCTTAACTTTAAAGGGACTAATTGTTCACCCTGGAATAATAGATCAAGATTACACGGGAGAACTTCAAGTTCTCTGTTCGTGCCCTCAAGGCGTTTTTTCCATTTGCCCAGGTGACAGGATTGCTCAGTTGATTATTCTTCCAAGCTTGCATGATCATTTTCCTTCTTCCGGGGTCCCTAGAGGAACCACGAAGTTTGGCTCTTCCGGGACTGATTCTGCTTATTTAATGATGGACCTTAATTCCAGACCCTCTTTAGAGTTGAATGTAGAAGGGAAAACTTTTAAGGGAATTCTAGATACAGGGGCTGATAAGAGCATTATCTCCTCTAAGTGGTGGCCTAAGGCATGGCCTGTCACTCAGTCATCCCATTCCTTACAAGGACTAGGGTATGAGGCCAGCCGCACTGTCAGCTCACGCTCCTTGATTTGGCATGCTCCAGAAGGCCAATCAGGAAGGTTTATTCCTTATGTCCTCCCTCTTCCTGTTAACATTTGGGGGAGGGATGTCTTACAGGGTCTAGGTCTGACATTGACCAACGAGTACTCTCGACAAGCTGTCGAGATTAGAAAGGGATTAGGAAAAAAGGAACAGGGAAAATTAGAACCGGTTCCACAAGAAGGTAATATAGGAAGGCAGGACCTGGGTTTTTCCTAGGTGCCATTGAGGGTTCCATGCCCATACCCTGGCTTACAGAGGAAGTGATATGGGTTCCTCAATGGCATCTATCCTCTGAAAAATTAGAAGCTGCCACTAAATTGGTTAATGAACAATTGCAGCTTGGTCATTTAGAACCGTCCATTTCACCATGGAATACTCCTATTTTTGTGATAAAGAAAAAATCAGGAAAATGGAGACTTCTCCATGATTTGAGAGCCATTAATGCACAGATGCGTTTATTTGGCTCGATCCAACGAGGCCTACCCTTACTCTCTGCTTTACCTAAACAATGGAAGATAATAATTATAGACATTAAGGATTGTTTCTTTTCCATCCCCTTGTGTCCACAAGACAGACAGAGGTTTGCATTTACTATACCAGCTATTAATCATCTTGAACCTGATAAGAGATTTCAGTGGAGGGTCCTGCCTCAAGGCATGGCCAATAGCCCCACTATTTGCCAACTATATGTGCAACGAGCTCTTGAACCTATAAGGAAGCAATTTCCTTCCTTGTTGCTGGCTCATTACATGGATGACATCTTAGCATGTGGCAAAGATTTAACCACCTTACAGACCTCATATCCCATATTAATCAAAACATTGGGACAATGGGGACTACAAGTCGCTGCAGAAAAGGTTCAAATTGCAGAAATTGGCTCATTTCTGGGAAAGGTCATTTATCCTGAAAAAATAGTTCCCCAGAAATTAGAGATTCGTAGAGATCATTTACATACCTTAAATGATTTCCAAAAATTATTGGGAGATATAAATTGACTGAGACCATTTTTAAAGGTTTCCTCTGCTGAGTTGAAACCTTTATTTGATATTTTGGAGGGGGACTCTCATATCTCCTCTCCGAGAGCATTGACGCCAGCTGCAAACCAGGCCTTACAAGTTGTAGAAAAAGCCTTACAGGATGCTCAACTGCAGCGCATTGATGAAACCAAACCTTTTGACTTGTGTGTTTTCAATACTATGCAATTGCCAACAGCTGTCTTATGGCAGGATGGGCCTTTATTATGGGTCCATCCCAATGCATCTCCTGCTAAGATTATTGACTGGTATCCTGATGCGGTTGCTCAGCTTGCACTCCGCGGGTTGAAGGCAGCTATTACTCATTTTGGGAAAGAACCCAAAACTTTGATAGTACCATATACAGCCATTCAGGTTCAAACATTAGCTGCTACCTCAAATGCTTGGGCAGTGTTAGTTACTTCCTTTGCTGGACAGATTGATAATCATTATCCAAAACACCCGATCCTACAGTTTGCTTTAAGCCAAGCCATTGTGTTTCCACGCATAATGTCTCAGAAACCACTTGTTGATGGGGTTGTAGTGTATACAGATGGGTCAAAAACTGGTATAGGTGCTTATGTGGTCAATAATAAGGTAGTATCTAAGCAGTATAATGAAACCTCACCTCAAGTTGTAGAATGTTTAGTGGTGCTAGAGGTCCTCGAGACCTTCCCAGGTCCGCTTAACATTGTGTCAGATTCCTCTTATGTGGTTAACGCAGTTAAGGTTCTTGAGGTGGCTGGATTAACTAAGCCTTCCAGCAAACTTGCTCAAATTTTTCAACAAATTCAATCTAACCTTCTCAGCAGGAAATCCCCTGTATTCATAACACATATTAGAGCTCACTCGGGCCTTCCTGGGCCAATGTCCCGCGGAAATGACCTAGCAGACAAAGCTACAAGAGTGATTGCAGTTGCCTTGTCCCCTCAATTAGACGTAGCAAAAGAATTTCACAGACGATTTCACGTGACGGCTGAAACTTTACGCCGCCGATTTGCTTTGACTAGAAAAGAAGCTAGGGAGATAGTTACCCAATGTCAAAATTGTTGTCAATTCCTGCCTGTACCACATGTGGGAGTTAACCCACGAGGAATCCGACCGCTACAGGTTTGGCAAATGGATGTTACTCATATCCCTTCTTTTGGAAAACTTCAGTATTTGCATGTTTCTATTGATACATGCTCTGGCATTATGTTTGCTACACCTCTAACAGGAGAAAAGGCCTCACATGCAATTCAACATTGCCTCGAGGCGTGGAGCGCTTGGGGTAAACCCAAACTCCTTAAGACAGACAATGGACCAGCTTATACTTCTCAAAAATTTCAACAGTTCTGCCACCAGATGGAGGTAACTCATCTGACTGGTCTCCCGTATAATCCTCAGGGACAGGGCATTGTAGAACGTGCCCATCGCACTCTCAAATCCTATTTAATTAAACAAAAAGGGGGTGTCGAGGAGGCTCTACCCTCAGTACCAAGAGTAGCTGTTTCCATAGCACTCTTCACCCTTAATTTTTTAAATCTTGACGCCCAAGGCCATACTGCGGCCGAACGTCACTATTCAGAGCCTGATAGACCAAAAGAGATGGTAAAATGGAAAGATGTTTTGACTGATCTATGGAAAGGCCCGGATCCTATTTTAATAAGATCCAGGGGAGGGGTTTGTGTTTTCCCACAGGAAGAAGACAATCCATTCTGGCTACCGGAACGACTGACACGGAGAATTCTGACGCCTAGAAATGACTCCCGGATGGACCCCTCGGAAACTACCTCTAGTCCTCACACTACCTCTTTGGATTTGAATTCCTAGTACTTCTAGGAATGGGTGGGGGTGGCTCTGTTTGGTGCAGCCCTATGCTGTGGATTAGTATTCATGCTATGGTTGGTTTGCAAACTCAGATCTCAACAAAAACATGACAAGGCCGTTATCACTCAAGCACTTGCAGCCATTTGAACAAGGGGCCTCCCCTGAAATTTGGTTATCTATCTTCAGAAATTAGTTGGTATCTGAGTTCTCTGCTCTTGCACCCCATGGATCTGTGGATCCATTGCACTGGGATGAGAGAGACTCAAGATTCCTTTGATCAGCCCTTCTACATCGCTGAGGTTTCCTCATTGCACGCGATAGGGTGATCACGATCTTCCCACTAACTCACCTTCTGGCTGGCCTCTTTTTAGAATTCGCCCTAGGTCATTATTCAGTTACTGTCACACAGCACTGTGGTATCCAGAGACGGGCAACTTTCCTCATGCACAGACCGATCTAAGACACGGGGCCCGGTGGCGATAGGGTTACCCTTCGACAGATAAGGCTGTGACATAGAGGAACGACCTAAGACAGGAGCCACAGCAGATGGACATAACTGCGGGGACCTAGACCAGCCTAGACAATAGTTTACCGCTGTTAATTAATAAAAAGAAAAGGGGGAGATGTAAAGGGCCGCAATAACACCCGCCACCACTAGTTGGTGCTGGCTTCCACTGCGCCCCACGTGGAAGGCCAGGTCAGACAAGATGGCGCTAGCCTTCTCCGCGCCAGCCGACTCCCTATCGGGAGATTAACTGTGTGCGCATGTGCAAGAGTGCCTTCGTGCCAGGTCTTTGCCCATTCCGGGGCGTGCCTGATGAGATCATGAGTAAACAACCAATCAGGTGTGGATGCGTGCTCGAGGGTTAAATAGGCGCGCCTGGCCGGCGCGCAGGGCTTCCCCCTTAAGATAGAAATAAAGTTTTACATATAGCAAGGATTTCTATGTCTGCGTGCTTCTTTCCGGCGGGAGGTCGCGCGTGGGACACTCCGGCAGGAAGGATGTGAAGAGCCCTGAACAGCAGAAATATACAGTGTATATAGTCACTACAAGGTCACACATCTTCATTAGCTTAGCTATTCCAGTATTTGACAAATGTGTTCTGTCCAGTAGCACAATCTATACCATCTGTGCTTGTAGGTGGCTAGCTTCCTGGGGAGTAGGTGTGAATGTACTCCCTGTGCTTCCTGGTCTATTGTCTAACTACTAGCTAAGCAGAGGCCAACTTAATTTTTTTTTTTTGGTTCTTTTTTTTTCGGAGCTGGGGACCGAACCCAGGGCCTTGCGCTTCCTAGGTAAGTGCTCTACCACTGAGCTAAATCCCCAGCCCCCATTTTTTTTTTTACTCTTAAAGAATGTCACTGATCCTTCCCTAGTCCTCTTGATCGACTTGACTTCTCCCTCCACTCCTTCCTCTATGCTTCCTCTATTTTTCATACTTTTCCCATTGACAACCACCAGCTGTGATGGTTGATGTGACATTTAAAATTAATGTAAAAGCTAAGGAATGGGTTAGTGGGATCTGGAGAGATGGCTCAGGAATTAAGAGATCCTATTTTCTTACAAAGACCTAAGTTAGTTTCCTAGCTTCCATGTTGGTCGGCTTCAAAGTACTTTGCAAGCTCCAGAGGTTAGGAAGTCTCCTTCTGGCCTCCATGAAAATCAACATACACACACACACACACACACACACACACACACACACACACAGTCTCTCTCTCTCTCTCTCTCTCTCTCTCTCTCTCTCTCTCTCTCTCTCTTTCTCTTTCCTTCTCCTCCCTTCCTCACTGTGCACACATACATGCACACCTTCACAGGCACTGAAACATATGCACTCACAAAAATAATTAAAAGTTGTGGGGTTTTGCTGTTGTTATTGTTGTTGGTTTGTCCTTTTTGGGTTTTTTTGTTTGTTTGTTTGTTTTTGTTTGTTTGTTTGTTTGTTTTTGTATTTTTAGTAGAGTTAGGAACACTGAGGAAGATAGCCATGAGGACTCTGAACTAACTACAATAAACTGGATAGACAATGAGCTTAGCTCCTCCTGTCTCCCAAGAAGACTTTTCTTAATGAGTCATCATTGCCCTTATTCCTAATATATGTCTCAAATTTGTGGAAAGTTTCACCTTTATGCACAGTTCTGCATCTGTATATCATATGTCAAAATGTAATAGACTAAACTCTGGGTAAAGATGGCTTCTAAAGTAGCCTCTGCCTATTCAAGGAAGCAGAATACTCCAGGGGTGTAAAGAAGAGATGTAGTAGACTAAAATATATCCAGATACTAGGTACAGCAACTTGCCATACTGTTCTGCTGGCTCCACAGTGCCTTCTGTATGGTTTAATTTCTGCTTTACTGTCTTGCATATGCTAAATCCTAAACTCTGACTGTTAGCTAACTCTACCTTAGCCCAAAGGAAGCTGGTGATCTTGGTAGGATCAGAAAGAACATAGGAGAGGCCTCTTATTCACGACAGGAGAAACCTGGAGATACACAAAGGGAGAATGAGGTTGAAGAGAGACGCACCTCCTTGTGCTATCAGGAACAAGGTGCTGCTCAGAAATTTGAGCAGTGATTAAGTACATTTCTAGGATCCAGGCATTACATAGCTCAATATCCTGGTCTGGTCATATGCTAAACAGAGAGAGAGAGCAATGTCAAGTAAGAAGTACTTTCTCAGCTCATGGCTGTTCATGTGGACATCTCTCCCAAAGAATGTCTAAAGGCTGCAGAGCACATCAAGTTAGTAAATATAATATAATAATAACAACAAGAACAAGAACAACAACCACAATAAAAACAACAACAGCACCAGCAGCAGCAGCAATATAGCTTCCGCAATCTTTGCCTACCTGAATACTACCCTGTGCATCTCTTTCTCCCTTGCTCTATGTCTGTACATTTGTGTGTGAATGTAAAGTTCCAACGTCTTAGGAACTGCACTGTAGAGTCTCACTCTCGATTAACATTCCACTTCCTACATACTCAACCATCTCCCAAGATCTCTTGAAGTTGGAGAAGGAAAATACTTCCTTTAGGATCCTGTGACTCTCCTCTTCCTTCCTCACCTTGGAAATCGTCAATATCTCGATTACCATTACCATACAGTTAGTTACTGCTGTACTGTTCTCAGATCAGGATTCTGCCATCTATTAATAACTTTTTTATGTGAGTGAAGGGAACTAAACTCAAGTCCTCTGCAAGAGCATCAAGTATTCATAACTGTTGAGCCGTATATCCAGGCCTTATTGAAGCTCCACTATGGGTCTTAAAGGAAGGTTTCATCTGTATTTGTGTTATTTTCTGTCTGTTGTTTTCCAGCTCTATCGTGTCTTGAAGTCTTTTCTTCAAACAAACCTTATTCCCAAAAGTATATAATCTTTCCTTTCCATAAACTCCATTATCACATTTAATAGTCACCACTATTATGTTTTCAACTCCTATGTGCTGAAATCTTAAGTATTTTTGCATAAGATTGTTACATGACCATTTTCTCAGAAAATCTGACTTTTCCAAGACAAGTAAAGGCATAGTTAGAAGATAAAGAAAAAGCCAAATACATAAAAGAAAACTAAAAGACTGAGAACCACCAAAAAGAATCTATTCATGATCTCCCAGACTAAACTGACTGTAAAAAATACTTGCAGGTACTGAAGTCATGATTATATTATTCTGGCTGACAGGTCTGTCTCTAACTTCAAGCTCATGACAGACATTGAGGCTAATGTTCTTTGGGACAAGAGAGTTATCAGAAGAGTTGCTAATACTATATTTATACACACAGCTGATGGATGGAAGGAAAGATGTTCTAACACCTATTTACACAAACTTTACAAAACACACAAAATTGAAGGATGGGAGCAAACATATTTTAGCCCATTCTTTCTTCTTTCTTCCAAAGTTTATTCATCCCAGCAAAATCTTTAAGCAGTATAAAAGTAAAATTAGTGATTAGTTTAGTTTTCTTCAAATGAATGATTATTAAAAAGACAGCATGTTCTTCAATACCTTTACAAGAATAGCATTGTACAGTACAGGCAAAGAAAACAAATTATTCCAAAAACCCATGTACATTTCTAAATAAGCAACTTGGTCTAGATTAACAAAATAGAAACAAGCAAGATCTTTTTCTGAGCCCGTTTCTCTTAACTGGCAGGCAAAAATGTATGGTTATAAAGAAAGAAGTTATTACTTGATCATTTATCATTAAAAATAATCTTGTAAGAAACTTAGAATCACAAATCTAAACTTTTATACAGAAGTGAGCCATATGTATCTTAAATTATCAAAATGCATTACTAATCATAAATTCTTAAAAATTTTATCACGAAGCTGAGGGCCAAAAAAGGGTATAACAAAAAAACTATCACCAGTTCAAACTCTGGGAGAATTCTCTCAGCTAGTGTTCCCATTGTTCTTGTTTCCTGATCATGAAAGTTTCCCAGCTAAAATAATAAATGTGTACCTTTCTGACTGCAAAATGTTCCTTAAGGTTTTTTTTCTTTAGAGCCAGTAGCAAAAATATCTCAACCTAGCTTTTCTAACAGCTTCTTTTTTTCCCAAATGTTTTCTAAGAGTGCTGGTTATTGCTGACAATCTATATCTCTAAGTTCTTCTCTAAGGTAATGATTGAAAAATTAATCCGCTCCAACAACAATGCCTGAAAGAGATCAAACTTTATTATTGTGAGTGCCAGAAATACTGCTCAGTAAGGGACTGTAAACTGTCTTAAAATTTACATATGATTAAAGATTAGTAGGGATGTAAGGGAAGCAAACAGAACTGAACTCCTTAACAGACTGGGGTTGTCAGGACACATAGTCCATGGAGTTGTACCATACCAAGGCTCTATAATGTATTTGAAGTACCCTGTGGGCTGCATTCCTTGAGTTCTCTTTCCTCCTGCATGACTCTCACAGGAAAATCCATTGAGTTATCATCAATTACCTTTACAGTGTGGGAAGGTGAATTGTGTTTACTGCTCAAATTTTTGGTTTTCTATATTTTTTTTTATTAACTTGAGTATTTCTTATATACATTTCAAGTGTTATTCCCTTTCCCGGTTTCCGGGCAAAATCCCCCTCCCCCCTCCCCTTCCTTATGGGTGTTCCCCTCCCAACCCTCCCCCCATTGCCGCCCGCCCCCCATAGTCTAGTTCACTGGGGGTTCAGTCTTAGCAGGACCCAGGGCTTCCCCTTCCACTGGTGCTCTTACTAGGATATTCATTGCTACCTATGGGGTCAGAGTCCAGGGTCAGTCCATATATAGTCTTTAGGTAGTGGCTTAGTCCCTGGAGCTCTGGTTGCTTGACATTGTTGTACTTTTGGGGTCTCGAGCCCCTTCAAGCTCTTCCAGTTCTTTCTATGATTCCTTCAACGGGGGACCTATTCTCAGCTCAGTGGTTTGATGCTGGCATTCGCCTCTGTATTTGCTGTATTCTGGCTGTGTCTCTCAGGAGCGATCTACATCCGGCTCCTGTCGGTCTGCACTTCTTTGCTTCATCCATCTTGTCCAATTGGGTGGCTGTATATGTATGGGCCACCTGTGGGGCAGGCTCTGAATGGGTGTTCCTTCAGTCTCTGTTTTAATCTTTGCCTCTCCCTTCCCAGCCAAGGGTATTCTTTTTCCTCATTTAAAGAAGGAGTGAAGCATTCACATTTTGATCATCCGTCTTGAGTTTCGTTTGTTCTAGGGATCTAGGGTAATTCAAGCATTTGGGCTAATAGCCACTTATCAATGAGTGCATACCATGTATGTCTTTCTGTGATTGGGTTAGCTCACTCAGGATGATATTTTCCAGTTCCAACCATTTGCCTACGAATTTCATAGACTCGTTGTTTTTGATAGCTGAGTAATATTCCATTGTGTAGATGTACCACATTTTCTGTATCCATTCCTCTGTTGAAGGGCATCTGGGTTCTTTCCATTTTCTGGCTATTATAAATAAGGCTGCGATGAACATAGTGGAGCACGTGTCTCTTTTATATGTTGAGGCATCTTTTGGGTATATGCCCAAGAGAGGTATAGCTGGATCCTCAGGCAGTTCAATGTCCGATTTTCTGAGGAACCTCCAGACTGATTTCCAGAATGGTTTTACCAGTCTGCAATCCCACCAACAATGGAGGAGTGTTCCTCTTTCTCCGCATCCTCGCCAGCATCTGCTGTCACCTGAGTTTTTGATCTTAGCCAATCGCACTGGTGTGAGGTGAAATCTCAGGGTTGTTTTGATTTGCATTTCCCTTATGACTAAAGATGTTGAACATTTCTTTAGGTGTTTCTCAGCCATTCGGCATTCCTCAGCTGTGAATTCTTTGTTTAGCTCTGAACCCCATTTTTAATAGGGTTATTTGTTTCCCTGCGGTCTAACTTCTTGAGTTCTTTGTATATTTTGGATATAAGGCCTCTTTCTGTTGTAGGATTGGTAAAGATCTTTTCCCAATCTGTTGGTTGCCGTTTTGTCCTAACCACCGTGTCCTTTGCCTTACAGAAGCTTTGCAGTTTTATGAGATCCCATTTGTCGATTCTTGATCTTAGAGCATAAGCCATTGGTGTTTTGTTCAGGAATTTTTTTCCAGTGCCCATGTGTTCCAGATGCTTCCCTAGTTTTTCTTCTATTAGTTTGAGTGTGTCTGGTTTGATGTGGAGGTCCTTGATCCACTTGGACTTAAGCTTTGTACAGGGTGATAAGCATGGATCGATCTGCATTCTTCTACATGTTGCCCTCCAGTTGAACCAGCACCATTTGCTGAAAATGCTATCTTTTTTCCATTGGATGGTTTTGGCTCCTTTGTCAAAAATCAAGTGACCATAGGTGTGTGTGTTCATTTCTGGGTCTTCAATTCTATTCCATTGGTCTATCTGTCTGTCTCTGTACCAATACCATGCAGTTTTTATCACTATTGCTCTGTAATACTGCTTGAGTTCAGGGATAGTGATTCCCCCTGAAGTCCTTTTATTGTTGAGGATAGCTTTAGCAATCCTGGGTTTTTTGTTATTCCAGATGAATTTGCAAATTGTTCTGTCTAACTCTTTGAAGAATTGGATTGGTATTTTGATGGGGATTGCATTGAATCTGTAGATTGCTTTTGGTAAAATGGCCATTTTTACTATATTAATCCTGCCAATCCATGAGCATGGGAGATCTTTCCATCTTCTGAGGTCTTCTTCAATTTCTTTCCTCAGTGTCTTGAAGTTCTTATTGTACAGATCTTTTACTTGCTTGGTTAAAGTCACACCGTTGTACTTTATATTATTTGGGTCTATTATGAAGGGTGTCGTTTCCCTAATTTCTTTCTCGGCTTGTTTCTCTTTTGTATAGAGGAAGGCAACTGATTTATTTGAGTTAATTTTATACCCAGCCACTTTGCTGAAGTTGTTTATCAGCTTTAATAGTTCTCTGGTGGAACTTTTGGGATCACTTAAATATACTATCATGTCATCTGCAAATAGTGATATTTTGACTTCTTCTTTTCCGATCTGTATCCCCTTGATCTCCTTTTGTTGTCTGATTGCTCTGGCTAGAACTTCAAGAACTATATTGAATAAGTAGGGAGAGAGTGGGCAGCCTTGTCTAGTCCCTGATTTTAGTGGGATTGCTTCGAGTTTCTCTCCATTTAGTTTAATGTTAGCAACTGGTTTGCTGTATATGGCTTTTACTATGTTCAGGTATGGGCCTTGAATTCCTATTCTTTCCAGGACTTTTATCATGAAGGGGTGTTGAATTTTGTCAAATGCTTTCTCAGCATCTAATGAAATGATCATGTGGTTTTGTTCTTTCAGTTTGTTTATATAATGGATCACGTTGATGGTTTTCCGTATATTAAACCATCCCTGCATGCCTGGGATGAAGCCTACTTGATCATGTTGGATGATTGTTTTGATGTGCTCTTGAATTCGGTTTGCCAGAATTTTATTGAGTATTTTTGCGTCGATATTCATAAGGGAAATTGGTCTGAAGTTCTCTTTCTTTGTTGTGTCTTTGTGTGGTTTAGGTATAAGAGTAATTGTGGCTTCGTAGAAGGAATTCGGTAGTGCTCCATCTGTTTCAATTTTGTGGAATAGTTTGGATAATATTGGTATGAGGTCTTCTATGAAGGTTTGATAGAATTCTGCACTAAACCCGTCTGGACCTGGGCTCTTTTTGGTTGGAAGACCTTTAATGACTGTTTCTATTTCCTTAGGAGTTATGGGGTTGTTTAACTGGTTTATCTGTTCCTGATTTAACTTCGATACCTGGTATCTGTCTAGGAAATTGTCCATTTCCTGAAGATTTTCAAATTTTGTTGAATATAGGTTTTTATAGTAAGATCTGATGATTTTTTGAATTTCCTCTGAATCTGTAGTTATGTCTCCCTTTTCATTTCTAATTTTGTTAATTTGGACGCACTCTCTGTGTCCTCTCGTTAGTCTGGCTAAGGGTTTATCTATCTTGTTGATTTTCTCAAAGAACCAACTTTTGGTTCTGTTGATCCTTTCTATGGTCCTTTTTGTTTCTACTTGGTTGATTTCAGCTCTGAGTTTGATTATTTCCTGCCTTCTACTCCTCCTGGGTGTATTTGCTTCTTTTTGTTCTAGATCTTTTAGGTGTGCTGTCAAGCTGCTGACATATGCTCTTTCCTGTTTCTTTCTGCAGGCACTCAGCGCTATGAGTTTTCCTCTTAGCACAGCTTTCATTGTGTCCCATAAGTTTGGGTATGTTGTATCTTCATTTTCATTAAATTCTAAAAAGTTTTTAATTTCTTTCTTTATTTCTTCCTTGACCAGGTTATCATTGAGTAGAGCATTGTTCAATTTCCACGTATATGTGGGCATTCTTCCCTTATTGTTATTGAAGACCAGTTTTAGGCCGTGGTGGTCCGATAGCATGCATGGGATTATCTCTATCTTTCTGTACCTGTTGAGGCCCGTTTTTTGACCAATTATATGGTCAATTTTGGAGAAAGTACCATGAGGAGCTGAGAAGAAGGTATATCCTTTTGCTTTAGGATAGAATGTTCTATAAATATCCGTTAAGTCCATTTGGCTCATGACTTCTCTTAGTCTGTCGACATCACTGTTTAATTTCTGTTTCCATGATCTGTCCATTGATGAGAGTGGGGTGTTGAAGTCTCCCACTATTATTGTGTGAGGTGCAATGTGTGTTTTGAGCTTTAGTAAGGTTTCTTTTACGTATGTAGGTGCCCTTGTATTTGGGGCATAGATATTTAGGATTGAGAGGTCATCTTGGTGGATTTTTCCTTTGATGAATATGAAGTGTCCTTCCTTATCTTTTTTGATGACTTTTAGTTGGAAATTGATTTTATTTGATATTAGAATGGCTACTCCAGCTTGCTTCTTCTGACCATTTGCTTGGAAAGTTGTTTTCCAGCCTTTCACTCTGAGGTAGTGTCTGTCTTTGTCTCTGAGGTGTGTTTCCTGTAGGCAGCAGAATGCAGGGTCCTCATTGCGTATCCAGTTTGTTAATCTATGTCTTTTTATTGGGGAGTTGAGGCCATTGATATTGAGAGATATTAAGGAATAGTGATTATTGCTTCCCTTTATATTCATATTTGGATGTGAGGTTATGTTTGTGTGCTTTCATTCTCTTTGTTTTGTTGCCAAGACGATTAGTTTCTTGCTTCTTCTAGGGTATAGCTTGCCTCCTTATGTTGGGCTTTACCATTTATTATCCTTTGTAGTGCTGGATTTGTAGAAAGATATTGTGTAAATTTGGTTTTGTCATGGAATATCTTGGTTTCTCCATCAATGTTAATTGAGAGTTTTGCTGGATACAGTAACCTGGGCTGGCATTTGTGTTCTCTTAGGGTCTGTATGACATCAGTCCAGGATCTTCTGGCCTTCATAGTTTCTGGCGAGAAGTCTGGTGTGATTCTGATAGGTCTCCCTTTATATGTTACTTGACCTTTTTCCCTTACTGCTTTTAATATTCTTTCTCTATTTTGTGCGTTTGGTGTTTTGACAATTATGTGACGGGAGGTGTTTCTTTTCTGGTCCAATCTATTTGGAGTTCTGTAGGCTTCTTGTATGTCTATGGGTATCTCTTTTTTTAGGTTAGGGAAGTTTTCTTCTATGATTTTGTTGAAGATATTTACTGGTCCTTTGAGCTGGGAGTCTTCACTCTCTTCTATACCTATTATCCTTAGGTTTGATCTTCTCATTGAGTCCTGGATTTCCTGTATGTTTTGGACCAGTAGCTTTTTCCACTTTACATTATCTTTGACAGTTGAGTCAATGATTTCTATGGAATCTTCTGCTCCTGAGATTCTCTCTTCCATCTCTTGAATTCTGTTGGTGAGGCTTGTATCTACAGCTCCTTGTCTCTTCTTTTGGTTTTCTATATCCAGGGTTGTTTCCATGTGTTCTTTCTTGATTGCTTCTATTTCCATTTTTAATTCCTTCAACTGTTTGATTGTGTTTTCCTGGAATTCTTTCAGGGATTTTTGCGATTCCTCTCTGTAGGCTTTTACTTTTTTATTAATGTTTTCCTGTGCTTCCCTAAGTGTGTTCATGTCTTTCTTGAAGTCCTCCAGCATCATGATCAAATATGATTTTGTAACTAGATCTTGCTTTTCTGGTGTGTTTTATATTCCATGTTTGTTTTGGTGGGAGAATTGGGCTCCGATGATGGCATGTAGTCTTGGTTTCTGTTTCTTGGGTTCCTGCGCTTGCCTCTCGCCATCAGATTATCTCTAGTGTTACTTTGTTCTGCTATTTCTGACAGTGGCTAGACTGTCCTATAAGCCTGTGTGACAGGAGTGCTGTAGACCTGTTTTCCTCTCTTTCAGTCAGTTATGGGGACAGAGTGTTCTGCTTTCTGGCGTGTAGTTTTTCCTCTCTACAGGTCTTCAGCTGTTCCTGTGGGCCTGTGTCTTGAGTTCACCAGGCAGCTTTCTTGCAGCAGAAAATTTGGTCTTACCTGTGGTCCCGAGGCTTAGGTTCGCTCGTGGGGTGCTGCCCACAGGCTCTCTGCAGCGGCAGCAACCAGGAAGACCTGTGCCGCCCCTTCTGGGAGCTTCAGTGCACCAGGGTTCCAGATGGTCTTTGGCTTTTTCCTCTGGCGTCCGAGATGTGTGTGCAGGGAGCAGTCACTTCTGGTTTCCCAGGCTTGTCTGCCTCTCTGAAGGTTTAGCTCTCCCTCCCACGGGATTTGGGTGCAGAGAACTGTTTATCCGGTCTGTTTCTTTCAGGTTCCAGCGGTGTCTCAGGCACAGGGGTCCTGCCGCTCCTGGGCCCTTCCCCACGGGAGCCCAGAGGCCTTATACAGTTTCCTCTTGGGCCAGGGATGTGGGCAGGGGTGAGCAGAGTTGGTGGTCTCTTCCGCTCTGCAGCCTCAGGAGTGCCCACCTGACCAGGCGGTTGGGTCTCTCTCTCACCGGGTCTGGGAGCAGAGAGCTGCTGCGGGCCGGGATCCGCGGGTGTGGGACTTCCGGTAAACACAGAACGTGCCCGGACCTAGAGAAATTCTGCTTTCCTGTGTCCCAAGCTCACCAGGCAGCTTTCTTGCAGCAGAAAATTTGGTCTTACCTGTGGTCCCGAGGCTCAGGTTCGCTCGTGGGGTGCTCCCCATGGGGTCTCTGCAGCGGCAGCAACCAGGAAGACCTGTGCAGCCCCTTCCGGGAGCTTCAGTGCACCAGGGTTCCAGATGGTCTTTGGCTTTTTCCTCTGGCGTCCGAGATGTGTGTGCAGGGAGCAGTCACTTCTGGTTTCCCAGGCTTGTCTGCCTCTCTGAAGGTTTAGCTCTCCCTCCCACGGGATTTGGGTGCAGAGAACTGTTTATCCGGTCTGTTTCTTTCAGGTTCCGGCGGTGTCTCGGTTTTCTATATTTTAAAAAGGTTATAAATACGCATGACTTGTTTACTTTTTGTCATTTCATTTGTCTTTGAGACAGGGTCTCACATCTTGTCCTTGAAGTCAGTGAATAGCTGAGAATGACCTTGAGTTCTGATCCTCCTCTTCCCAGATGTTAGGAACACAGACATATTCTACCAAAGCCACTTAAGAATTTTAACCCCTTTTCCCCCCAAGGGTTGTTACTGCACTCAGAGGTTTGTTCATGATAGGCAAAAACATTACCACTGTGTGTGTGTGTGTGTGTGTGTGTGTGTGTGTGTGTGTGTGTGTGTGTGGTTTCAGTTATGAAAGAAGTACATTAATTGAAAAACATCATTCTCCCAAATTTACAATTAAATTAGACAATGTTCTATTGCTGCGAAGAGATGCCATGCCCATAGCAACTCTTACAAAGAAAAACATTTAATTAGGGCTGTATTATAGTTTCAGAGGTTTAATGTTTTATCCTGATGACAGAAATCATGGTGCTGCATAGGCAAATATGGTGCTGGAGAAGAAGTTGAGAGTTCTACGTGCAGAATCACAGGGTGCAGAAAGAAAGGGAGAACTACTGGCCCTAGTTTAAGCATCTGAAATCCCAAATCCCATCTACAATCACACATTCTCTCCAGCAAGGCCATATCTCCTGTAACAAGGCCATGCCCACTACTGCCTGTTGTGTAGTACTCCTCAAAAATGACCAAACTTTCAAAACTAGAAATCTACAGAAGCCATTAATATTGCAAACACCAAACCAATATACACAGTTTGTATCATGCTAAATAGTGTCTTTTTAAACAAAAAGTTAACTCTAGAATACAGGCTAGAGAGATGGTTTGGTAGGTAAAAATAATCTGATGGTTTTGCAGATGACACGAGCTTGGTTCCAACCACTCCAAGACAGGACTGTTCACAAGTGTAACTCCAGCTACAGGGAATCCAAATCTTTTTCTAGTCTTCCCTTCAAACATACACTCAAAGGCATGCACACACACACACACACACACACACACACACACACACAAATGAAGTTATGTGTGCAAGCACAGTAATAATAAAAGACAAAGATGTTCTAACTCCATAAAGAACTGAAAAACTTGTATATGAATGCACTAAGAAACAAAAGCAGAAAGACCAGTTAAAAGACAATAATATACAATATGGAATATGGCTGAATTCTTAAAGTATGATTGTATGAGGTCCTGAAATTCAATTGTAAGAACACATGTGACAATGTCTGGTATGGTTGCATTGCTTTGTAATCCAAGAACTTGGAAGGAAAAGAAAGGAAGATCCCTGAAGCTTGCTGACCACTCTATCCTAATTATTAAGTTCCAGACCAATGAAAGACATTATCTCTCTCTCTTTTTCCTTTTATTTTCTCTTGCCTATGCACACATATACATGAGCATGAACATATTTTAAGAAGAAAAGTTGTGGCTCTCAGAGTAGGACCTCAGAGCCTGTATGTTGTGCCAGTTTCTAAAAAACTCTATTTAAAGATGTATGTAATGCATGCCCTTCCAAATACAGCTTGACTTGTATGAATGATGAAGGTAAAATGTGCACCAGGAAGAAAGATCATGTCTCAGTGGTATTCATTGTTGACTGTGCATGAAATTCCTGCATGTTGCTCTGTGGCTGTGTGTGTGTTT